>NC_090816.1:123345063-123670417 GCF_000390325.3 Nicotiana tomentosiformis | reverse complement strand
GTGTATATATGTAACCTCAACAATACGAGCAAGATTGAGAATAGGAGTTAAAAATTCTGTAGAGACGGGAGTGGGCCTAAGAAGTCCTTCATTAATATCTTTCCATGCTGTCTCAGCCATATTTTGAAATTTAGCCATTGCCTCTTTTGTTGATATACCATAATCTCTCATGCAGCACTCAATTCCAGTTGCAATTTGTCCCCTGCTTTTCTCAACCTAGAAAGCAGATAAATTAAAGGTTAGCTTTTATATTGCCTTAATTGTACTTTGTTTGTCCAAATCCCATATAATGATATAATTTCTTGAGATGCAAATCATACCTCGTACGTGGCTGTGTCATCGATAACTCGACATATAATTACACTAGCTTCAAGAATTTTTGGATTCTTTGACAACCACTCAAAATCTTGCTCCGTGGCAGACTTCATGCCCAAATACGATGTTGTCGCGAGGTAGTAATATGTGGTAGTTGCTAGTGCATTGCTTAGGTATTCAGAAACAGGTGGCATATATCCTTCAATAAACCATGTTGACTCGACATTATAATTTCTTACTACTTCTTTCATCTGTGAATACAAAACATATATGTGTTCAAGTGTTAGAAAATATTGATTGAACTGTATCAAGTTTCTAATCACTAAAAGACGAACACAAGGTAAACCAAAGTGAGAAATGGATTAAGGAAAAAATGTATTTCGATAGTTAAGTTGCTCGAACATACTCTTTCTATTGCATGGCAGACAATATGAGATCTTCCGGCACTAGACAATTCCTTTTCATAATCCTTGTAGAGATCTAGAATAGCTTTATAACTGATTTTCATGTAATCAGGAAGCCGATCAATTTCGTTGATATCCCATCTGCAGGATGACAAAATTAAGGTGAATTCATGCATTTTGAAAGAGCACAACTATAATGAGTAGAAATTCGTCTTAATCTTTTCACGACGACATTCACTATCAAGGAATAAGTGAATTGATGAAGTTCATACCTTTGTATGGCATCTGTGTATGCCTCAAGTTCTTTAACTGTACCGTAAGCATCAAAGGTGTCATCGACAATCGAAATCATTGATATGGTCTTAACGAGCATGACGCGAGCTTGAGAGTATTGAGGCTCAAAATAAACTCCTAATGCCCAAAAGTAGCATTCAACTACTCGATCTCTAGCATATGGAAGTGTTGTTACAAAATCCAAATCTTTCCACCACCTGCAGCATAAGAAATTAACATGAGTACTTGAGATATGATGAATCAAAAAGGGTTCATCGTTTTTATATATCGCACCTTGATACTTGAGCAAGTTCTTGTTTGTGCAACATCTGGAGCAAGTTGAAATCCAATTTGGCAAATCGAAGTAACACATTATTCTTCGATTGTTCCTTGTCATAGATTGATGAGATGAAGAATCGGGTCTCGACTCTAGGAACACCCTTGTGCAAACATTGCTCAAGGGCATGTGTCACTTGCTCCCTAAGTGGAGATTTCAAATGTGGAGCTGCAGATTCAAGATGGATAGTGGAGAAAGCAAGTGCGTCTTCTAAGATATCGTCAGCATGAGTCCTTACATGTGAAGCTTCATACAAGTTTAATAATCCTAAGACATCACTAGCAAGAGACTCCTTGAATTTGCCATTTTCATCTTGGAATTTGCTGAAAATTTCTGGTATTTCAAGAAAGAAAACTCAAGATGAATTAGCCTTCTTCCAATAAATGGATAATAATTTTAACAACTTCATGATGAACTTACCAGGAGAGATGTTGAAACCGTGTTGCCTGAGCAATCGAAATTGAAGTGCAGAGGTGCACAAATCATTGCAGTTTGAGTTTTGGTTGTAAATCTGATCCAAAATCTCATCAATTTCTTTCTCAAAGTGGTAGGATATACCAAGGCGTTCAATAATGTCAATCAAATTCAATGTATCGGCCAATTTCCTTCCGGTTGCTAACAGCATACTCCTCGTTTGTTCCTTCAATGCTTCAATCTCTTGAGCATATATATACTTTTCCGCAACCTATATGTAATGTACATTAAACTGAAATTAGCAAAATTAATGTTGTTCAACATAAATAAACTACCTGATTATCAATGGAGAACAAACTATAAATATAAATAAAGAATACTAGTATTAGTTAAATTACCTGATTATCAATGGAGAATGAAAGGAACTGATCACCCCAGAGACTAGGGGAGAAGTCGGCGACGGGGCGAACAATCTCTTCTTCATAGTTTGCAACTGCTGCTGAGGCCATTGCTAATTAAAGATGAGTGTATTTTTACTTGTTCTTTTAAGTTTTAAGGAAGAAAGAAAGGAACTCTACTTAAATGGAAGAGAAGGGACAAGTATATATAGTGGTGAGAGACTAGTTAATGTAATTGATCAAAAGCACCTAATCATTTAATTTCCCAGTTGCCTTACTAGACTTTACACTAGCTAGCAGCCTTTTGATTCATTGTTGGCGTCTGGGGTCTATTGATCCAGTTTCCCAAATATTTTATTTATTTGTTTCGTCAACTGAATAATATTATTTAAAAAGGCACAAAATAAGGGAGTACTGTAGAGTTGTTTCCTGGAACTATCAAATTCCTATTACTTTATTTATAAAACCTAATGTCATTGTTGCGGCATAAATTTCAATTATTAATGCAGAGTCCACTTTGATGAACTTAAAGACTAGTGTACGTAGTATTTATTTAGGTCAGTTTAGAGTTAAATTGACTGGATGGTCTAAAAGTTAATCAAACAGTTTTCACGAACCAAGGTTTTGTCGAAATTGTAAAGGTCCAAAATTGCAATTTCTCACAACAAAGACGTTTTTTGAGCGAGTCCCACCGCGAGGTGTACTGGCAGGGCATAAGTATCGTGGAGCATAAGCCCTGACATTCACCTAGGCAAAGTGTTACAAAGCAAAGTGTTATGCTTTGTTTTCTCCACACAAAAAAAAATGAAATTTTAAATATATTAATTTCAAGTTAGTTTTTGAATTTAAAATTTCTTTTGGTATCGCTCTAGTTTTTATATTGTTTTGATGACATAGGTATAATGTATCTTTACGCCTTTTATTTTTTCAAGTAAAAAAAGTTGCATGGTCGCGCGCGCATGCGCATACACACACACACACACACATATATATATATATATATATATATATATATATATATATATTAATTCTATAATTTTCTTTAACTTTTCACAATTTTAGTGTATTTTTCTGATTTATATAATGATTTTATAAATTTATAAAATATAAAAATAAAACACCCATGGGGCTTACACCTCGCTTCGTGTTAGATAAAACGCCTCATCTTTCGCTCATGCCTTTTTAAATACTGATTTTAAATAGACAGTTTTACCCTACTATAGTTCTAATTGAAATTTTAAACTTTCAAGTTACTTTGGTAATATATATAAGTAGTTTACGTCTTTTTACATCTAATTCGTAAAGCTTTGGTAATATATAAGTAGTTTACTGTCTTTTAAAGCTTTCTTTTTACATCTAATTGGTACACCAATTTGGAAATACCTATTCTTGACCAATTTTGTAAAAGGGATTTTGTTTACTTCCTATACACTATATGAAACCTATTTATCTAAATTATCCCAGTTTTGAAAATTACCCGCCATAAACATGTTTTCCCTACAAAAATTATACAATCATTTAAAATAGACTCCTTATTTCCGCGGGCTTCTATTTTTAGCAGTGGCGTACGCAAGATTTTTCATAAGCGGTGCCACATTTAAAAATGAAAACGAATATTGAATCATAAAGCTACTAATTAACGATAATAAATATTTAATGAAACTTCACCATAAGCATAAATATTCTATCTTTTAATTCTTCATCATTGTTTGTTTTCAAAACAGGAAATGTAGTTGTGGACAATTCCAGCTTGATGAACCTCCTTGTCCACATGCTTTGGTGGCTTTGAGGCATAGAAACGAGTCTTATGAAAACTATTGCTCTTTTTATTACACGAGGGAGAGACTTCTTGTGATGACCCAAAAGGTCATCTTTAAATTTAATAGTTATTTCTGTATTCTTAGACCTCAAATAGATACATTGTTTCTCGACTTGCGTGCGCAGTCCGTATAATTTTCCGAAAAGTATTTATGAAAAATAGATTAAAATGTGAAATAGAACTTTAAAACTCAACTGAGTTGACTTTTGTCAACATTTTTAGCAAACAGGTCCGAATCAGTGTTTTGACAGTTCTGGTAGGTCCGTATCGTGATTTGGGACTTGGGCGTATGCCCGAAATTTAATTTGGAGTTCGCTAGCTCAAGTTATGGCCATTTGACGAAAATTAGAAATCTCAAGGCTAAAGATTTTCAAAGTTTGACCGCGGAATTGAATTTGTTGATATCGGACTCGGATTGAGATTCTGAAAATTCGAATAGCTCAGTTATGTCATTTATGACTTGTGTGCCAAATTTGAAATCATTCTAGATTAATTTAATATGTTTCGGCACGAGTTTTGTAAATTGAAAAGTTTGAAACTCATAAGTCTGAATCGAGGTGTGAATTATAATTTCGATGTTGTTTGACTTGATTTGAAATCTCAAGTACGTCCACATTATGTTACGGGACCTGTTGGTATAGTTGAACGGGATCTCGAGTGGATCAGAGAGTTTCGGGGTGAGTTTTGAGCGAGTCCGGGCATTTCGGCACTCTACTGTTGTTCTGGAACTTTTGGAAGTGCGGGGGCACACTTTTGAGTGATGAGGCAATGGAAAAAGTGCGGACCGCAGAGCAGAAGTGCGGAGCGCACAATTCTGCCCGCGGCCGCACAATTCTTCCCGCGGCCGCACAATTTTGCTCGCGGCCGCACTCTAAGGGAGTGTTGCAGCCTAGATGTTCTGACTTCGGAATCTTATATATTTTAATCGATAAGGAATTTGGAGATGATTCAAAAATGAAAGTTGTAGCCCTTTGAATCTAGTTTTCAGAAATTTATAGCGTTAATCATTTGGAGATTTGTAGGGAAAGTTATGTCTTTAATGAAGCCTGGTAGTGCAGTCACTATTGAAGTGCGGCCGCACAATTTTGATCGCGGCCGCAGAACCCGGGATGTGCGGTCAGCACAATGAGGGGTCTCATTGTGTATTATAAAACCGAGGGTTTGGGTATTATTTCACATTTGGACTTTGGGAGCTCGGTTTGTGACGATGTTTCGTAGGTTTTTCAAAAAATTCATTGGGGTAAGTGTTCCTTTTCCTATATTAATTATATTTCATGATTCCATTCATTTACATCATGAATCCGTGAATTTATGGAAGAAAAATCAGATTTTTATAAAATCTTCCAAAAATATAAAATTAAGATTTGAAGATCAATCTGATGTCGGAATTCGATAATTTTTATATGGTTGAACTCGTATCGGAACGGGTGTTCGGATTTCGTAGTTTTTCTAGGATTCGAGACGTGGGTCCCACTGTTGATATTTTAGATGAATTTTGGACTTTAATCCGGAAATTTTTTTAATTTCGTACGGTATTGATTCCTACGATTTGTATTGAGTATATTGAAATGTTTATGACTAGATTTTAGGATTTCGGACACGAATTCGCGAGGCAAAGGTTTTTTGCAATCTTGAATTTGTTTGCAAAGCGAGGTAAGTGTCGTGGTTAACCTTCGCTTGAGGGAATAGAACCCTTGAATTATTGGTTATGTGAAATTCATGTGAACGACGTATAGGCGAGGTGACGAGTGTCTATACGTCGTCAAATTAATTGGTTGCCTAATTATTTGAAAATCATAGATTGTTTTAAATCATGAATTAATTATTATATTAATTATTTCTCTCATATTCCTTGCTCAATATTATGCCTTGAATCCATGTTATAATCGTTACATGTTTATTTGACCTATGTGATTAAATTTCTACTTAGATGTAGTATATTAGAAATTAAATTGCCTATTTTCTCCTTGATTTTCACAATTAATTGCTACTTGTCATTACTTGTCCCTAAATAATCTATAAATATTGTGTGCATTGTTGCCTAATAACTTCTTACTGAATGTGGTATTTATTGGAGTATTTTATTATATTTAAGAGTTGTTAAATTATATTATTGGAGCGGGTTGCACGCCGCAACGGAAATGAAAATTAATATATTGGGGGATCGGGTTGCACGCCGCAACGGATTATATTTTTAGTTTGTATTGTTGGAGCGGGTTACACACCGCAACGGAAATTGATTGAGGAAATAAAACTGAATATATTGGGGGATCGGGTTGCACGCCGAAACGGATTGTATTTTAAGTTTATATTGATGGAGCGGGTTGCACGCCGCAACGAAAATTTATTGAGGAATTATATTGTTGGGACGGGTTGCACGCCGCAACGGAAATTGATTGAAATAATAATTGGTTATGACTGCCGAGTTGGATTCAACTATTAAAATGAGTTACCTGATTTATTTCTATTATTGTTGTTATTATTATTATTGCGTACAGGTTAATGTAAGTGACATGTCTTAGCCTCGTCACTACTTCGTCGAGGTTAGGCTCGACACTTACTGGGTACATGGGGTCGGTTGTACTCATACTATACTCCGCACTTCTTGTGCATATTCCGGAGTTGGTCCCAACAACGTACTGTAGATTGTGCTCGGATTCAGCTACCAGCGGAGACTTGAGGTATATAGTTGCCCAGCGTTCGCAACTCTGAATTCCCCTTCTACTTTATTTTGGCCGCGTGTTTTCTTCGATACATCTTTATTTTTATTTACACCATTGTTTGTATTATTCTAGAAGCCCGTGCACTTGTGACTCCAGTTCTGGGATGGTATTTAGACATCGCGATTATTATGGATTATTCGCTATATTTCAGACTTTATTTTCGCATTTTTTTCTTTGTTATTAATTAATTCAAAATTGTGTTAAAATGGCTAATTATATTCTAACGTTGGCTTGCCTAGCAAGTAAAATATTAGGCGACATCACGGTCCCAAAGGTGGGAATTTTGGGTCGTGACACTTCTGCATACTTATGAAATACGAGTGGACCCTCTACCTGATCAAAGCAAATGGGATGTGCCACAACATATAGCAGAAGAAGTTGTCCTGCCACCTACAGGAAAAAGGCAACCAGGGAGACCTCAAAAATAAAGATACAAACCATATGATGAAATAAAGGCAAAGAAGTATAATGTTTCATGTGGCAACTGCGGACAAGAAGGGCATAACAAGAGATCTCGTAGGAATGGTCCAAAAAGAAAATAAGAATTGATGTAGTTTAAAGAAATTTTTTTTACTGAGAACTCTTGATGAAATAATGTGACTTCGCGCATAGCAGGAGCTTAGTGCACCGGGCTGCCCTTTGTTTTATATATATAATTGGTAAATTGTATATCCCCGTGTAATTACGTTGAAACTTGAGTAGGGAGGGTAAAAAGGTTTCATATAGTGTATGGCTTGATAAAAATCCCAAATAAAACTGTTGTTTAGAGTTATTATTACATCCTAGATATATACATGAAATTACAAAGAGGAGAAAATGGACGGAATGAAAAAATGTATATATGCTGATAGCACAGAAGTGAAATCGGATGAACTTTAATTTCTATCATTTGAAGTGTTAAACAAGTATATTCAGGTATGAATATCGAGAACAAAATATTGTGATTACAAGGATCTTAAGAAGGTCCTAGTTTAGGAAGTGCACTGCACAACAGCTCCCTAACAACGTAATTATACAACAAAGAAGAATGAAGTTTCCTTGAGATGAGCAACAAATGGCAGCTCAAATTTTGATGGAGTCCACAAGTAGGTTAATAATGTGAGGTTTTAAGACTTTCTCCGGATGAGTGTATCCATCTAGATTGTGTATATATGTAACCTCAACAATACGAGCAAGATTGAGAATAGGAGTTAAAAATTCTGTAGAGACGGGAGTGGGCCTAAGAAGTCCTTCATTAATATCTTTCCATGCTGTCTCAGCCATATTTTGAAATTTAGCCATTGCCTCTTTTGTTGATATACCATAATCTCTCATGCAGCACTCAATTCCAGTTGCAATTTGTCCCCTGCTTTTCTCAACCTAGAAAGCAGATAAATTAAAGGTTAGCTTTTATATTGCCTTAATTGTACTTTGTTTGTCCAAATCCCATATAATGATATAATTTCTTGAGATGCAAATCATACCTCGTACGTGGCTGTGTCATCGATAACTCGACATATAATTACACTAGCTTCAAGAATTTTTGGATTCTTTGACAACCACTCAAAATCTTGCTCCGTGGCAGACTTCATGCCCAAATACGATGTTGTCGCGAGGTAGTAATATGTGGTAGTTGCTAGTGCATTGCTTAGGTATTCAGAAACAGGTGGCATATATCCTTCAATAAACCATGTTGACTCGACATTATAATTTCTTACTACTTCTTTCATCTGTGAATACAAAACATATATGTGTTCAAGTGTTAGAAAATATTGATTGAACTGTATCAAGTTTCTAATCACTAAAAGACGAACACAAGGTAAACCAAAGTGAGAAATGGATTAAGGAAAAAATGTATTTCGATAGTTAAGTTGCTCGAACATACTCTTTCTATTGCATGGCAGACAATATGAGATCTTCCGGCACTAGACAATTCCTTTTCATAATCCTTGTAGAGATCTAGAATAGCTTTATAACTGATTTTCATGTAATCAGGAAGCCGATCAATTTCGTTGATATCCCATCTGCAGGATGACAAAATTAAGGTGAATTCATGCATTTTGAAAGAGCACAACTATAATGAGTAGAAATTCGTCTTAATCTTTTCACGACGACATTCACTATCAAGGAATAAGTGAATTGATGAAGTTCATACCTTTGTATGGCATCTGTGTATGCCTCAAGTTCTTTAACTGTACCGTAAGCATCAAAGGTGTCATCGACAATCGAAATCATTGATATGGTCTTAACGAGCATGACGCGAGCTTGAGAGTATTGAGGCTCAAAATAAACTCCTAATGCCCAAAAGTAGCATTCAACTACTCGATCTCTAGCATATGGAAGTGTTGTTACAAAATCCAAATCTTTCCACCACCTGCAGCATAAGAAATTAACATGAGTACTTGAGATATGATGAATCAAAAAGGGTTCATCGTTTTTATATATCGCACCTTGATACTTGAGCAAGTTCTTGTTTGTGCAACATCTGGAGCAAGTTGAAATCCAATTTGGCAAATCGAAGTAACACATTATTCTTCGATTGTTCCTTGTCATAGATTGATGAGATGAAGAATCGGGTCTCGACTCTAGGAACACCCTTGTGCAAACATTGCTCAAGGGCATGTGTCACTTGCTCCCTAAGTGGAGATTTCAAATGTGGAGCTGCAGATTCAAGATGGATAGTGGAGAAAGCAAGTGCGTCTTCTAAGATATCGTCAGCATGAGTCCTTACATGTGAAGCTTCATACAAGTTTAATAATCCTAAGACATCACTAGCAAGAGACTCCTTGAATTTGCCATTTTCATCTTGGAATTTGCTGAAAATTTCTGGTATTTCAAGAAAGAAAACTCAAGATGAATTAGCCTTCTTCCAATAAATGGATAATAATTTTAACAACTTCATGATGAACTTACCAGGAGAGATGTTGAAACCGTGTTGCCTGAGCAATCGAAATTGAAGTGCAGAGGTGCACAAATCATTGCAGTTTGAGTTTTGGTTGTAAATCTGATCCAAAATCTCATCAATTTCTTTCTCAAAGTGGTAGGATATACCAAGGCGTTCAATAATGTCAATCAAATTCAATGTATCGGCCAATTTCCTTCCGGTTGCTAACAGCATACTCCTCGTTTGTTCCTTCAATGCTTCAATCTCTTGAGCATATATATACTTTTCCGCAACCTATATGTAATGTACATTAAACTGAAATTAGCAAAATTAATGTTGTTCAACATAAATAAACTACCTGATTATCAATGGAGAACAAACTATAAATATAAATAAAGAATACTAGTATTAGTTAAATTACCTGATTATCAATGGAGAATGAAAGGAACTGATCACCCCAGAGACTAGGGGAGAAGTCGGCGACGGGGCGAACAATCTCTTCTTCATAGTTTGCAACTGCTGCTGAGGCCATTGCTAATTAAAGATGAGTGTATTTTTACTTGTTCTTTTAAGTTTTAAGGAAGAAAGAAAGGAACTCTACTTAAATGGAAGAGAAGGGACAAGTATATATAGTGGTGAGAGACTAGTTAATGTAATTGATCAAAAGCACCTAATCATTTAATTTCCCAGTTGCCTTACTAGACTTTACACTAGCTAGCAGCCTTTTGATTCATTGTTGGCGTCTGGGGTCTATTGATCCAGTTTCCCAAATATTTTATTTATTTGTTTCGTCAACTGAATAATATTATTTAAAAAGGCACAAAATAAGGGAGTACTGTAGAGTTGTTTCCTGGAACTATCAAATTCCTATTACTTTATTTATAAAACCTAATGTCATTGTTGCGGCATAAATTTCAATTATTAATGCAGAGTCCACTTTGATGAACTTAAAGACTAGTGTACGTAGTATTTATTTAGGTCAGTTTAGAGTTAAATTGACTGGATGGTCTAAAAGTTAATCAAACAGTTTTCACGAACCAAGGTTTTGTCGAAATTGTAAAGGTCCAAAATTGCAATTTCTCACAACAAAGACGTTTTTTGAGCGAGTCCCACCGCGAGGTGTACTGGCAGGGCATAAGTATCGTGGAGCATAAGCCCTGACATTCACCTAGGCAAAGTGTTACAAAGCAAAGTGTTATGCTTTGTTTTCTCCACACAAAAAAAAATGAAATTTTAAATATATTAATTTCAAGTTAGTTTTTGAATTTAAAATTTCTTTTGGTATCGCTCTAGTTTTTATATTGTTTTGATGACATAGGTATAATGTATCTTTACGCCTTTTATTTTTTCAAGTAAAAAAAGTTGCATGGTCGCGCGCGCATGCGCATACACACACACACACACACATATTATATATATATATATTAATTCTATAATTTTCTTTAACTTTTCACAATTTTAGTGTATTTTTCTGATTTATATAATGATTTTATAAATTTATAAAATATAAAAATAAAACACCCACGGGGCTTACACCTCGCTTCGTGTTAGATAAAACGCCTCATCTTTCGCTCATGCCTTTTTAAATACTGATTTTAAATAGACAGTTTTACCCTACTATAGTTCTAATTGAAATTTTAAACTTTCAAGTTACTTTGGTAATATATATAAGTAGTTTACGTCTTTTTACATCTAATTCGTAAAGCTTTGGTAATATATAAGTAGTTTACTGTCTTTTAAAGCTTTCTTTTTACATCTAATTGGTACACCAATTTGGAAATACCTATTCTTGACCAATTTTGTAAAAGGGATTTTGTTTACTTCCTATACACTATATGAAACCTATTTATCTAAATTATCCCAGTTTTGAAAATTACCCGCCATAAACATGTTTTCCCTACAAAAATTATACAATCATTTAAAATAGACTCCTTATTTCCGCGGGCTTCTATTTTTAGCAGTGGCGTACGCAAGATTTTTCATAAGCGGTGCCACATTTAAAAATGAAAACGAATATTGAATCATAAAGCTACTAATTAACGATAATAAATATTTAATGAAACTTCACCATAAGCATATATATTCTATCTTTTAATTCTTCATCATTGTTTGTTTTCAAAACAGGAAATGTAGTTGTGGACAATTCCAGCTTGATGAACCTCCTTGTCCACATGCTTTGGTGGCTTTGAGTCATAGAAACGAGTCTTATGAAAACTATTGCTCTTTTTATTACACGAGGGAGAGACTTCTTGTGATGACCCAAAAGGTCATCTTTAAATTTAATAGTTATTTCTGTATTCTTAGACCTCAAATAGATACATTGTTTCTCGACTTGCGTGCGCAGTCCGTATAATTTTCCGAAAAGTATTTATGAAAAATAGATTAAAATGTGAAATAGAACTTTAAAACTCAACTGAGTTGACTTTTGTCAACATTTTTAGCAAACAGGTCCAAATCAGTGTTTTGACAGTTCTGGTAGGTCCGTATCGTGATTTGGGACTTGGGCGTATGCCCGAAATTTAATTTGGAGTTCGCTAGCTCAAGTTATGGCCATTTGACGAAAATTAGAAATCTCAAGGCTAAAGATTTTCAAAGTTTGACCGCGAAATTGAATTTGTTGATATCGGACTCGGATTGAGATTCTGAAAATTCGAATAGCTCAGTTATGTCATTTATGACTTGTGTGCCAAATTTGAAATCATTCTAGATTAATTTAATATGTTTCGGCACGAGTTTTGTAAATTGAAAAGTTTGAAACTCATAAGTCTGAATCGAGGTGTGAATTATAATTTCGATGTTGTTTGACTTGATTTGAAATCTCAAGTACGTCCACATTATGTTACAGGACTTGTTGGTATAGTTGAATGGGATCTCGAGTGGATCAGAGAGTTTCGGGGTGAGTTTTGAGCGAGTCCGGGCATTTCGGCACTCTACTGTTGTTCTGGAACTTTTGGAAGTGCGGGGGCACACTTTTGAGTGATGAGGCAATGGAAAAAGTGCGGACCGCAGAGCAGAAGTGCGGAGCGCACAATTCTGCCCGCGGCCGCACAATTCTTCCCGCGGCCGCACAATTTTGCTCGCGGCCGCACTCTAAGGGAGTGTTGCAGCCTAGATGTTCTGACTTCGGAATCTTATATATTTTAATCGATAAGGAATTTGGAGATGATTCAAAAATGAAAGTTGTAGCCCTTTGAATCTAGTTTTCAGAAATTTATAGCGTTAATCATTTGGAGATTTGTAGGGAAAGTTATGTCTTTAATGAAGCCTGGTAGTGCAGTCACTATTGAAGTGCGGCCGCACAATTTTGATCGCGGCCGCAGAACCCGGGATGTGCGGTCAGCACAATGAGGGGTCTCATTGTGTATTATAAAACCGAGGGTTTGGGTATTATTTCACATTTGGACTTTGGGAGCTCGGTTTGTGACGATGTTTCGTAGGTTTTTCAAAAAATTCATTGGGGTAAGTGTTCCTTTTCCTATATTAATTATATTTCATGATTCCATTCATTTACATCATGAATCCGTGAATTTATGGAAGAAAAATCAGATTTTTATAAAATCTTCCAAAAATATAAAATTAAGATTTGAAGATCAATCTGATGTCGGAATTCGATAATTTTTATATGGTTGAACTCGTATCGGAACGGGTGTTCGGATTTCGTAGTTTTTCTAGGATTCGAGACGTGGGTCCCACTGTTGATATTTTAGATGAATTTTGGACTTTAATCCGGAAAATTTTTTAATTTCGTACGGTATTGATTCCTACGATTTGTATTGAGTATATTGAAATGTTTATGACTAGATTTTAGGATTTCGGACACGAATTCGCGAGGCAAAGGTTTTTTGCAATCTTGAATTTGTTTGCAAAGCGAGGTAAGTGTCGTGGTTAACCTTCGCTTGAGGGAATAGAACCCTTGAATTATTGGTTATGTGAAATTCATGTGAACGACGTATAGGCGAGGTGACGAGTGTCTATACGTCGTCAAATTAATTGGTTGCCTAATTATTTGAAAATCATAGATTGTTTTAAATCATGAATTAATTATTATATTAATTATTTCTCTCATATTCCTTGCTCAATATTATGCCTTGAATCCATGTTATAATCGTTACATGTTTATTTGACCTATGTGATTAAATTTCTACTTAGATGTAGTATATTAGAAATTAAATTGCCTATTTTCTCCTTGATTTTCACAATTAATTGCTACTTGTCATTACTTGTCCCTAAATAATCTATAAATATTGTGTGCATTGTTGCCTAATAACTTCTTACTGAATGTGGTATTTATTGGAGTATTTTATTATATTTAAGAGTTGTTAAATTATATTATTGGAGCGGGTTGCACGCCGCAACGGAAATGAAAATTAATATATTGGGGGATCGGGTTGCACGCCGCAACGGATTATATTTTTAGTTTGTATTGTTGGAGCGGGTTACACACCGCAACGGAAATTGATTGAGGAAATAAAACTGAATATATTGGGGGATCGGGTTGCACGCCGAAACGGATTGTATTTTAAGTTTATATTGATGGAGCGGGTTGCACGCCGCAACGAAAATTTATTGAGGAATTATATTGTTGGGACGGGTTGCACGCCGCAACGGAAATTGATTGAAATAATAATTGGTTATGACTGCCGAGTTGGATTCAACTATTAAAATGAGTTACCTGATTTATTTCTATTATTGTTGTTATTATTATTATTGCGTACAGGTTAATGTAAGTGACATGTCTTAGCCTCGTCACTACTTCGTCGAGGTTAGGCTCGACACTTACTGGGTACATGGGGTCGGTTGTACTCATACTATACTCCGCACTTCTTGTGCATATTCCGGAGTTGGTCCCAACAACGTACTGTAGATTGTGCTCGGATTCAGCTACCAGCGGAGACTTGAGGTATATAGTTGCCCAGCGTTCGCAACTCTGAATTCCCCTTCTACTTTATTTTGGCCGCGTGTTTTCTTCGATACATCTTTATTTTTATTTACACCATTGTTTGTATTATTCTAGAAGCCCGTGCACTTGTGACTCCAGTTCTGGGATGGTATTTAGACATCGCGATTATTATGGATTATTCGCTATATTTCAGACTTTATTTTCGCATTTTTTTCTTTGTTATTAATTAATTCAAAATTGTGTTAAAATGGCTAATTATATTCTAACGTTGGCTTGCCTAGCAAGTAAAATATTAGGCGCCATCACGGTCCCAAAGGTGGGAATTTTGGGTCGTGACACTTCTGCATACTTATGAAATACGAGTGGACCCTCTACCTGATCAAAGCAAATGGGATGTGCCACAACATATAGCAGAAGAAGTTGTCCTGCCACCTACAGGAAAAAGGCAACCAGGGAGACCTCAAAAATAAAGATACAAACCATATGATGAAATAAAGGCAAAGAAGTATAATGTTTCATGTGGCAACTGCGGACAAGAAGGGCATAACAAGAGATCTCGTAGGAATGGTCCAAAAAGAAAATAAGAATTGATGTAGTTTAAAGAAATTTTTTTTACTGAGAACTCTTGATGAAATAATGTGACTTCGCGCATAGCAGGAGCTTAGTGCACCGGGCTGCCCTTTGTTTTATATATATAATTGGTAAATTGTATATCCCCGTGTAATTACGTTGAAACTTGAGTAGGGAGGGTAAAAAGGTTTCATATAGTGTATGGCTTGATAAAAATCCCAAATAAAACTGTTGTTTAGAGTTATTATTACATCCTAGATATATACATGAAATTACAAAGAGGAGAAAATGGACGGAATGAAAAAATGTATATATGCTGATAGCACAGAAGTGAAATCGGATGAACTTTAATTTCTATCATTTGAAGTGTTAAACAAGTATATTCAGGTATGAATATCGAGAACAAAATATTGTGATTACAAGGATCTTAAGAAGGTCCTAGTTTAGGAAGTGCACTGCACAACAGCTCCCTAACAACGTAATTATACAACAAAGAAGAATGAAGTTTCCTTGAGATGAGCAACAAATGGCAGCTCAAATTTTGATGGAGTCCACAAGTAGGTTAATAATGTGAGGTTTTAAGACTTTCTCCGGATGAGTGTATCCATCTAGATTGTGTATATATGTAACCTCAACAATACGAGCAAGATTGAGAATAGGAGTTAAAAATTCTGTAGAGACGGGAGTGGGCCTAAGAAGTCCTTCATTAATATCTTTCCATGCTGTCTCAGCCATATTTTGAAATTTAGCCATTGCCTCTTTTGTTGATATACCATAATCTCTCATGCAGCACTCAATTCCAGTTGCAATTTGTCCCCTGCTTTTCTCAACCTAGAAAGCAGATAAATTAAAGGTTAGCTTTTATATTGCCTTAATTGTACTTTGTTTGTCCAAATCCCATATAATGATATAATTTCTTGAGATGCAAATCATACCTCGTACGTGGCTGTGTCATCGATAACTCGACATATAATTACACTAGCTTCAAGAATTTTTGGATTCTTTGACAACCACTCAAAATCTTGCTCCGTGGCAGACTTCATGCCCAAATACGATGTTGTCGCGAGGTAGTAATATGTGGTAGTTGCTAGTGCATTGCTTAGGTATTCAGAAACAGGTGGCATATATCCTTCAATAAACCATGTTGACTCGACATTATAATTTCTTACTACTTCTTTCATCTGTGAATACAAAACATATATGTGTTCAAGTGTTAGAAAATATTGATTGAACTGTATCAAGTTTCTAATCACTAAAAGACGAACACAAGGTAAACCAAAGTGAGAAATGGATTAAGGAAAAAATGTATTTCGATAGTTAAGTTGCTCGAACATACTCTTTCTATTGCATGGCAGACAATATGAGATCTTCCGGCACTAGACAATTCCTTTTCATAATCCTTGTAGAGATCTAGAATAGCTTTATAACTGATTTTCATGTAATCAGGAAGCCGATCAATTTCGTTGATATCCCATCTGCAGGATGACAAAATTAAGGTGAATTCATGCATTTTGAAAGAGCACAACTATAATGAGTAGAAATTCGTCTTAATCTTTTCACGACGACATTCACTATCAAGGAATAAGTGAATTGATGAAGTTCATACCTTTGTATGGCATCTGTGTATGCCTCAAGTTCTTTAACTGTACCGTAAGCATCAAAGGTGTCATCGACAATCGAAATCATTGATATGGTCTTAACGAGCATGACGCGAGCTTGAGAGTATTGAGGCTCAAAATAAACTCCTAATGCCCAAAAGTAGCATTCAACTACTCGATCTCTAGCATATGGAAGTGTTGTTACAAAATCCAAATCTTTCCACCACCTGCAGCATAAGAAATTAACATGAGTACTTGAGATATGATGAATCAAAAAGGGTTCATCGTTTTTATATATCGCACCTTGATACTTGAGCAAGTTCTTGTTTGTGCAACATCTGGAGCAAGTTGAAATCCAATTTGGCAAATCGAAGTAACACATTATTCTTCGATTGTTCCTTGTCATAGATTGATGAGATGAAGAATCGGGTCTCGACTCTAGGAACACCCTTGTGCAAACATTGCTCAAGGGCATGTGTCACTTGCTCCCTAAGTGGAGATTTCAAATGTGGAGCTGCAGATTCAAGATGGATAGTGGAGAAAGCAAGTGCGTCTTCTAAGATATCGTCAGCATGAGTCCTTACATGTGAAGCTTCATACAAGTTTAATAATCCTAAGACATCACTAGCAAGAGACTCCTTGAATTTGCCATTTTCATCTTGGAATTTGCTGAAAATTTCTGGTATTTCAAGAAAGAAAACTCAAGATGAATTAGCCTTCTTCCAATAAATGGATAATAATTTTAACAACTTCATGATGAACTTACCAGGAGAGATGTTGAAACCGTGTTGCCTGAGCAATCGAAATTGAAGTGCAGAGGTGCACAAATCATTGCAGTTTGAGTTTTGGTTGTAAATCTGATCCAAAATCTCATCAATTTCTTTCTCAAAGTGGTAGGATATACCAAGGCGTTCAATAATGTCAATCAAATTCAATGTATCGGCCAATTTCCTTCCGGTTGCTAACAGCATACTCCTCGTTTGTTCCTTCAATGCTTCAATCTCTTGAGCATATATATACTTTTCCGCAACCTATATGTAATGTACATTAAACTGAAATTAGCAAAATTAATGTTGTTCAACATAAATAAACTACCTGATTATCAATGGAGAACAAACTATAAATATAAATAAAGAATACTAGTATTAGTTAAATTACCTGATTATCAATGGAGAATGAAAGGAACTGATCACCCCAGAGACTAGGGGAGAAGTCGGCGACGGGGCGAACAATCTCTTCTTCATAGTTTGCAACTGCTGCTGAGGCCATTGCTAATTAAAGATGAGTGTATTTTTACTTGTTCTTTTAAGTTTTAAGGAAGAAAGAAAGGAACTCTACTTAAATGGAAGAGAAGGGACAAGTATATATAGTGGTGAGAGACTAGTTAATGTAATTGATCAAAAGCACCTAATCATTTAATTTCCCAGTTGCCTTACTAGACTTTACACTAGCTAGCAGCCTTTTGATTCATTGTTGGCGTCTGGGGTCTATTGATCCAGTTTCCCAAATATTTTATTTATTTGTTTCGTCAACTGAATAATATTATTTAAAAAGGCACAAAATAAGGGAGTACTGTAGAGTTGTTTCCTGGAACTATCAAATTCCTATTACTTTATTTATAAAACCTAATGTCATTGTTGCGGCATAAATTTCAATTATTAATGCAGAGTCCACTTTGATGAACTTAAAGACTAGTGTACGTAGTATTTATTTAGGTCAGTTTAGAGTTAAATTGACTGGATGGTCTAAAAGTTAATCAAACAGTTTTCACGAACCAAGGTTTTGTCGAAATTGTAAAGGTCCAAAATTGCAATTTCTCACAACAAAGACGTTTTTTGAGCGAGTCCCACCGCGAGGTGTACTGGCAGGGCATAAGTATCGTGGAGCATAAGCCCTGACATTCACCTAGGCAAAGTGTTACAAAGCAAAGTGTTATGCTTTGTTTTCTCCACACAAAAAAAAATGAAATTTTAAATATATTAATTTCAAGTTAGTTTTTGAATTTAAAATTTCTTTTGGTATCGCTCTAGTTTTTATATTGTTTTGATGACATAGGTATAATGTATCTTTACGCCTTTTATTTTTTCAAGTAAAAAAAGTTGCATGGTCGCGCGCGCATGCGCATACACACACACACACACACATATATATATATATATATTAATTCTATAATTTTCTTTAACTTTTCACAATTTTAGTGTATTTTTCTGATTTATATAATGATTTTATAAATTTATAAAATATAAAAATAAAACACCCACGGGGCTTACACCTCGCTTCGTGTTAGATAAAACGCCTCATCTTTCGCTCATGCCTTTTTAAATACTGATTTTAAATAGACAGTTTTACCCTACTATAGTTCTAATTGAAATTTTAAACTTTCAAGTTACTTTGGTAATATATATAAGTAGTTTACGTCTTTTTACATCTAATTCGTAAAGCTTTGGTAATATATAAGTAGTTTACTGTCTTTTAAAGCTTTCTTTTTACATCTAATTGGTACACCAATTTGGAAATACCTATTCTTGACCAATTTTGTAAAAGGGATTTTGTTTACTTCCTATACACTATATGAAACCTATTTATCTAAATTATCCCAGTTTTGAAAATTACCCGCCATAAACATGTTTTCCCTACAAAAATTATACAATCATTTAAAATAGACTCCTTATTTCCGCGGGCTTCTATTTTTAGCAGTGGCGTACGCAAGATTTTTCATAAGCGGTGCCACATTTAAAAATGAAAACGAATATTGAATCATAAAGCGACTAATTAACGATAATAAATATTTAATGAAACTTCACCATAAGCATATATATTCTATCTTTTAATTCTTCATCATTGTTTGTTTTCAAAACAGGAAATGTAGTTGTGGACAATTCCAGCTTGATGAACCTCCTTGTCCACATGCTTTGGTGGCTTTGAGTCATAGAAACGAGTCTTATGAAAACTATTGCTCTTTTTATTACACGAGGGAGAGACTTCTTGTGATGACCCAAAAGGTCATCTTTAAATTTAATAGTTATTTCTGTATTCTTAGACCTCAAATAGATACATTGTTTCTCGACTTGCGTGCGCAGTCCGTATAATTTTCCGAAAAGTATTTATGAAAAATAGATTAAAATGTGAAATAGAACTTTAAAACTCAACTGAGTTGACTTTTGTCAACATTTTTAGCAAACAGGTCCAAATCAGTGTTTTGACAGTTCTGGTAGGTCCGTATCGTGATTTGGGACTTGGGCGTATGCCCGAAATTTAATTTGGAGTTCGCTAGCTCAAGTTATGGCCATTTGACGAAAATTAGAAATCTCAAGGCTAAAGATTTTCAAAGTTTGACCGCGGAATTGAATTTGTTGATATCGGACTCGGATTGAGATTCTGAAAATTCGAATAGCTCAGTTATGTCATTTATGACTTGTGTGCCAAATTTGAAATCATTCTAGATTAATTTAATATGTTTCGGCACGAGTTTTGTAAATTGAAAAGTTTGAAACTCATAAGTCTGAATCGAGGTGTGAATTATAATTTCGATGTTGTTTGACTTGATTTGAAATCTCAAGTACGTCCACATTATGTTACAGGACTTGTTGGTATAGTTGAATGGGATCTCGAGTGGATCAGAGAGTTTCGGGGTGAGTTTTGAGCGAGTCCGGGCATTTCGGCACTCTACTGTTGTTCTGGAACTTTTGGAAGTGCGGGGGCACACTTTTGAGTGATGAGGCAATGGAAAAAGTGCGGACCGCAGAGCAGAAGTGCGGAGCGCACAATTCTGCCCGCGGCCGCACAATTCTTCCCGCGGCCGCACAATTTTGCTCGCGGCCGCACTCTAAGGGAGTGTTGCAGCCTAGATGTTCTGACTTCGGAATCTTATATATTTTAATCGATAAGGAATTTGGAGATGATTCAAAAATGAAAGTTGTAGCCCTTTGAATCTAGTTTTCAGAAATTTATAGCGTTAATCATTTGGAGATTTGTAGGGAAAGTTATGTCTTTAATGAAGCCTGGTAGTGCAGTCACTATTGAAGTGCGGCCGCACAATTTTGATCGCGGCCGCAGAACCCGGGATGTGCGGTCAGCACAATGAGGGGTCTCATTGTGTATTATAAAACCGAGGGTTTGGGTATTATTTCACATTTGGACTTTGGGAGCTCGGTTTGTGACGATGTTTCGTAGGTTTTTCAAAAAATTCATTGGGGTAAGTGTTCCTTTTCCTATATTAATTATATTTCATGATTCCATTCATTTACATCATGAATCCGTGAATTTATGGAAGAAAAATCAGATTTTTATAAAATCTTCCAAAAATATAAAATTAAGATTTGAAGATCAATCTGATGTCGGAATTCGATAATTTTTATATGGTTGAACTCGTATCGGAACGGGTGTTCGGATTTCGTAGTTTTTCTAGGATTCGAGACGTGGGTCCCACTGTTGATATTTTAGATGAATTTTGGACTTTAATCCGGAAAATTTTTAATTTCGTACGGTATTGATTCCTACGATTTGTATTGAGTATATTGAAATGTTTATGACTAGATTTTAGGATTTCGGACACGAATTCGCGAGGCAAAGGTTTTTTGCAATCTTGAATTTGTTTGCAAAGCGAGGTAAGTGTCGTGGTTAACCTTCGCTTGAGGGAATAGAACCCTTGAATTATTGGTTATGTGAAATTCATGTGAACGACGTATAGGCGAGGTGACGAGTGTCTATACGTCGTCAAACTAATTGGTTGCCTAATTATTTGAAAATCATAGATTGTTTTAAATCATGAATTAATTATTATATTAATTATTTCTCTCATATTCCTTGCTCAATATTATGCCTTGAATCCATGTTATAATCGTTACATGTTTATTTGACCTATGTGATTAAATTTCTACTTAGATGTAGTATATTAGAAATTAAATTGCCTATTTTCTCCTTGATTTTCACAATTAATTGCTACTTGTCATTACTTGTCCCTAAATAATCTATAAATATTGTGTGCATTGTTGCCTAATAACTTCTTACTGAATGTGGTATTTATTGGAGTATTTTATTATATTTAAGAGTTGTTAAATTATATTATTGGAGCGGGTTGCACGCCGCAACGGAAATGAAAATTAATATATTGGGGGATCGGGTTGCACGCCGCAACGGATTATATTTTTAGTTTGTATTTTTGGAGCGGGTTACACACCGCAACGGAAATTGATTGAGGAAATAAAACTGAATATATTGGGGGATCGGGTTGCACGCCGAAACGGATTGTATTTTAAGTTTATATTGATGGAGCGGGTTGCACGCCGCAACGAAAATTTATTGAGGAATTATATTGTTGGGACGGGTTGCACGCCGCAACGGAAATTGATTGAAATAATAATTGGTTATGACTGCCGAGTTGGATTCAACTATTAAAATGAGTTACCTGATTTATTTCTATTATTGTTGTTATTATTATTATTGCGTACAGGTTAATGTAAGTGACATGTCTTAGCCTCGTCACTACTTCGTCGAGGTTAGGCTCGACACTTACTGGGTACATGGGGTCGGTTGTACTCATACTATACTCCGCACTTCTTGTGCATATTCCGGAGTTGGTCCCAACAACGTACTGTAGATTGTGCTCGGATTCAGCTACCAGCGGAGACTTGAGGTATATAGTTGCCCAGCGTTCGCAACTCTGAATTCCCCTTCTACTTTATTTTGGCCGCTTGTTTTCTTCGATACATCTTTATTTTTATTTACACCATTGTTTGTATTATTCTAGAAGCCCGTGCACTTGTGACTCCAGTTCTGGGATGGTATTTAGACATCGCGATTATTATGGATTATTCGCTATATTTCAGACTTTATTTTCGCATTTTTTTCTTTGTTATTAATTAATTCAAAATTGTGTTAAAATGGCTAATTATATTCTAACGTTGGCTTGCCTAGCAAGTAAAATATTAGGCGCCATCACGGTCCCAAAGGTGGGAATTTTGGGTCGTGACACTTCTGCATACTTATGAAATACGAGTGGACCCTCTACCTGATCAAAGCAAATGGGATGTGCCACAACATATAGCAGAAGAAGTTGTCCTGCCACCTACAGGAAAAAGGCAACCAGGGAGACCTCAAAAATAAAGATACAAACCATATGATGAAATAAAGGCAAAGAAGTATAATGTTTCATGTGGCAACTGCGGACAAGAAGGGCATAACAAGAGATCTCGTAGGAATGGTCCAAAAAGAAAATAAGAATTGATGTAGTTTAAAGAAATTTTTTTTACTGAGAACTCTTGATGAAATAATGTGACTTCGCGCATAGCAGGAGCTTAGTGCACCGGGCTGCCCTTTGTTTTATATATATAATTGGTAAATTGTATATCCCCGTGTAATTACGTTGAAACTTGAGTAGGGAGGGTAAAAAGGTTTCATATAGTGTATGGCTTGATAAAAATCCCAAATAAAACTGTTGTTTAGAGTTATTATTACATCCTAGATATATACATGAAATTACAAAGAGGAGAAAATGGACGGAATGAAAAAATGTATATATGCTGATAGCACAGAAGTGAAATCGGATGAACTTTAATTTCTATCATTTGAAGTGTTAAACAAGTATATTCAGGTATGAATATCGAGAACAAAATATTGTGATTACAAGGATCTTAAGAAGGTCCTAGTTTAGGAAGTGCACTGCACAACAGCTCCCTAACAACGTAATTATACAACAAAGAAGAATGAAGTTTCCTTGAGATGAGCAACAAATGGCAGCTCAAATTTTGATGGAGTCCACAAGTAGGTTAATAATGTGAGGTTTTAAGACTTTCTCCGGATGAGTGTATCCATCTAGATTGTGTATATATGTAACCTCAACAATACGAGCAAGATTGAGAATAGGAGTTAAAAATTCTGTAGAGACGGGAGTGGGCCTAAGAAGTCCTTCATTAATATCTTTCCATGCTGTCTCAGCCATATTTTGAAATTTAGCCATTGCCTCTTTTGTTGATATACCATAATCTCTCATGCAGCACTCAATTCCAGTTGCAATTTGTCCCCTGCTTTTCTCAACCTAGAAAGCAGATAAATTAAAGGTTAGCTTTTATATTGCCTTAATTGTACTTTGTTTGTCCAAATCCCATATAATGATATAATTTCTTGAGATGCAAATCATACCTCGTACGTGGCTGTGTCATCGATAACTCGACATATAATTACACTAGCTTCAAGAATTTTTGGATTCTTTGACAACCACTCAAAATCTTGCTCCGTGGCAGACTTCATGCCCAAATACGATGTTGTCGCGAGGTAGTAATATGTGGTAGTTGCTAGTGCATTGCTTAGGTATTCAGAAACAGGTGGCATATATCCTTCAATAAACCATGTTGACTCGACATTATAATTTCTTACTACTTCTTTCATCTGTGAATACAAAACATATATGTGTTCAAGTGTTAGAAAATATTGATTGAACTGTATCAAGTTTCTAATCACTAAAAGACGAACACAAGGTAAACCAAAGTGAGAAATGGATTAAGGAAAAAATGTATTTCGATAGTTAAGTTGCTCGAACATACTCTTTCTATTGCATGGCAGACAATATGAGATCTTCCGGCACTAGACAATTCCTTTTCATAATCCTTGTAGAGATCTAGAATAGCTTTATAACTGATTTTCATGTAATCAGGAAGCCGATCAATTTCGTTGATATCCCATCTGCAGGATGACAAAATTAAGGTGAATTCATGCATTTTGAAAGAGCACAACTATAATGAGTAGAAATTCGTCTTAATCTTTTCACGACGACATTCACTATCAAGGAATAAGTGAATTGATGAAGTTCATACCTTTGTATGGCATCTGTGTATGCCTCAAGTTCTTTAACTGTACCGTAAGCATCAAAGGTGTCATCGACAATCGAAATCATTGATATGGTCTTAACGAGCATGACGCGAGCTTGAGAGTATTGAGGCTCAAAATAAACTCCTAATGCCCAAAAGTAGCATTCAACTACTCGATCTCTAGCATATGGAAGTGTTGTTACAAAATCCAAATCTTTCCACCACCTGCAGCATAAGAAATTAACATGAGTACTTGAGATATGATGAATCAAAAAGGATTCATCGTTTTTATATATCGCACCTTGATACTTGAGCAAGTTCTTGTTTGTGCAACATCTGGAGCAAGTTGAAATCCAATTTGGCAAATCGAAGTAACACATTATTCTTCGATTGTTCCTTGTCATAGATTGATGAGATGAAGAATCGGGTCTCGACTCTAGGAACACCCTTGTGCAAACATTGCTCAAGGGCATGTGTCACTTGCTCCCTAAGTGGAGATTTCAAATGTGGAGCTGCAGATTCAAGATGGATAGTGGAGAAAGCAAGTGCGTCTTCTAAGATATCGTCAGCATGAGTCCTTACATGTGAAGCTTCATACAAGTTTAATAATCCTAAGACATCACTAGCAAGAGACTCCTTGAATTTGCCATTTTCATCTTGGAATTTGCTGAAAATTTCTGGTATTTCAAGAAAGAAAACTCAAGATGAATTAGCCTTCTTCCAATAAATGGATAATAATTTTAACAACTTCATGATGAACTTACCAGGAGAGATGTTGAAACCGTGTTGCCTGAGCAATCGAAATTGAAGTGCAGAGGTGCACAAATCATTGCAGTTTGAGTTTTGGTTGTAAATCTGATCCAAAATCTCATCAATTTCTTTCTCAAAGTGGTAGGATATACCAAGGCGTTCAATAATGTCAATCAAATTCAATGTATCGGCCAATTTCCTTCCGGTTGCTAACAGCATACTCCTCGTTTGTTCCTTCAATGCTTCAATCTCTTGAGCATATATATACTTTTCCGCAACCTATATGTAATGTACATTAAACTGAAATTAGCAAAATTAATGTTGTTCAACATAAATAAACTACCTGATTATCAATGGAGAACAAACTATAAATATAAATAAAGAATACTAGTATTAGTTAAATTACCTGATTATCAATGGAGAATGAAAGGAACTGATCACCCCAGAGACTAGGGGAGAAGTCGGCGACGGGGCGAACAATCTCTTCTTCATAGTTTGCAACTGCTGCTGAGGCCATTGCTAATTAAAGATGAGTGTATTTTTACTTGTTCTTTTAAGTTTTAAGGAAGAAAGAAAGGAACTCTACTTAAATGGAAGAGAAGGGACAAGTATATATAGTGGTGAGAGACTAGTTAATGTAATTGATCAAAAGCACCTAATCATTTAATTTCCCAGTTGCCTTACTAGACTTTACACTAGCTAGCAGCCTTTTGATTCATTGTTGGCGTCTGGGGTCTATTGATCCAGTTTCCCAAATATTTTATTTATTTGTTTCGTCAACTGAATAATATTATTTAAAAAGGCACAAAATAAGGGAGTACTGTAGAGTTGTTTCCTGGAACTATCAAATTCCTATTACTTTATTTATAAAACCTAATGTCATTGTTGCGGCATAAATTTCAATTATTAATGCAGAGTCCACTTTGATGAACTTAAAGACTAGTGTACGTAGTATTTATTTAGGTCAGTTTAGAGTTAAATTGACTGGATGGTCTAAAAGTTAATCAAACAGTTTTCACGAACAAGGTTTTGTCGAAATTGTAGAGGTCCAAAATTGAAATTTCTCACAACAAAGACGTTTTTTGAGCGAGTCCCACCGCGAGGTGTACTGGCAGGGCATAAGTATCGTGGAGCATAAGCCCTGACATTCACCTAGGCAAAGTGTTACAAAGCAAAGTGTTATGTTTTGTTTTCTCCACACAAAAAAAAATGAAATTTTAAATATATTAATTTCAAGTTAGTTTTTGAATTTAAAATTTCTTTTGGTATCGCTCTAGTTTTTATATTGTTTTGATGACATAGGTATAATGTATCTTTATGCCTTTTATTTTTTCAAGTAAAAAAAGTTGCATGGTCGCGCGCGCATGCGCATACATACACACACACACACATTTATATATATATATATATATATATATATATTAATTCTATAATTTTCTTTAACTTTTCACAATTTTAGTGTATTTTTCTGATTTATATAATGATTTTATAAATTTATAAAATATAAAAATAAAACACCCATGGGGCTTACACCTCGCTTCGTGTTAGATAAAACGCCTCATCTTTCGCTCATGCCTTTTTAAATACTGATTTTAAATAGACAGTTTTACCCTACTATAATTCTAATTGAAATTTTAAACTTTCAAGTTACTTTGGTAATATATATAAGTAGTTTACGTCTTTTTACATCTAATTCGTAAAGCTTTGGTAATATATAAGTAGTTTACTGTCTTTTAAAGCTTTCTTTTTACATCTAATTGGTACACCAATTTGGAAATACCTATTCTTGACCAATTTTGTAAAAGGGATTTTGTTTACTTCCTATACACTATATGAAACCTATTTATCTAAATTATCCCAGTTTTGAAAATTACCTGCCATAAACATGTTTTTCCTACAAAAATTATACAATCATTTAAAATAGACTCCTTATTTCCGCGGGCTTCTATTTTTAGCAGTGGCGTACGCAAGATTTTTCATAAGCGGTGCCACATTTAAAAATGAAAACGAATATTGAATCATAAAGCTACTAATTAACGATAATAAATATTTAATGAAACTTCACCATAAGCATAAATATTCTATCTTTTAATTCTTCATCATTGTTTGTTTTCAAAACAGGAAATGTAGTTGTGGACAATTCCAGCTTGATGAATTGATGGAGCGGGTTGCACGCCGCAACGAAAATTTATTGAGGAATTATATTGTTGGGACGGGTTGCACGCCGCAACGGAAATTGATTGAAATAATAATTGGTTATGACTGCCGAGTTGGATTCAACTATTAAAATGAGTTACCTGATTTATTTCTATTATTGTTGTTATTATTATTATTGCGTACAGGTTAATGTAAGTGACATGTCTTAGCCTCGTCACTACTTCGTCGAGGTTAGGCTCGACACTTACTGGGTACATGGGGTCGGTTGTACTCATACTATACTCCGTACTTCTTGTGCATATTCCGGAGTTGGTCCCAACAACGTACTGTAGATTGTGCTCGGATTCAGCTACCAGCGGAGACTTGAGGTATATAGCTGCCCAGCGTTCGCAACTCTGAAGTCCCCTTCTACTTTATTTTGGCCGCGTGTTTTCTTCGATACATCTTTATTTTTATTTACACCCTTGTTTGTATTATTCTAGAAGCTCGTGCACTTGTGACTCCAGTTCTGGGATGGTATTTAGACATCGCGATTATTATGGATTATTCGCTATATTTCAGACTTTATTTTCGCATTTTTTTCTTTGTTATTAATTAATTCAAAATTGTGTTAAAATGGCTAATTATATTCTAACGTTGGCTTGCCTAGCAAGTAAAATATTAGGCGCCATCACGGTCCCAAAGGTGGGAATTTTGGGTCGTGACACTTCTGCATACTTATGAAATACGAGTGGACCCTCTACCTGATCAAAGCAAATGGGATGTGCCACAACATATAGCAGAAGAAGTTGTCCTGCCACCTACAGGAAAAAGGCAACCAGGGAGACCTCAAAAATAAAGATACAAACCATATGATGAAATAAAGGCAAAGAAGTATAATGTTTCATGTGGCAACTGCGGACAAGAAGGGCATAACAAGAGATCTCGTAGGAATGGTCCAAAAAGAAAATAAGAATTGATGTAGTTTAAAGAAATTTTTTTTACTGAGAACTCTTGATGAAATAATGTGACTTCGCGCATAGCAGGAGCTTAGTGCACCGGGCTGCCCTTTGTTTTATATATATAATTGGTAAATTGTATATCCCCGTGTAATTACGTTGAAACTTGAGTAGAGAGGGTAAAAAGGTTTCATATAGTGTATGGCTTGATAAAAATCCCAAATAAAACTGTTGTTTAGAGTTATTATTACATCCTAGATATATACATGAAATTACAAAGAGGAGAAAATGGACGGAATGAAAAAATGTATATATGCTGATAGCACAGAAGTGAAATCGGATGAACTTTAATTTCTATCATTTGAAGTGTTAAACAAGTATATTCAGGTATGAATATCGAGAACAAAATATTGTGATTACAAGGATCTTAAGAAGGTCCTAGTTTAGGAAGTGCACTGCACAACAGCTCCCTAACAACGTAATTATACAACAAAGAAGAATGAAGTTTCCTTGAGATGAGCAACAAATGGCAGCTCAAATTTTGATGGAGTCCACAAGTAGGTTAATAATGTGAGGTTTTAAGACTTTCTCCGGATGAGTGTATCCATCTAGATTGTGTATATATGTAACCTCAACAATACGAGCAAGATTGAGAATAGGAGTTAAAAATTCTGTAGAGACGGGAGTGGGCCTAAGAAGTCCTTCATTAATATCTTTCCATGCTGTCTCAGCCATATTTTGAAATTTAGCCATTGCCTCTTTTGTTGATATACCATAATCTCTCATGCAGCACTCAATTCCAGTTGCAATTTGTCCCCTGCTTTTCTCAACCTAGAAAGCAGATAAATTAAAGGTTAGCTTTTATATTGCCTTAATTGTACTTTGTTTGTCCAAATCCCATATAATGATATAATTTCTTGAGATGCAAATCATACCTCGTACGTGGCTGTGTCATCGATAACTCGACATATAATTACACTAGCTTCAAGAATTTTTGGATTCTTTGACAACCACTCAAAATCTTGCTCCGTGGCAGACTTCATGCCCAAATACGATGTTGTCGCGAGGTAGTAATATGTGGTAGTTGCTAGTGCATTGCTTAGGTATTCAGAAACAGGTGGCATATATCCTTCAATAAACCATGTTGACTCGACATTATAATTTCTTACTACTTCTTTCATCTGTGAATACAAAACATATATGTGTTCAAGTGTTAGAAAATATTGATTGAACTGTATCAAGTTTCTAATCACTAAAAGACGAACACAAGGTAAACCAAAGTGAGAAATGGATTAAGGAAAAAATGTATTTCGATAGTTAAGTTGCTCGAACATACTCTTTCTATTGCATGGCAGACAATATGAGATCTTCCGGCACTAGACAATTCCCTTTTCATAATCCTTGTAGAGATCTAGAATAGCTTTATAACTGATTTTCATGTAATCAGGAAGCCGATCAATTTCGTTGATATCCCATCTGCAGGATGACAAAATTAAGGTGAATTCATGCATTTTGAAAGAGCACAACTATAATGAGTAGAAATTCGTCTTAATCTTTTCACGACGACATTCACTATCAAGGAATAAGTGAATTGATGAAGTTCATACCTTTGTATGGCATCTGTGTATGCCTCAAGTTCTTTAACTGTACCGTAAGCATCAAAGGTGTCATCGACAATCGAAATCATTGATATGGTCTTAACGAGCATGACGCGAGCTTGAGAGTATTGAGGCTCAAAATAAACTCCTAATGCCCAAAAGTAGCATTCAACTACTCGATCTCTAGCATATGGAAGTGTTGTTACAAAATCCAAATCTTTCCACCACCTGCAGCATAAGAAATTAACATGAGTACTTGAGATATGATGAATCAAAAAGGGTTCATCGTTTTTATATATCGCACCTTGATACTTGAGCAAGTTCTTGTTTGTGCAACATCTGGAGCAAGTTGAAATCCAATTTGGCAAATCGAAGTAACACATTATTCTTCGATTGTTCCTTGTCATAGATTGATGAGATGAAGAATCGGGTCTCGACTCTAGGAACACCCTTGTGCAAACATTGCTCAAGGGCATGTGTCACTTGCTCCCTAAGTGGAGATTTCAAATGTGGAGCTGCAGATTCAAGATGGATAGTGGAGAAAGCAAGTGCGTCTTCTAAGATATCGTCAGCATGAGTCCTTACATGTGAAGCTTCATACAAGTTTAATAATCCTAAGACATCACTAGCAAGAGACTCCTTGAATTTGCCATTTTCATCTTGGAATTTGCTGAAAATTTCTGGTATTTCAAGAAAGAAAACTCAAGATGAATTAGCCTTCTTCCAATAAATGGATAATAATTTTAACAACTTCATGATGAACTTACCAGGAGAGATGTTGAAACCGTGTTGCCTGAGCAATCGAAATTGAAGTGCAGAGGTGCACAAATCATTGCAGTTTGAGTTTTGGTTGTAAATCTGATCCAAAATCTCATCAATTTCTTTCTCAAAGTGGTAGGATATACCAAGGCGTTCAATAATGTCAATCAAATTCAATGTATCGGCCAATTTCCTTCCGGTTGCTAACAGCATACTCCTCGTTTGTTCCTTCAATGCTTCAATCTCTTGAGCATATATATACTTTTCCGCAACCTATATGTAATGTACATTAAACTGAAATTAGCAAAATTAATGTTGTTCAACATAAATAAACTACCTGATTATCAATGGAGAACAAACTATAAATATAAATAAAGAATACTAGTATTAGTTAAATTACCTGATTATCAATGGAGAATGAAAGGAACTGATCACCCCAGAGACTAGGGGAGAAGTCGGCGACGGGGCGAACAATCTCTTCTTCATAGTTTGCAACTGCTGCTGAGGCCATTGCTAATTAAAGATGAGTGTATTTTTACTTGTTCTTTTAAGTTTTAAGGAAGAAAGAAAGGAACTCTACTTAAATGGAAGAGAAGGGACAAGTATATATAGTGGTGAGAGACTAGTTAATGTAATTGATCAAAAGCACCTAATCATTTAATTTCCCAGTTGCCTTACTAGACTTTACACTAGCTAGCAGCCTTTTGATTCATTGTTGGCGTCTGGGGTCTATTGATCCAGTTTCCCAAATATTTTATTTATTTGTTTCGTCAACTGAATAATATTATTTAAAAAGGCACAAAATAAGGGAGTACTGTAGAGTTGTTTCCTGGAACTATCAAATTCCTATTACTTTATTTATAAAACCTAATGTCATTGTTGCGGCATAAATTTCAATTATTAATGCAGAGTCCACTTTGATGAACTTAAAGACTAGTGTACGTAGTATTTATTTAGGTCAGTTTAGAGTTAAATTGACTGGATGGTCTAAAAGTTAATCAAACAGTTTTCACGAACCAAGGTTTTGTCGAAATTGTAAAGGTCCAAAATTGCAATTTCTCACAACAAAGACGTTTTTTGAGCGAGTCCCACCGCGAGGTGTACTGGCAGGGCATAAGTATCGTGGAGCATAAGCCCTGACATTCACCTAGGCAAAGTGTTACAAAGCAAAGTGTTATGCTTTGTTTTCTCCACACAAAAAAAAATGAAATTTTAAATATATTAATTTCAAGTTAGTTTTTGAATTTAAAATTTCTTTTGGTATCGCTCTAGTTTTTATATTGTTTTGATGACATAGGTATAATGTATCTTTATGCCTTTTACTTTTTCAAGTAAAAAAAGTTGCATGGTCGCGCGCGCATGCGCATACATACACACACACACACATTTATATATATATATATATATATATATATATATATATATATTAATTCTATAATTTTCTTTAACTTTTCACAATTTTAGTGTATTTTTCTGATTTATATAATGATTTTATAAATTTATAAAATATAAAAATAAAACACCCATGGGGCTTACACCTCGCTTCGTGTTAGATAAAACGCCTCATCTTTCGCTCATGCCTTTTTAAATACTGATTTTAAATAGACAGTTTTACCCTACTATAATTCTAATTGAAATTTTAAACTTTCAAGTTACTTTGGTAATATATATAAGTAGTTTACGTCTTTTTACATCTAATTCGTAAAGCTTTGGTAATATATAAGTAGTTTACTGTCTTTTAAAGCTTTCTTTTTACATCTAATTGGTACACCAATTTGGAAATACCTATTCTTGACCAATTTTGTAAAAGGGATTTTGTTTACTTCCTATACACTATATGAAACCTATTTATCTAAATTATCCCAGTTTTGAAAATTACCCGCCATAAACATGTTTTCCCTACAAAAATTATACAATCATTTAAAATAGACTCCTTATTTCCGCGGGCTTCTATTTTTAGCAGTGGCGTACGCAAGATTTTTCATAAGCGGTGCCACATTTAAAAATGAAAACGAATATTGAATCATAAAGCTACTAATTAACGATAATAAATATTTAATGAAACTTCACCATAAGCATAAATATTCTATCTTTTAATTCTTCATCATTGTTTGTTTTCAAAACAGGAAATGTAGTTGTGGACAATTCCAGCTTGATGAACCTCCTTGTCCACATGCTTTGGTGGCTTTGAGGCATAGAAACGAATCTTATGAAAACTATTGCTCTTTTTATTACACGAGGGAGAGACTTCTTGTGATGACCCAAAAGGTCATCTTTAAATTTAATAGTTATTTCTGTATTCTTAGACCTCAAATAGATTCATTGTTCCTCGACTTGTGTGCGCAGTCCGTATAATTTTCCGAAAAGTATTTATGAAAAATAGATTAAAATGTGAAATAGAACTTTAAAACTCAACTGAGTTGACTTTTGTCAACATTTTTAGCAAACAGGTCCGAATCAGTGTTTTGACAGTTCAGGTAGGTCCGTATCGTGATTTGGGACTTGGGCGTATGCCCGAAATTTAATTTGGAGTTCGCTAGCTCAAGTTATGGCCATTTGACGAAAATTAGAAATCTCAAGGCTAAAGATTTTCAAAGTTTGACCGCGGAATTGAATTTGTTGATATCGGACTCGGATTGAGATTCTGAAAATTCGAATAGCTCAGTTATGTCATTTATGACTTGTGTGCCAAATTTGAAATCATTCTAGATTAATTTAATATGTTTCGGCACGAGTTTTGTAAATTGAAAAGTTTGAAACTCATAAGTCTGAATCGAGGTGTGAATTATAATTTCGATGTTGTTTGACTTGATTTGAAATCTCAAGTACGTCCACATTATGTTACGGGACTTGTTGGTATAGTTGAACGGGATCTCGAGTGGATCGGGGAGTTTCGGGGTGAGTTTTGAGCGAGTCCGGGCATTTCGGCACTCTACTGTTGTTCTGGAACTTTTGGAAGTGCGGGGGCACACTTTTGAGTGATGAGGCAATGAAAAAAGTGCGGACCACAGAGCAGAAGTGCGGACCGCACAATTCTGCCCGCGGCCGCACAATTCTTCCCGCGGCCGCACAATTTTGCTCGCGGCCGCACTCTAAGGGAGTGTTGCAGCCTAGATGTTCTGACTTCGGAATCTTATATATTTTAATCGATAAGGAATTTGGAGATGATTCAAAAATAAAAGTTGTAGCCCTTTGAATCTAGTTTTCAGAAATTTATAGCGTTAATCATTTGGAGATTTGTAGGGAAAGTTATGTCTTTAATGAAGCCTGGTAGTGCAGTCACTATTGAAGTGCGGCCGCACAATTTTGATCGCGGCCGCAGAACCCGGGATGTGCGGTCAGCACAATGAGGGGTCTCATTGTGTATTATAAAACCGAGGGTTTGGGTATTATTTCACATTTGGACTTTGGGAGCTCGGTTTGTGACGATGTTTCGTAGGTTTTTCAAAAAATTCATTGGGGTAAGTGTTCCTTTTCCTATATTAATTATATTTCATGATTCCATTCATTTACATCATGAATCCGTGAATTTATGGAAGAAAAATCAGATTTTTATAAAATCTTCCAAAAATATAAAATTAAGATTTGAAGATCAATCTGATGTCGGAATTCGATAATTTTTATATGGTTGAACTCGTATCGGAACGGGTGTTCGGATTTCGTAGTTTTTCTAGGATTCGAGACGTGGGTCCCACTGTTGATATTTTAGATGAATTTTTGATTTTAATCCGGAAATTTTTTTAATTTCGTACGGTATTGATTCCTACGATTTGTATTGAGTATATTGAAATGTTTATGACTAGATTTTAGGATTTCGGACACGAATTCGCGAGGCAAAGGTTTTTTGCAATCTTGAATTTGTTTGCAAAGCGAGGTAAGTGTCGTGGTTAACCTTCGCTTGAGGGAATAGAACCCTTGAATTATTAGTTATGTGAAATTCATGTGAACGACGTATAGGCGAGGTGACGAGTGTCTATACGTCGTCAAATTAATTGGTTGCCTAATTATTTGAAAATCATAGATTGTTTTAAATCATGAATTAATTATTATATTAATTATTTCTCTCATATTCCTTGCTCAATATTATGCCTTGAATCCATGTTAAAATCGTTACATGTTTATTTGACCTATGTGATTAAATTTCTACTTAGATGTAGTATATTAGAAATTAAATTGCCTATTTTCTCCTTGATTTTCACAATTAATTGCTACTTGTCATTACTTGTCCCTAAATAATCTATAAATATTGTGTGCATTGTTGCCTAATAACTTCTTACTGAATGTGGTATTTATTGGAGTATTTTATTATATTTAAGAGTTGTTAAATTATATTATTGGAGCGGGTTGCACGCCGCAACGGAAATGAAAATTAATATATTGGGGGATCGGGTTGCACGCCGCAACGGATTATATTTTTAGTTTGTATTGTTGGAGCGGGTTGCACACCGCAACGGAAATTGATTGAGGAAATAAAACTGAATATATTGAGGGATCGGGTTGCACGCCGAAACGGATTGTATTTTAAGTTTATATTGATGGAGTGGGTTGCACGCCGCAACGAAAATTTATTGAGGAATTATATTGTTGGGATGGGTTGCACGCCGCAACGGAAATTGATTGAAATAATAATTGGTTATGACTGCCGAGTTGGATTCAACTATTAAAATGAGTTACCTGATTTATTTCTATTATTGTTGTTATTATTATTATTGCGTACAGGTTAATGTAAGTGACATGTCTTAGCCTCGTCACTACTTCGTCGAGGTTAGGCTCGACACTTACTGGGTATATGGGGTCGGTTGTACTCATACTATACTCCGTACTTTTTGTGCATATTCCGGAGTTGGTCCCAACAACGTACTGTAGATTGTGCTCGGATTCAGCTACCAGCGGAGACTTGAGGTATATAGCTGCCCAGCGTTCGCAACTCTGAAGTCCCCTTCTACTTTATTTTGGCCGCGTGTTTTCTTCGATACATCTTTATTTTTATTTACACCCTTGTTTGTATTATTCTAGAAGCCCGTGCACTTGTGACTCCAGTTCTGGGATGGTATTTAGACATCGCGATTATTATGGATTATTCGCTATATTTCAGACTTTATTTTCGCATTTTTTTCTTTGTTATTAATTAATTCAAAATTGTGTTAAAATGGCTAATTATATTCTAACATTGGCTTGCCTAGCAAGTAAAATATTAGGCGCCATCACGGTCCCAAAGGTGGAAATTTTGGATCGTGACACTTCTGCATACTTATGAAATACGAGTGGACCCTCTACCTGATCAAAGCAAATGGGATGTGCCACAACATATAGCAGAAGAAGTTGTCCTGCCACCTACAGGAAAAAGGCAACCAGGGAGACCTCAAAAATAAAGATACAAACCATATGATGAAATAAAGGCAAAGAAGTATAATGTTTCATGTGGCAACTGCGGACAAGAAGGGCATAACAAGAGATCTCGTAGGAATGGTCCAAAAAGAAAATAAGAATTGATGTAGTTTAAAGAAATTTTTTTTACTGAGAACTCTTGATGAAATAATCTGACTTCGCGCATAGCAGGAGCTTAGTGCACCGGGCTGCCCTTTGTTTTATATATATAATTGGTAAATTGTATATCCCCGTGTAATTACGTTGAAACTTGAGTAGGGAGGGTAAAAAGGTTTCATATAGTGTATGGCTTGATAAAAATCCCAAATAAAACTGTTGTTTAGAGTTATTATTACATCCTAGATATATACATGAAATTACAAAGAGGAGAAAATGGACGGAATGAAAAATTGTATATATGCTGATAGCACAGAAGTGAAATCGGATGAACTTTAATTTCTATCATTTGAAGTGTTAAACAAGTATATTCAGGTATGAATATCGAGAACAAAATATTGTGATTACAAGGATCTTAAGAAGGTCCTAGTTTAGGAAGTGCACTGCACAACAGCTCTCTAACAACGTAATTATACAACAAAGAAGAATGAAGTTTCCTTGAGATGAGCAACAAATGGCAGCTCAAATTTTGATGGAGTCCACAAGTAGGTTAATAATGTGAGGTTTTAAGACTTTCTCCGGATGAGTGTATCCATCTAGATTGTGTATATATGTAACCTCAACAATACGAGCAAGATTGAGAATAGGAGTTAAAAATTCTGTAGAGACGGGAGTGGGCCTAAGAAGTCCTTCATTAATATCTTTCCATGCTGTCTCAGCCATATTTTGAAATTTAGCCATTGCCTCTTTTGTTGATATACCATAATCTCTCATGCAGCACTCAATTCCAGTTGCAATTTGTCCCCTGCTTTTCTCAACCTAGAAAGCAGATAAATTAAAGGTTAGCTTTTATATTGCCTTAATTGTACTTTGTTTGTCCAAATCCCATATAATGATATAATTTCTTGAGATGCAAATCATACCTCGTACGTGGCTGTGTCATCGATAACTCGACATATAATTACACTAGCTTCAAGAATTTTTGGATTCTTTGACAACCACTCAAAATCTTGCTCCGTGGCAGACTTCATGCCCAAATACGATGTTGTCGCGAGGTAGTAATATGTGGTAGTTGCTAGTGCATTGCTTAGGTATTCAGAAACAGGTGGCATATATCCTTCAATAAACCATGTTGACTCGACATTATAATTTCTTACTACTTCTTTCATCTGTGAATACAAAACATATATGTGTTCAAGTGTTAGAAAATATTGATTGAACTGTATCAAGTTTCTAATCACTAAAAGACGAACACAAGGTAAACCAAAGTGAGAAATGGATTAAGGAAAAAATGTATTTCGATAGTTAAGTTGCTCGAACATACTCTTTCTATTGCATGGCAGACAATATGAGATCTTCCGGCACTAGACAATTCCTTTTCATAATCCTTGTAGAGATCTAGAATAGCTTTATAACTGATTTTCATGTAATCAGGAAGCCGATCAATTTCGTTGATATCCCATCTGCAGGATGACAAAATTAAGGTGAATTCATGCATTTTGAAAGAGCACAACTATAATGAGTAGAAATTCGTCTTAATCTTTTCACGACGACATTCACTATCAAGGAATAAGTGAATTGATGAAGTTCATACCTTTGTATGGCATCTGTGTATGCCTCAAGTTCTTTAACTGTACCGTAAGCATCAAAGGTGTCATCGACAATCGAAATCATTGATATGGTCTTAACGAGCATGACGCGAGCTTGAGAGTATTGAGGCTCAAAATAAACTCCTAATGCCCAAAAGTAGCATTCAACTACTCGATCTCTAGCATATGGAAGTGTTGTTACAAAATCCAAATCTTTCCACCACCTGCAGCATAAGAAATTAACATGAGTACTTGAGATATGATGAATCAAAAAGGGTTCATCGTTTTTATATATCGCACCTTGATACTTGAGCAAGTTCTTGTTTGTGCAACATCTGGAGCAAGTTGAAATCCAATTTGGCAAATCGAAGTAACACATTATTCTTCGATTGTTCCTTGTCATAGATTGATGAGATGAAGAATCGGGTCTCGACTCTAGGAACACCCTTGTGCAAACATTGCTCAAGGGCATGTGTCACTTGCTCCCTAAGTGGAGATTTCAAATGTGGAGCTGCAGATTCAAGATGGATAGTGGAGAAAGCAAGTGCGTCTTCTAAGATATCGTCAGCATGAGTCCTTACATGTGAAGCTTCATACAAGTTTAATAATCCTAAGACATCACTAGCAAGAGACTCCTTGAATTTGCCATTTTCATCTTGGAATTTGCTGAAAATTTCTGGTATTTCAAGAAAGAAAACTCAAGATGAATTAGCCTTCTTCCAATAAATGGATAATAATTTTAACAACTTCATGATGAACTTACCAGGAGAGATGTTGAAACCGTGTTGCCTGAGCAATCGAAATTGAAGTGCAGAGGTGCACAAATCATTGCAGTTTGAGTTTTGGTTGTAAATCTGATCCAAAATCTCATCAATTTCTTTCTCAAAGTGGTAGGATATACCAAGGCGTTCAATAATGTCAATCAAATTCAATGTATCGGCCAATTTCCTTCCGGTTGCTAACAGCATACTCCTCGTTTGTTCCTTCAATGCTTCAATCTCTTGAGCATATATATACTTTTCCGCAACCTATATGTAATGTACATTAAACTGAAATTAGCAAAATTAATGTTGTTCAACATAAATAAACTACCTGATTATCAATGGAGAACAAACTATAAATATAAATAAAGAATACTAGTATTAGTTAAATTACCTGATTATCAATGGAGAATGAAAGGAACTGATCACCCCAGAGACTAGGGGAGAAGTCGGCGACGGGGCGAACAATCTCTTCTTCATAGTTTGCAACTGCTGCTGAGGCCATTGCTAATTAAAGATGAGTGTATTTTTACTTGTTCTTTTAAGTTTTAAGGAAGAAAGAAAGGAACTCTACTTAAATGGAAGAGAAGGGACAAGTATATATAGTGGTGAGAGACTAGTTAATGTAATTGATCAAAAGCACCTAATCATTTAATTTCCCAGTTGCCTTACTAGACTTTACACTAGCTAGCAGCCTTTTGATTCATTGTTGGCGTCTGGGGTCTATTGATCCAGTTTCCCAAATATTTTATTTATTTGTTTCGTCAACTGAATAATATTATTTAAAAAGGCACAAAATAAGGGAGTACTGTAGAGTTGTTTCCTGGAACTATCAAATTCCTATTACTTTATTTATAAAACCTAATGTCATTGTTGCGGCATAAATTTCAATTATTAATGCAGAGTCCACTTTGATGAACTTAAAGACTAGTGTACGTAGTATTTATTTAGGTCAGTTTAGAGTTAAATTGACTGGATGGTCTAAAAGTTAATCAAACAGTTTTCACGAACCAAGGTTTTGTCGAAATTGTAAAGGTCCAAAATTGCAATTTCTCACAACAAAGACGTTTTTTGAGCGAGTCCCACCGCGAGGTGTACTGGCAGGGCATAAGTATCGTGGAGCATAAGCCCTGACATTCACCTAGGCAAAGTGTTACAAAGCAAAGTGTTATGCTTTGTTTTCTCCACACAAAAAAAAATGAAATTTTAAATATATTAATTTCAAGTTAGTTTTTGAATTTAAAATTTCTTTTGGTATCGCTCTAGTTTTTATATTGTTTTGATGACATAGGTATAATGTATCTTTATGCCTTTTATTTTTTCAAGTAAAAAAAGTTGCATGGTCGCGCGCGCATGCGCATACATACACACACACACACATTTATATATATATATATATATATATATATATATATATATTAATTCTATAATTTTCTTTAACTTTTCACAATTTTAGTGTATTTTTCTGATTTATATAATGATTTTATAAATTTATAAAATATAAAAATAAAACACCCATGGGGCTTACACCTCGCTTCGTGTTAGATAAAACGCCTCATCTTTCGCTCATGCCTTTTTAAATACTGATTTTAAATAGACAGTTTTACCCTACTATAATTCTAATTGAAATTTTAAACTTTCAAGTTACTTTGGTAATATATATAAGTAGTTTACGTCTTTTTACATCTAATTCGTAAAGCTTTGGTAATATATAAGTAGTTTACTGTCTTTTAAAGCTTTCTTTTTACATCTAATTGGTACACCAATTTGGAAATACCTATTCTTGACCAATTTTGTAAAAGGGATTTTGTTTACTTCCTATACACTATATGAAACCTATTTATCTAAATTATCCCAGTTTTGAAAATTACCCGCCATAAACATGTTTTCCCTACAAAAATTATACAATCATTTAAAATAGACTCCTTATTTCCGCGGGCTTCTATTTTTAGCAGTGGCGTACGCAAGATTTTTCATAAGCGGTGCCACATTTAAAAATGAAAACGAATATTGAATCATAAAGCTACTAATTAACGATAATAAATATTTAATGAAACTTCACCATAAGCATAAATATTCTATCTTTTAATTCTTCATCATTGTTTGTTTTCAAAACAGGAAATGTAGTTGTGGACAATTCCAGCTTGATGAACCTCCTTGTCCACATGCTTTGGTGGCTTTGAGGCATAGAAACGAATCTTATGAAAACTATTGCTCTTTTTATTACACGAGGGAGAGACTTCTTGTGATGACCCAAAAGGTCATCTTTAAATTTAATAGTTATTTCTGTATTCTTAGACCTCAAATAGATTCATTGTTCCTCGACTTGTGTGCGCAGTCCGTATAATTTTCCGAAAAGTATTTATGAAAAATAGATTAAAATGTGAAATAGAACTTTAAAACTCAACTGAGTTGACTTTTGTCAACATTTTTAGCAAACAGGTCCGAATCAGTGTTTTGACAGTTCAGGTAGGTCCGTATCGTGATTTGGGACTTGGGCGTATGCCCGAAATTTAATTTGGAGTTCGCTAGCTCAAGTTATGGCCATTTGACGAAAATTAGAAATTTCAAGGCTAAAGATTTTCAAAGTTTGACCGCGGAATTGAATTTGTTGATATCGGACTCGGATTGAGATTCTGAAAATTCGAATAGCTCAGTTATGTCATTTATGACTTGTGTGCCAAATTTGAAATCATTCTAGATTAATTTAATATGTTTCGGCACGAGTTTTGTAAATTGAAAAGTTTGAAACTCATAAGTCTGAATCGAGGTGTGAATTATAATTTCGATGTTGTTTGACTTGATTTGAAATCTCAAGTACGTCCACATTATGTTACGGGACTTGTTGGTATAGTTGAACGGGATCTCGAGTGGATCGGAGAGTTTCGGGGTGAGTTTTGAGCGAGTCCGGGCATTTCGGCACTCTACTGTTGTTCTGGAACTTTTGGAAGTGCGGGGGCACACTTTTGAGTGATGAGGCAATGAAAAAAGTGCGGACCGCAGAGCAGAAGTGCGGACCGCACAATTCTGCCCGCGGCCGCACAATTTTGCTCGCGGCCGCACTCTAAGGGAGTGTTGCAGCCTAGATGTTCTGACTTCGGAATCTTATATATTTTAATCGATAAGGAATTTGGAGATGATTCAAAAATGAAAGTTGTAGCCCTTTGAATCTAGTTTTCAGAAATTTATAGCGTTAATCATTTGGAGATTTGTAGGGAAAGTTATTTTTTTAATGAAGCCTGGTAGTGCAGTCACTATTGAAGTGCGGCCGCACAATTTTGATCGCGGCCGCAGAACCCGGGATGTGCGGTCAGCACAATGAGGGGTCTCATTGTGTATTATAAAACCGAGGGTTTGGGTATTATTTCACATTTTGACTTTGGGAGCTCGGTTTGTGACGATGTTTCGTAGGTTTTTCAAAAAAATCATTGGGGTAAGTGTTCCTTTTCCTATATTAATTATATTTCATGATTCCGTTCATTTACATCATGAATCCGTGAATTTATGGAAGAAAAATCAGATTTTTATAAAATCTTCCAAAAATATAAAATTAAGATTTGAAGATCAATCTGATGTCGGAATTCGATAATTTTTATATGGTTGAACTCGTATCGGAACGGGTGTTCGGATTTCGTAGTTTTTCTAGGATTCGAGACGTGGGTCCCACTGTTGATATTTTAGATGAATTTTTGATTTTAATCCGGAAATTTTTTTAATTTCGTACGGTATTGATTCCTACGATTTGTATTGAGTATATTGAAATGTTTATGACTAGATTTTAGGATTTCGGACACGAATTCGCGAGGCAAAGGTTTTTTGCAATCTTGAATTTGTTTGCAAAGCGAGGTAAGTGTCGTGGTTAACCTTCGCTTGAGGGAATAGAACCCTTGAATTATTAGTTATGTGAAATTCATGTGAACGACGTATAGGCGAGGTGACGAGTGTCTATACGTCGTCAAATTAATTGGTTGCCTAATTATTTGAAAATCATAGATTGTTTTAAATCATGAATTAATTATTATATTAATTATTTCTCTCATATTGCTTGCTCAATATTATGCCTTGAATCCATGTTATAATCGTTACATGTTTATTTGACCTATGTGATTAAATTTCTACTTAGATGTAGTATATTAGAAATTAAATTGCCTATTTTCTCCTTGATTTTCACAATTAATTGCTACTTGTCATTACTTGTCCCTAAATAATCTATAAATATTGTGTGCATTGTTGCCTAATAACTTCTTACTGAATGTGGTATTTATTGGAGTATTTTATTATATTTAAGAGTTGTTAAATTATATTATTGGAGCGGGTTGCACGCCGCAACGGAAATGAAAATTAATATATTGGGGGATCGGGTTGCACGCCGCAACGGATTATATTTTTAGTTTGTATTGTTGGAGCGGGTTGCGCACCGCAACGGAAATTGATTGAGGAAATAAAACTGAATATATTGAGGGATCGGGTTGCACGCCGAAACGGATTGTATTTTAAGTTTATATTGATGGAGCGGGTTGCACGCCGCAACGAAAATTTATTGAGGAATTATATTGTTGGGACGGGTTGCACGCCGCAACGGAAATTGATTGAAATAATAATTGGTTATGACTGCCGAGTTGGATTCAACTATTAAAATGAGTTACCTGATTTATTTCTATTATTGTTGTTATTATTATTATTGCGTACAGGTTAATGTAAGTGACATGTCTTAGCCTCGTCACTACTTCGTCGAGGTTAGGCTCGACACTTACTGGGTATATGGGGTCGGTTGTACTCATACTATACTCCGCACTTCTTGTGCATATTCCGGAGTTGGTCCCAACAACGTACTGTAGATTGTGCTCGGATTCAGCTACCAGCGGAGACTTGAGGTATATAGCTGCCCAGCGTTCGCAACTCTGAAGTCCCCTTCTACTTTATTTTGGCCGCGTGTTTTCTTCGATACATCTTTATTTTTATTTACACCATTGTTTGTATTATTCTAGAAGCCCGTGCACTTGTGACTCCAGTTCTGGGATGGTATTTAGACATCGCGATTATTATGGATTATTCGCTATATTTCAGACTTTATTTTCGCATTTTTTTCTTTGTTATTAATTAATTCAAAATTGTGTTAAAATGGCTAATTATATTCTAACGTTGGCTTGCCTAGCAAGTAAAATATTAGGCGACATCACGGTCCCAAAGGTGGGAATTTTGGGTCGTGACACTTCTGCATACTTATGAAATACGAGTGGACCCTCTACCTGATCAAAGCAAATGGGATGTGCCACAACATATAGCAGAAGAAGTTGTCCTGCCACCTACAGGAAAAAGGCAACCAGGGAGACCTCAAAAATAAAGATACAAACCATATGATGAAATAAAGGCAAAGAAGTATAATGTTTCATGTGGCAACTGCGGACAAGAAGGGCATAACAAGAGATCTCGTAGGAATGGTCCAAAAAGAAAATAAGAATTGATGTAGTTTAAAGAAATTTTTTTTACTGAGAACTCTTGATGAAATAATGTGACTTCGCGCATAGCAGGAGCTTAGTGCACCGGGCTGCCCTTTGTTTTATATATATAATTGGTAAATTGTATATCCCCGTGTAATTACGTTGAAACTTGAGTAGGGAGGGTAAAAAGGTTTCATATAGTGTATGGCTTGATAAAAATCCCAAATAAAACTGTTGTTTAGAGTTATTATTACATCCTAGATATATACATGAAATTACAAAGAGGAGAAAATGGACGGAATGAAAAAATGTATATATGCTGATAGCACAGAAGTGAAATCGGATGAACTTTAATTTCTATCATTTGAAGTGTTAAACAAGTATATTCAGGTATGAATATCGAGAACAAAATATTGTGATTACAAGGATCTTAAGAAGGTCCTAGTTTAGGAAGTGCACTGCACAACAGCTCCCTAACAACGTAATTATACAACAAAGAAGAATGAAGTTTCCTTGAGATGAGCAACAAATGGCAGCTCAAATTTTGATGGAGTCCACAAGTAGGTTAATAATGTGAGGTTTTAAGACTTTCTCCGGATGAGTGTATCCATCTAGATTGTGTATATATGTAACCTCAACAATACGAGCAAGATTGAGAATAGGAGTTAAAAATTCTGTAGAGACGGGAGTGGGCCTAAGAAGTCCTTCATTAATATCTTTCCATGCTGTCTCAGCCATATTTTGAAATTTAGCCATTGCCTCTTTTGTTGATATACCATAATCTCTCATGCAGCACTCAATTCCAGTTGCAATTTGTCCCCTGCTTTTCTCAACCTAGAAAGCAGATAAATTAAAGGTTAGCTTTTATATTGCCTTAATTGTACTTTGTTTGTCCAAATCCCATATAATGATATAATTTCTTGAGATGCAAATCATACCTCGTACGTGGCTGTGTCATCGATAACTCGACATATAATTACACTAGCTTCAAGAATTTTTGGATTCTTTGACAACCACTCAAAATCTTGCTCCGTGGCAGACTTCATGCCCAAATACGATGTTGTCGCGAGGTAGTAATATGTGGTAGTTGCTAGTGCATTGCTTAGGTATTCAGAAACAGGTGGCATATATCCTTCAATAAACCATGTTGACTCGACATTATAATTTCTTACTACTTCTTTCATCTGTGAATACAAAACATATATGTGTTCAAGTGTTAGAAAATATTGATTGAACTGTATCAAGTTTCTAATCACTAAAAGACGAACACAAGGTAAACCAAAGTGAGAAATGGATTAAGGAAAAAATGTATTTCGATAGTTAAGTTGCTCGAACATACTCTTTCTATTGCATGGCAGACAATATGAGATCTTCCGGCACTAGACAATTCCTTTTCATAATCCTTGTAGAGATCTAGAATAGCTTTATAACTGATTTTCATGTAATCAGGAAGCCGATCAATTTCGTTGATATCCCATCTGCAGGATGACAAAATTAAGGTGAATTCATGCATTTTGAAAGAGCACAACTATAATGAGTAGAAATTCGTCTTAATCTTTTCACGACGACATTCACTATCAAGGAATAAGTGAATTGATGAAGTTCATACCTTTGTATGGCATCTGTGTATGCCTCAAGTTCTTTAACTGTACCGTAAGCATCAAAGGTGTCATCGACAATCGAAATCATTGATATGGTCTTAACGAGCATGACGCGAGCTTGAGAGTATTGAGGCTCAAAATAAACTCCTAATGCCCAAAAGTAGCATTCAACTACTCGATCTCTAGCATATGGAAGTGTTGTTACAAAATCCAAATCTTTCCACCACCTGCAGCATAAGAAATTAACATGAGTACTTGAGATATGATGAATCAAAAAGGATTCATCGTTTTTATATATCGCACCTTGATACTTGAGCAAGTTCTTGTTTGTGCAACATCTGGAGCAAGTTGAAATCCAATTTGGCAAATCGAAGTAACACATTATTCTTCGATTGTTCCTTGTCATAGATTGATGAGATGAAGAATCGGGTCTCGACTCTAGGAACACCCTTGTGCAAACATTGCTCAAGGGCATGTGTCACTTGCTCCCTAAGTGGAGATTTCAAATGTGGAGCTGCAGATTCAAGATGGATAGTGGAGAAAGCAAGTGCGTCTTCTAAGATATCGTCAGCATGAGTCCTTACATGTGAAGCTTCATACAAGTTTAATAATCCTAAGACATCACTAGCAAGAGACTCCTTGAATTTGCCATTTTCATCTTGGAATTTGCTGAAAATTTCTGGTATTTCAAGAAAGAAAACTCAAGATGAATTAGCCTTCTTCCAATAAATGGATAATAATTTTAACAACTTCATGATGAACTTACCAGGAGAGATGTTGAAACCGTGTTGCCTGAGCAATCGAAATTGAAGTGCAGAGGTGCACAAATCATTGCAGTTTGAGTTTTGGTTGTAAATCTGATCCAAAATCTCATCAATTTCTTTCTCAAAGTGGTAGGATATACCAAGGCGTTCAATAATGTCAATCAAATTCAATGTATCGGCCAATTTCCTTCCGGTTGCTAACAGCATACTCCTCGTTTGTTCCTTCAATGCTTCAATCTCTTGAGCATATATATACTTTTCCGCAACCTATATGTAATGTACATTAAACTGAAATTAGCAAAATTAATGTTGTTCAACATAAATAAACTACCTGATTATCAATGGAGAACAAACTATAAATATAAATAAAGAATACTAGTATTAGTTAAATTACCTGATTATCAATGGAGAATGAAAGGAACTGATCACCCCAGAGACTAGGGGAGAAGTCGGCGACGGGGCGAACAATCTCTTCTTCATAGTTTGCAACTGCTGCTGAGGCCATTGCTAATTAAAGATGAGTGTATTTTTACTTGTTCTTTTAAGTTTTAAGGAAGAAAGAAAGGAACTCTACTTAAATGGAAGAGAAGGGACAAGTATATATAGTGGTGAGAGACTAGTTAATGTAATTGATCAAAAGCACCTAATCATTTAATTTCCCAGTTGCCTTACTAGACTTTACACTAGCTAGCAGCCTTTTGATTCATTGTTGGCGTCTGGGGTCTATTGATCCAGTTTCCCAAATATTTTATTTATTTGTTTCGTCAACTGAATAATATTATTTAAAAAGGCACAAAATAAGGGAGTACTGTAGAGTTGTTTCCTGGAACTATCAAATTCCTATTACTTTATTTATAAAACCTAATGTCATTGTTGCGGCATAAATTTCAATTATTAATGCAGAGTCCACTTTGATGAACTTAAAGACTAGTGTACGTAGTATTTATTTAGGTCAGTTTAGAGTTAAATTGACTGGATGGTCTAAAAGTTAATCAAACAGTTTTCACGAACCAAGGTTTTGTCGAAATTGTAAAGGTCCAAAATTGCAATTTCTCACAACAAAGACGTTTTTTGAGCGAGTCCCACCGCGAGGTGTACTGGCAGGGCATAAGTATCGTGGAGCATAAGCCCTGACATTCACCTAGGCAAAGTGTTACAAAGCAAAGTGTTATGCTTTGTTTTCTCCACACAAAAAAAAATGAAATTTTAAATATATTAATTTCAAGTTAGTTTTTGAATTTAAAATTTCTTTTGGTATCGCTCTAGTTTTTATATTGTTTTGATGACATAGGTATAATGTATCTTTACGCCTTTTATTTTTTCAAGTAAAAAAAGTTGCATGGTCGCGCGCGCATGCGCATACACACACACACACACATTTATATATATATAAGTAAAAAAAGTTGCATGGTCGCGCGCGCATGCGCATACACACACACACACACACATTTATATATATATATATATATATATATATATATATATATATATTAATTCTATAATTTTCTTTAACTTTTCACAATTTTAGTGTATTTTTCTGATTTATATAATGATTTTATAAATTTATAAAATATAAAAATAAAACACCCATGGGGCTTACACCTCGCTTCGTGTTAGATAAAACGCCTCATCTTTCGCTCATGCCTTTTTAAATACTGATTTTAAATAGACAGTTTTACCCTACAATAGTTCTAATTGAAATTTTAAACTTTCAAGTTACTTTGGTAATATATATAAGTAGTTTACGTCTTTTTACATCTAATTCGTAAAGCTTTGGTAATATATAAGTAGTTTACCGTCTTTTAAAGCTTTCTTTTTACATCTAATTGGTACACCAATTTGGAAATACCTATTCTTGACCAATTTTGTAAAAGGGATTTTGTTTACTTCCTATACACTATATGAAACCTATTTATCTAAATTATCCCAGTTTTGAAAATTACCCGCCATAAACATGTTTTCCCTACAAAAATTATACAATCATTTAAAATAGACTCCTTATTTCCGCGGGCTTCTATTTTTAGCAGTGGCGTACGCAAGATTTTTCATAAGCGGTGCCACATTTAAAAATGAAAACGAATATTGAATCATAAAGCTACTAATTAACGATAATAAATATTTAATGAAACTTCACCATAAGCATAAATATTCTATCTTTTAATTCTTCATCATTGTTTGTTTTCAAAACAGGAAATGTAGTTGTGGACAATTCCAGCTTGATGAACCTCCTTGTCCACATGCTTTGGTGGCTTTGAGGCATAGAAACGAGTCTTATGAAAACTATTGCTCTTTTTATTACACGAGGGAGAGACTTCTTGTGATGACCCAAAAGGTCATCTTTAAATTTAATAGTTATTTATGTATTCTTAGACCTCAAATAGATTCATTGTTCCTCGACTTGCGTGCGCAGTCCGTATAATTTTCCGAAAAGTATTTATGAAAAATAGATTAAAATGTGAAATAGAACTTTAAAACTCAACTGAGTTGACTTTTGTCAATATTTTTAGCAAACGGGTCCGAATCAGTGTTTTGACAGTTCTGGTAGGTCCGTATCGTGATTTGGGACTTGGGCGTATGCCCGAAATTTAATTTGGAGTTCGCTAGCTCAAGTTATGGCCATTTGACGAAAATTAGAAATCTCAAGGCTAAAGATTTTCAAAGTTTGACCGCGAAATTGAATTTATTGATATCGGACTCGGATTGAGATTCTGAAAATTTGAATAGCTCAGTTATGTCATTTATGACTTGTGTGCCAAATTTGAAATCATTCTAGATTAATTTAATATGTTTCGGCACGAGTTTTGTAAATTGAAAAGTTTGAAACTCATAAGTCTGAATCGAGGTGTGAATTATAATTTCGATGTTGCTTGACTTGATTTGAAATCTCAAGTACGTCCACATTATGTTACGGGACTTGTTGGTATAGTTGAACGGGATCTCGAGTGGATCAGAGAGTTTCGGGGTGAGTTTTGAGCGAGTCCGGGCATTTCGGCACTCTACTGTTGTTCTGGAACTTTTGGAAGTGCGGGGGCACACTTTTGAGTGATGAGGCAATGGAAAAAGTGCGGACCGCAGAGCAGAAGTGCGGACCGCACAATTCTGCCTGCGGCCGCACAATTCTTCCCACGGCCGCACAATTTTACTCGCGGCCGCACTCTAAGGGAGTGTTGCAGCATCGATGTTCTGACTTCGGAGTCTTATATATTTTAATCGATAAGGAATTTGGAGATGATTCAAAAATGAAAGTTGTAACCCTTTGAATCTAGTTTTCAGAAATTTATAGCGTTAATCATTTGGAGATTTGTAGGGAAAGTTATGTCTTTAATGAAACCTGGTAGTGCAGTCACTATTGAAGTGCGGCCGCACAATTTTGATCGCGGCCGCAGAACCCGGGATGTGCGGTCAGCACAATGAGGGGTCTCATTGTGTATTATAAAACCGAGGGTTTGGGTATTATTTCACATTTGGACTTTGGGAGCTCGGTATGTGACGATGTTTCGTAGGTTTTTCAAACAATTCATTGGGGTAAGTGTTCCTTTTCCTATATTAATTATATTTCATGATTCCATTCATTTACATCATGAATCCGTGAATTTATGGAAGAAAAATCAGATTTTTATAAAATCTTCCAAAAATATAAAATTAAGATTTGAAGATCAATCTGATGTCGGAATTCGATAATTTTTATATGGTTGAACTCGTATCGGAACGGGTGTTCGAATTTCGTAGTTTTTCTAGGATTCGAGACGTGGGTCCCACTGTTGATATTTTAGATGAATTTTAGATTTTAATCCGGAAATTTTTTTAATTTCGTACGGTATTGATTCCTACGATTTGTATTGAGTATATTGAAATGTTTATGACTAGATTTTAGGATTTCGGACACAAATTCGCGAGGCAAAGGTTTTTTGCAATCTTGAATTTGTTTGCAAAGCGAGGTAAGTGTCGTGGTTAACCTTCGCTTGAGGGAATAGAACCCTTGAATTATTGGTTATGTGAAATTCATGTGAACGACGTATAGGCGAGGTGACGAGTGTCTATACGTCGTCAAATTAATTGGTTGCCTAATTATTTGAAAATCATAGATTATTTTAAATCATGAATTAATTATTATATTAATTATTTCTCTCATATTGCTTGCTCAATATTATGCCTTGAATCCATGTTATAATCGTTACATGTTTATTTGACCTATGTGATTAAATTTCTACTTAGATGTAGTATATTAGAAATTAAATTGTCTATTTTCTCCTTGATTTTCACAATTAATTGCTACTTGTCATTACTTGTCCCTAAATAATCTATAAATATTGTGTGCATTGTTGCCTAATAACTTCTTACTGAATGTGGTATTTATTGGAGTATTTTATTATATTTAAGAGTTGTTAAATTATATTATTGGAGCGGGTTGCACGCCGCAACGGAAATGAAAATTAATATATTGGGGGATCGGGTTGCACGCCGCAACGGATTATATTTTTAGTTTGTATTGTTGGAGCGGGTTGCGCACCGCAACGGAAATTGATTGAGGAAATAAAACTGAATATATTGAGGGATCGGGTTGCACGCCGAAACGGATTGTATTTTAAGTTTATATTGATGGAGCGGGTTGCACGCCGCAACGAAAATTTATTGAGGAATTATATTGTTGGGACGGGTTGCACGCCGCAACGGAAATTGATTGAAATAATAATTGGTTATGACTGCCGAGTTGGATTCAACTATTAAAATGAGTTACCTGATTTATTTCTATTATTGTTGTTATTATTATTATTGCGTACAGGTTAATGTAAGTGACATGTCTTAGCCTCGTCACTACTTCGTCGAGGTTAGGCTCGACACTTACTGGGTATATGGGGTCGGTTGTACTCATACTATACTCCGCACTTCTTGTGCATATTCCGGAGTTGGTCCCAACAACGTACTGTAGATTGTGCTCGGATTCAGCTACCAGCGGAGACTTGAGGTATATAGCTGCCCAGCGTTCGCAACTCTGAAGTCCCCTTCTACTTTATTTTGGCCGCGTGTTTTCTTCGATACATCTTTATTTTTATTTACACCATTGTTTGTATTATTCTAGAAGCCCGTGCACTTGTGACTCCAGTTCTGGGATGGTATTTAGACATCGCGATTATTATGGATTATTCGCTATATTTCAGACTTTATTTTCGCATTTTTTTCTTTGTTATTAATTAATTCAAAATTGTGTTAAAATGGCTAATTATATTCTAACGTTGGCTTGCCTAGCAAGTAAAATATTAGGCGACATCACGGTCCCAAAGGTGGGAATTTTGGGTCGTGACACTTCTGCATACTTATGAAATACGAGTGGACCCTCTACCTGATCAAAGCAAATGGGATGTGCCACAACATATAGCAGAAGAAGTTGTCCTGCCACCTACAGGAAAAAGGCAACCAGGGAGACCTCAAAAATAAAGATACAAACCATATGATGAAATAAAGGCAAAGAAGTATAATGTTTCATGTGGCAACTGCGGACAAGAAGGGCATAACAAGAGATCTCGTAGGAATGGTCCAAAAAGAAAATAAGAATTGATGTAGTTTAAAGAAATTTTTTTTACTGAGAACTCTTGATGAAATAATGTGACTTCGCGCATAGCAGGAGCTTAGTGCACCGGGCTGCCCTTTGTTTTATATATATAATTGGTAAATTGTATATCCCCGTGTAATTACGTTGAAACTTGAGTAGGGAGGGTAAAAAGGTTTCATATAGTGTATGGCTTGATAAAAATCCCAAATAAAACTGTTGTTTAGAGTTATTATTACATCCTAGATATATACATGAAATTACAAAGAGGAGAAAATGGACGGAATGAAAAAATGTATATATGCTGATAGCACAGAAGTGAAATCGGATGAACTTTAATTTCTATCATTTGAAGTGTTAAACAAGTATATTCAGGTATGAATATCGAGAACAAAATATTGTGATTACAAGGATCTTAAGAAGGTCCTAGTTTAGGAAGTGCACTGCACAACAGCTCCCTAACAACGTAATTATACAACAAAGAAGAATGAAGTTTCCTTGAGATGAGCAACAAATGGCAGCTCAAATTTTGATGGAGTCCACAAGTAGGTTAATAATGTGAGGTTTTAAGACTTTCTCCGGATGAGTGTATCCATCTAGATTGTGTATATATGTAACCTCAACAATACGAGCAAGATTGAGAATAGGAGTTAAAAATTCTGTAGAGACGGGAGTGGGCCTAAGAAGTCCTTCATTAATATCTTTCCATGCTGTCTCAGCCATATTTTGAAATTTAGCCATTGCCTCTTTTGTTGATATACCATAATCTCTCATGCAGCACTCAATTCCAGTTGCAATTTGTCCCCTGCTTTTCTCAACCTAGAAAGCAGATAAATTAAAGGTTAGCTTTTATATTGCCTTAATTGTACTTTGTTTGTCCAAATCCCATATAATGATATAATTTCTTGAGATGCAAATCATACCTCGTACGTGGCTGTGTCATCGATAACTCGACATATAATTACACTAGCTTCAAGAATTTTTGGATTCTTTGACAACCACTCAAAATCTTGCTCCGTGGCAGACTTCATGCCCAAATACGATGTTGTCGCGAGGTAGTAATATGTGGTAGTTGCTAGTGCATTGCTTAGGTATTCAGAAACAGGTGGCATATATCCTTCAATAAACCATGTTGACTCGACATTATAATTTCTTACTACTTCTTTCATCTGTGAATACAAAACATATATGTGTTCAAGTGTTAGAAAATATTGATTGAACTGTATCAAGTTTCTAATCACTAAAAGACGAACACAAGGTAAACCAAAGTGAGAAATGGATTAAGGAAAAAATGTATTTCGATAGTTAAGTTGCTCGAACATACTCTTTCTATTGCATGGCAGACAATATGAGATCTTCCGGCACTAGACAATTCCTTTTCATAATCCTTGTAGAGATCTAGAATAGCTTTATAACTGATTTTCATGTAATCAGGAAGCCGATCAATTTCGTTGATATCCCATCTGCAGGATGACAAAATTAAGGTGAATTCATGCATTTTGAAAGAGCACAACTATAATGAGTAGAAATTCGTCTTAATCTTTTCACGACGACATTCACTATCAAGGAATAAGTGAATTGATGAAGTTCATACCTTTGTATGGCATCTGTGTATGCCTCAAGTTCTTTAACTGTACCGTAAGCATCAAAGGTGTCATCGACAATCGAAATCATTGATATGGTCTTAACGAGCATGACGCGAGCTTGAGAGTATTGAGGCTCAAAATAAACTCCTAATGCCCAAAAGTAGCATTCAACTACTCGATCTCTAGCATATGGAAGTGTTGTTACAAAATCCAAATCTTTCCACCACCTGCAGCATAAGAAATTAACATGAGTACTTGAGATATGATGAATCAAAAAGGATTCATCGTTTTTATATATCGCACCTTGATACTTGAGCAAGTTCTTGTTTGTGCAACATCTGGAGCAAGTTGAAATCCAATTTGGCAAATCGAAGTAACACATTATTCTTCGATTGTTCCTTGTCATAGATTGATGAGATGAAGAATCGGGTCTCGACTCTAGGAACACCCTTGTGCAAACATTGCTCAAGGGCATGTGTCACTTGCTCCCTAAGTGGAGATTTCAAATGTGGAGCTGCAGATTCAAGATGGATAGTGGAGAAAGCAAGTGCGTCTTCTAAGATATCGTCAGCATGAGTCCTTACATGTGAAGCTTCATACAAGTTTAATAATCCTAAGACATCACTAGCAAGAGACTCCTTGAATTTGCCATTTTCATCTTGGAATTTGCTGAAAATTTCTGGTATTTCAAGAAAGAAAACTCAAGATGAATTAGCCTTCTTCCAATAAATGGATAATAATTTTAACAACTTCATGATGAACTTACCAGGAGAGATGTTGAAACCGTGTTGCCTGAGCAATCGAAATTGAAGTGCAGAGGTGCACAAATCATTGCAGTTTGAGTTTTGGTTGTAAATCTGATCCAAAATCTCATCAATTTCTTTCTCAAAGTGGTAGGATATACCAAGGCGTTCAATAATGTCAATCAAATTCAATGTATCGGCCAATTTCCTTCCGGTTGCTAACAGCATACTCCTCGTTTGTTCCTTCAATGCTTCAATCTCTTGAGCATATATATACTTTTCCGCAACCTATATGTAATGTACATTAAACTGAAATTAGCAAAATTAATGTTGTTCAACATAAATAAACTACCTGATTATCAATGGAGAACAAACTATAAATATAAATAAAGAATACTAGTATTAGTTAAATTACCTGATTATCAATGGAGAATGAAAGGAACTGATCACCCCAGAGACTAGGGGAGAAGTCGGCGACGGGGCGAACAATCTCTTCTTCATAGTTTGCAACTGCTGCTGAGGCCATTGCTAATTAAAGATGAGTGTATTTTTACTTGTTCTTTTAAGTTTTAAGGAAGAAAGAAAGGAACTCTACTTAAATGGAAGAGAAGGGACAAGTATATATAGTGGTGAGAGACTAGTTAATGTAATTGATCAAAAGCACCTAATCATTTAATTTCCCAGTTGCCTTACTAGACTTTACACTAGCTAGCAGCCTTTTGATTCATTGTTGGCGTCTGGGGTCTATTGATCCAGTTTCCCAAATATTTTATTTATTTGTTTCGTCAACTGAATAATATTATTTAAAAAGGCACAAAATAAGGGAGTACTGTAGAGTTGTTTCCTGGAACTATCAAATTCCTATTACTTTATTTATAAAACCTAATGTCATTGTTGCGGCATAAATTTCAATTATTAATGCAGAGTCCACTTTGATGAACTTAAAGACTAGTGTACGTAGTATTTATTTAGGTCAGTTTAGAGTTAAATTGACTGGATGGTCTAAAAGTTAATCAAACAGTTTTCACGAACCAAGGTTTTGTCGAAATTGTAAAGGTCCAAAATTGCAATTTCTCACAACAAAGACGTTTTTTGAGCGAGTCCCACCGCGAGGTGTACTGGCAGGGCATAAGTATCGTGGAGCATAAGCCCTGACATTCACCTAGGCAAAGTGTTACAAAGCAAAGTGTTATGCTTTGTTTTCTCCACACAAAAAAAAATGAAATTTTAAATATATTAATTTCAAGTTAGTTTTTGAATTTAAAATTTCTTTTGGTATCGCTCTAGTTTTTATATTGTTTTGATGACATAGGTATAATGTATCTTTACGCCTTTTATTTTTTCAAGTAAAAAAAGTTGCATGGTCGCGCGCGCATGCGCATACACACACACACACACATTTATATATATATAAGTAAAAAAAGTTGCATGGTCGCGCGCGCATGCGCATACACACACACACACACACATTTATATATATATATATATATATATATATATATATTAATTCTATAATTTTCTTTAACTTTTCACAATTTTAGTGTATTTTTCTGATTTATATAATGATTTTATAAATTTATAAAATATAAAAATAAAACACCCATGGGGCTTACACCTCGCTTCGTGTTAGATAAAACGCCTCATCTTTCGCTCATGCCTTTTTAAATACTGATTTTAAATAGACAGTTTTACCCTACAATAGTTCTAATTGAAATTTTAAACTTTCAAGTTACTTTGGTAATATATATAAGTAGTTTACGTCTTTTTACATCTAATTCGTAAAGCTTTGGTAATATATAAGTAGTTTACCGTCTTTTAAAGCTTTCTTTTTACATCTAATTGGTACACCAATTTGGAAATACCTATTCTTGACCAATTTTGTAAAAGGGATTTTGTTTACTTCCTATACACTATATGAAACCTATTTATCTAAATTATCCCAGTTTTGAAAATTACCCGCCATAAACATGTTTTCCCTACAAAAATTATACAATCATTTAAAATAGACTCCTTATTTCCGCGGGCTTCTATTTTTAGCAGTGGCGTACGCAAGATTTTTCATAAGCGGTGCCACATTTAAAAATGAAAACGAATATTGAATCATAAAGCTACTAATTAACGATAATAAATATTTAATGAAACTTCACCATAAGCATAAATATTCTATCTTTTAATTCTTCATCATTGTTTGTTTTCAAAACAGGAAATGTAGTTGTGGACAATTCCAGCTTGATGAACCTCCTTGTCCACATGCTTTGGTGGCTTTGAGGCATAGAAACGAGTCTTATGAAAACTATTGCTCTTTTTATTACACGAGGGAGAGACTTCTTGTGATGACCCAAAAGGTCATCTTTAAATTTAATAGTTATTTATGTATTCTTAGACCTCAAATAGATTCATTGTTCCTCGACTTGCGTGCGCAGTCCGTATAATTTTCCGAAAAGTATTTATGAAAAATAGATTAAAATGTGAAATAGAACTTTAAAACTCAACTGAGTTGACTTTTGTCAATATTTTTAGCAAACGGGTCCGAATCAGTGTTTTGACAGTTCTGGTAGGTCCGTATCGTGATTTGGGACTTGGGCGTATGCCCGAAATTTAATTTGGAGTTCGCTAGCTCAAGTTATGGCCATTTGACGAAAATTAGAAATCTCAAGGCTAAAGATTTTCAAAGTTTGACCGCGAAATTGAATTTATTGATATCGGACTCGGATTGAGATTCTGAAAATTTGAATAGCTCAGTTATGTCATTTATGACTTGTGTGCCAAATTTGAAATCATTCTAGATTAATTTAATATGTTTCGGCACGAGTTTTGTAAATTGAAAAGTTTGAAACTCATAAGTCTGAATCGAGGTGTGAATTATAATTTCGATGTTGCTTGACTTGATTTGAAATCTCAAGTACGTCCACATTATGTTACGGGACTTGTTGGTATAGTTGAACGGGATCTCGAGTGGATCAGAGAGTTTCGGGGTGAGTTTTGAGCGAGTCCGGGCATTTCGGCACTCTACTGTTGTTCTGGAACTTTTGGAAGTGCGGGGGCACACTTTTGAGTGATGAGGCAATGGAAAAAGTGCGGACCGCAGAGCAGAAGTGCGGACCGCACAATTCTGCCTGCGGCCGCACAATTCTTCCCACGGCCGCACAATTTTACTCGCGGCCGCACTCTAAGGGAGTGTTGCAGCATCGATGTTCTGACTTCGGAGTCTTATATATTTTAATCGATAAGGAATTTGGAGATGATTCAAAAATGAAAGTTGTAACCCTTTGAATCTAGTTTTCAGAAATTTATAGCGTTAATCATTTGGAGATTTGTAGGGAAAGTTATGTCTTTAATGAAACCTGGTAGTGCAGTCACTATTGAAGTGCGGCCGCACAATTTTGATCGCGGCCGCAGAACCCGGGATGTGCGGTCAGCACAATGAGGGGTCTCATTGTGTATTATAAAACCGAGGGTTTGGGTATTATTTCACATTTGGACTTTGGGAGCTCGGTATGTGACGATGTTTCGTAGGTTTTTCAAACAATTCATTGGGGTAAGTGTTCCTTTTCCTATATTAATTATATTTCATGATTCCATTCATTTACATCATGAATCCGTGAATTTATGGAAGAAAAATCAGATTTTTATAAAATCTTCCAAAAATATAAAATTAAGATTTGAAGATCAATCTGATGTCGGAATTCGATAATTTTTATATGGTTGAACTCGTATCGGAACGGGTGTTCGAATTTCGTAGTTTTTCTAGGATTCGAGACGTGGGTCCCACTGTTGATATTTTAGATGAATTTTAGATTTTAATCCGGAAATTTTTTTAATTTCGTACGGTATTGATTCCTACGATTTGTATTGAGTATATTGAAATGTTTATGACTAGATTTTAGGATTTCGGACACGAATTCGCGAGGCAAAGGTTTTTTGCAATCTTGAATTTGTTTGCAAAGCGAGGTAAGTGTCGTGGTTAACCTTCGCTTGAGGGAATAGAACCCTTGAATTATTGGTTATGTGAAATTCATGTGAACGACGTATAGGCGAGGTGACGAGTGTCTATACGTCGTCAAATTAATTGGTTGCCTAATTATTTGAAAATCATAGATTATTTTAAATCATGAATTAATTATTATATTAATTATTTCTCTCATATTGCTTGCTCAATATTATGCCTTGAATCCATGTTATAATCGTTACATGTTTATTTGACCTATGTGATTAAATTTCTACTTAGATGTAGTATATTAGAAATTAAATTGTCTATTTTCTCCTTGATTTTCACAATTAATTGCTACTTGTCATTACTTGTCCCTAAATAATCTATAAATATTGTGTGCATTGTTGCCTAATAACTTCTTACTGAATGTGGTATTTATTGGAGTATTTTATTATATTTAAGAGTTGTTAAATTATATTATTGGAGCGGGTTGCACGCCGCAACGAAAATAAAAATTAATATATTAGGGGATCGGGTTGCACGCCGCAACGGATTATATTTTTAGTTTGTATTGTTGGAGAGGGTTGCCACCGCAACGGAAATTGATTGAGGAAATAAAACTGAATATATTGGGGGATCGGGTTGCACGCCGAAACGGATTGTATTTTAAGTTTATATTGATGGAGCGGGTTGCACGCCGCAACGAAAATTTATTGAGGAATTATATTGTTGGGACGGGTTGCACGCCGCAACGGAAATTGATTGAAATAATAATTGGTTATGACTGCCGAGTTGGATTCAACTATTAAAATGAGTTACCTGATTTATTTCTATTATTGTTGTTATTATTATTATTGCGTATAGGTTAATGTAAGTGACATGTCTTAGCCTCGTCACTACTTCGTCGAGGTTAGGCTCGACACTTACTGGGTACATGGGGTCGGTTGTACTCATACTATACTCCGCACTTATATATACTTTTCCGCAACCTATATGTAATGTACATTAAACTGAAATTAGCAAAATTAATGTTGTTCAACATAAATAAACTACCTGATTATCAATGGAGAACAAACTATAAATATAAATAAAGAATACTAGTATTAGTTAAATTACCTGATTATCAATGGAGAATGAAAGGAACTGATCACCCCAGAGACTAGGGGAGAAGTCGGCGACGGGGCGAACAATCTCTTCTTCATAGTTTGCAACTGCTGCTGAGGCCATTGCTAATTAAAGATGAGTGTATTTTTACTTGTTCTTTTAAGTTTTAAGGAAGAAAGAAAGGAACTCTACTTAAATGGAAGAGAAGGGACAAGTATATATAGTGGTGAGAGACTAGTTAATGTAATTGATCAAAAGCACCTAATCATTTAATTTCCCAGTTGCCTTACTAGACTTTACACTAGCTAGCAGCCTTTTGATTCATTGTTGGCGTCTGGGGTCTATTGATCCAGTTTCCCAAATATTTTATTTATTTGTTTCGTCAACTGAATAATATTATTTAAAAAGGCACAAAATAAGGGAGTACTGTAGAGTTGTTTCCTGGAACTATCAAATTCCTATTACTTTATTTATAAAACCTAATGTCATTGTTGCGGCATAAATTTCAATTATTAATGCAGAGTCCACTTTGATGAACTTAAAGACTAGTGTACGTAGTATTTATTTAGGTCAGTTTAGAGTTAAATTGACTGGATGGTCTAAAAGTTAATCAAACAGTTTTCACGAACCAAGGTTTTGTCGAAATTGTAAAGGTCCAAAATTGCAATTTCTCACAACAAAGACGTTTTTTGAGCGAGTCCCACCGCGAGGTGTACTGGCAGGGCATAAGTATCGTGGAGCATAAGCCCTGACATTCACCTAGGCAAAGTGTTACAAAGCAAAGTGTTATGCTTTGTTTTCTCCACACAAAAAAAAATGAAATTTTAAATATATTAATTTCAAGTTAGTTTTTGAATTTAAAATTTCTTTTGGTATCGCTCTAGTTTTTATATTGTTTTGATGACATAGGTATAATGTATCTTTATGCCTTTTATTTTTTCAAGTAAAAAAAGTTGCATGGTCGCGCGCGCATGCGCATACATACACACACACACACATTTTTATATATATATATATATATATATATTAATTCTATAATTTTCTTTAACTTTTCACAATTTTAGTGTATTTTTCTGATTTATATAATGATTTTATAAATTTATAAAATATAAAAATAAAACACCCATGGGGCTTACACCTCGCTTCGTGTTAGATAAAACGCCTCATCTTTCACCCACACCTTTTAAAATACTGATTTTAAATAGACAGTTTTATCCTACTATAGTTCTAATTGAAATATAAAACTTTCAAGTTACTTTGGTAATATATAAGTAGATTACGTCTTTTTACATCTAATTCGTAAAGCTTTGGTAATATATAAGTAGTTTACTTTGGTAATATATAAGTAGTTTACTGTCTTTTAAAACTTTCTTTTTACATCTAATTGGTAAAGCTAGATGATGGGCTTGTACAGCAATTTGGAAATTCCTATTCTTGACCAATTTTGTAAAAATACTGTTATACGTCCTTAAGAATCCGAGGTCAATGTTACTAACTTTATAATACTGAACAGCATACAGAGTTTACAAATGAATGAGGTATATATGACACTGAAAAACAATGAATTTGCTACAATTAAAAATTGCGATTACAAAATGCAAGTGCCACAGATGACATAAAGAAAGCAAGTGAAAAGAATGCTACATGTGTTTTTTCAATCATTTCCTAATCTTCACACACAACCATATATGTTCAACAAAAATTCCAAAGTCGCACGTCCTCTAACAAAACAGCATTACAAGAATTTCTTTTGCAAGCTGGCAGTAATGGGGAAAAAAACTGAGGTTGCAAATGCGCAAATTGATTTTCATGCTCATCCAGTAATCCACTTCCAAGCACCGCCCGAGCCCTGTTTCTGGACAGATGCAGCACGCTCCATGTCACGTTCCAATTCAGATTTCTCTTTTCGTAGAGCTTGAACTTCCTCCTCTATAGACTGCATGGATTCGAGCATCTTTTGTAGCTCCGCTATTTGTGCCTGAGGATGATATAAAAGCTCATGTTTTGAATTGAGACATATTTGATTTGATTGCTCTGATATAGGACAGTATTGTCAAAGGTGAAAAGCTCTAAAAAGCACTCTAGGTCAATTGGGGCTTTAAGCTCAAAGCGCAATTTAAGTGTGGGCTTTAGTTTAAAAAGGCGCAATGCAAGAAAAAAAATAAAAATATACATGTAATTCAAGAGAAAAGTAACAAATTCATTTATATTGTTTTCTTAACAGCTAATATACTTATTTGCCGATTATATTTGTAGTCTAGCATTGCTCTATTCAAGATAGAACTCATGGGCAATAAGGGGCATATCTTGGTGCCTTGCCTACACTGAAGCGCAGCTTAAGTGACGCGAAGCGCCCTCCCTGAGCTTGTGTAAGCTTCAGGGCTTAAGCGCGCCTTAAATGAGCCTTTGACAACACTAATAGAGGATACGGAGGGGAGAATTAGACTTTAAGTTCAGAAAGGAAAGAAGTGTCAGAAGTATAACCTCCAGTTTAGCACATGTTGATCTCTCAGATATAAGTTGACCTTGAACTGACTGAAGCTCCTGTAATGAAGCAATGAACGTAAAGAATTGATAAGTACGTGATTATCAATTCCTATAGAGCATATCACTCTAATGAGAGTACCTTGGACAAGTCAGCATGAGTGTTATTGACTTCTTCAATCTTGGCCTTGAGATTAGCATTTTCTGCTTGGACGTCTGCAAGCAATGACTCCAACGCCTTTTTTTGTTGTCCAATTGCACTAATTTGGGCTGAAAGCTTTTGCTGAGTGTTATCAACATGGACTTCCTTAAAATTGGAATCTTCTCTTTCAGATAAATCCAACTTTTCAGGTTTAGTTAAGGCATATGCAGCTCTAACAGAAGCTGCTGCTGCTTCGGCCGCTGGTGACTGAAGTATCTTGGGATGTAATACATCCCTTGGTTTAGGCCTCATAACATATACCTAGGCCAAATGAAATGCAGTAATTTAGGAAAGAAGGCTTCGTAGCACAAAACCGTTTAGTCTTAATACCATTTCCTCTCAGACTAGAACTAACGAACATATGATGAATAATCCCTCCTTCCCAGTCAAGTAATAGTTATATGAGACAATGAATTGGATTTGGTGCTTATCAAATGTATGGAGAAGCAAAAGAGGAAGACATGACCCAATGCTTCTGTAATCCATTTATCTCCCCACAAGAAACTCTAAGGCTGTTGAAGAAAAGCGAATATCAAGGATTTAGCAGATACCTCGTTATTGTACTTCCCATTGTAGCCACCAAAAGCAACCAAGAATTTCTCACCATCAAGTAATGCTGAAGACACACTCAGTCCCTGTTTCAAATGCCATATCAGACAGAATCGTCAACAAAACCTAAAGACCAATTTAGAAAAAGAAATACACAACCTCAACGAAGTTTATGAATACTGGGAAATCATATTGTCTTAGGCAATGGCTACTAAATAAACATATTGAACAGAGTATCTTAAGCTAATGGAGTTTACCAGAATATTTTTTCCCTTATGGGTTATGGAGTTTACAAGAATTAAGCAAGTGTTTCCTCAAAATCTACAAGTTCTAGATAAGTGTACTACAACCACACTCTCTTTAAATTTTTTTAAGATTACAAAAGAGATTTTAAACATATTTGTACAGTTAACTTCAATTGAAGGAACAGCCTTGATTCTCTGGTAGAAAAATCAATTTGATTCTGGGAAGCAAAGTAAAGTGAAAAATTTCCCCATATCAATATTATTTTTCTCTTTCCGCATTAACTATTTTTCATGGCACAATTTCAGATTTTTTTCCTTCAGTTTGTTGAAAGAATAATTTCCTCCACTGAAATAGAAAGAGTAGAGCTGGTTCATCAGTGTCGACATATTACAAATACCTGCTCAACTGTGTCCCGACACAATTCTAACCAAGGAGTGAAGGACATAGTCCCATAGCTTACTAAAAGGTCTTTTTTTGGATAGGTTATGTAACACTCCGTAAATTCGGACTAGGTGTGGATGTGTTAAATGAGTATTAATTTGATAGTTTAGACATGTGAAATCCTATCGGGATGAGTATGGGTGGAAATAGTTGTTTTGGAATCAAGACGGAGAGTGAGGTGCATAAGATTCGATAAAATCGACTAAGTTTATGTAAGGTCTGTCTTCTAGCAGGATTTAGTAAAAATATGCTGAGAAGTTGGGAAAACTTAAAACATCAAAGTTGTAGCTCTTTGAAATACCTTTCCAATGATATATTGTGGAGTCCTAACGGATGTTTGTGCAAAAAGTTATGCGCGTTTTACTGAACAATGCGCAGTATGCGCGCCAAGGTGCGCACCCGCGGCAGCGCACTTGTGGCAATGCTACTACTGCCCTTGCTACGCGTTTGGGCCTTCAGCTGCGTGGGAGCGTACCCCGGGGGTCGTTTTAAAAGCCCTACTTCGTCCTCCACACCCCAAAACACGAAAACTTGATCTAGAAAGGGAAGCTCTCAAGAACATAACTTCCTCCAAGGTCCCTCCAACATCCAAGGTAAGTTCCAATGATGATTCTAAGTTAATTTTAATTCTCAAACACCTTATTAACATGGGTAAACCCTCCAAATCATTAGATATTCGATTGAGACATCATTGGTGGGAAAAGAAACCCTAGAAATCGAATTCACGAGGATTGAACGTCAAAAAAAGTAATATCTTCACCTCTAAATGATTATAGCATTGGATTCGTGATTGTAGACTCTAAGTTCATGAGATATGAGTTGATGGGTTTGATAGAAAAGCATGAACGATTATTGGTTTGGGTTGTTGATTGCTGAATATTGATTAAGGGTGTTGTCTATATTATGGGTGATGAAGAATGATATTGATAATAACAATTTGAGATTTTAGAATTATCAACATAGAGCAAGAGAATGGGTTGTTGGCCGTAGAAACACTATTAATAAGGGCTATGGAGCTTTATGCCCACCAAGTGACCAAAACATGAGTATTATTGCTAATATGGGATCCTTTTGACTTGTATTGCTATAGATTAAAATTGAAACAGTTGGCGAATGTTGTATTACGCTCAAGAGCGAGAAGTTAAGGTGTGTGAGGCTAACTCTCTATGTGTGGGACTGTTAAGGATTCTCCCTACACAACGTTTCTTCTACAACATTACTAATTGCCTTAGAAAAGCTTAGTTCCTTGAATAGTTGCAGGGCTTCTATTCTCTAGCTTCGTAATTCGTTCATGACTTTTATTCCTAGCGTTGTGAGCTCAGTGCGTAATCAATATAGAGTTGTGTTTGATGCCCATGAGTCTCGGTCTAGATTACTCATCATGTCATAAACAGTTGAAGCTTCAGTTCTCATAATCAGTTCATGAATACATATTTCAGTCTAGTTCTATTCCGCATTCCAGTATCATGTAACTCGGTATGATTCAGTATTTCAATATCATGTATTACACTCAGATCCTAATTTTAAATCCCTGAATGTTGAACACTTGTATTTGGGCCTGAGGCCGTAGTTTATGCATGTTTGGGCCTCAGGTCTTAGTTTATGCTTTATGCATCTTTGGGCCTGAGGCCGTAGTTATGTATACGTATACTTGGGCCCGAGGCAGTAGCTTGTGCATATATATATTGTGCCTGAGGCCGTAGTTTATTTAGATAAACAAGTAGTTCATCATTCAGAAGAGGGAGTATCCATATCCTTACTTCCTTTGTTCAGTTATCAATTATCAGTTATAGTTGCCATTTCATCAGTGTTATCATTTCAGTTTCAGTTTCAACAAATATCATTTCAGCTATCGGTTATCAGTTCTCAGTTATCAGCTCAGTTTCAGTTTCAGCATTTACAGTTCTCTTTCAGCTGTTTTACATACTAGTGCAATTCAAATGTACTGACGTCCCTTTCACCCGGGACTTGCATCTCACGATACAGGTAATGATTTACAGGTTGACGATTCAGAGCGCTAGGATTCTCCTACCAGCTATTTGGTGGGCCCCAGTTCTTTCGGGGCATTATCATTACTTTACAGTCTTTACGTATTTACAAACAGGTCAGTGTTTTCAATACTTCATCAGAGGCTTCATAACAGTGTTGTCAAAGGCGCGCTTAAGCCCTGAAGCGAGACTCAAAACACATTGAGTGCTTCGCCTCGCTTTGTGGGTGCTTTAGTGTCGCATCAAAACTCTAAGGCATACTTTTCATTGTCAATGAGTGTAATCCTGAACATGCGACCTTAAACAATTGATATTTCACTTTATCGTGAATTGTTTTTCAATTTTTTTGCCCATATATTTGTTATTCATGCATATAATGATTAGTCTTGGACTACATGCATATTTTTACTTTTTCTCCCGTTGCGCCTTTTTTCATTAAAGCCCACGTTTTATTTGCGCTTTGCGCCTAAAGCCCCAATGGACCTTAAAGTTTTTTTGCGCTTTTCGCCTTTGATAACACTACTTCATAGACTAGAGTAATAATTAGACAGTCACAGGCTTTTCATGTTAAGCAATGTTGGCTACAAATATGTTTTCAAACTTATATTAGTGCTTTCGCATTTTAATTTATATCATTCAGACTTTCAGCATATCAGCATGTGTTAGCTTATCTTCCGCATTCAGTATGTTATGATATCAGATGTTGATTCAGCTAGTCAGTTGGTTCACTCGGTCGCATGTAGTCAGGCACCGGGTACCGTATTACGTCCAGGCCCAGGTGCGAGGCGTGGCAGGTTACTTAGGGATGGCAAACGAAGCGGGACGGGGCGGGTTTAAGTTTATGCGGTGCAGGGCGGGGGCGGGACTGGTTCAAGTATTTTTTTTAATTTAACTACGGTTGCGGGTTATGCATTTGTTTAATACCTGCATCGCGCATTTGATGCTTTTCGTCGAAGAAGATTCAAATGTTTTCGTAAAGATGTTATCTGCTTTCTCAATTGTAATCTGTTTTATAAATTTTCCCTTGCTCGTCTTTATATTTTATTTTTATTTTAAATTTTGTTAGTTCATTAATCTCCTCTTTTCTTGCTCCTTTAAACTTAAAGGTGTGGGTCATACAATATATTCTAGCTATAAATCTGAACATATTCAGATATTACCAATAATTCAAGCTCTTTTTCTTCTTTTTTGTTTTCCTTAATTTTCTTAAACTGTTCTATAAGGACCATATCTGACTAGCGCTCTTCGACAAATTTATCTAATGTAGCATACTAGTTTTAAGAAGATATATTTAAAATTGATTATTATAACTAACTCACTAATCAAATTACTACTTTGTTATGGAGTAATATGCTAAAAGATATTTTCTAACAAGATTAGGAGTAGACATACAGTAGCACATGGAATACATTATTGACATAGCTGGAACTACCGAGAAAAAGAGAAAAGAAGGTCATAGGTTATCGTTAATTTTTTTGGAAAAAAAATTCAAAGAGAAACTACTCGTTAAAATGAAAATCATATAGATTGTATTGATTGTATTAAGTTGTTTGTGGCTAGATTCGAGTCGTTCGGAGGCCGATTCGCGAGGTAATATTTTGCTATGCGGGGCAGGGCGGGTTGAACTTTATGTGGGTTAAGGCTGTACCCGCCCCGCAACCCCCCCCCAAAATTGCCATATCTAAGGTTACTAGAAGTTTTCAGTAAAGAAACCTTAGATATACCAACATGATGTCAGTCCAACAGATACCACTGCGTTAAGGGAAAGATATTCTTCCTTAAAAAAGGGGATATCTAATTTCCAGGAAGAAGGTCCATTGCAGAAAATATAACGCTGGGGGAGATAGTTAGCAGATGATAACCTCACTTGTGAGCGGATCTCTCCCCTTTACAGTTGCTAATACTGAAACTACAAGCTTCGACATATTTAACACAAGAGTTTCTGGCACACCTGCAAAAAGAATAACATTTAAACATAAAAATAGAAATAAAAAGATCTGTGCATCATAAGTCAGAATGCACAGAGGGTATGATTGAAGAGGCTGCTTAAATGTTTTACTTACCGCTTCTGTTATCTCCACCACCAACGATATACCAGTTGTCACCTAGAGTAACACCAGCATGACCAGCTCTTGGACTAACCAGATCCCCCTGAAGTTGTGGTCGCGACCATTCCATCTGCCAATGAAGAGGAGGTTTTCTTAATTTTACAATCCAACTGACTACAATTATTAATAGTACTTTTATTGGAGATCATTCAAAGGACAAAATGGCTGCATCGTGAGTACTAAAATGGCTGCATCCAAACAGGTAAACTATACCGTTTCCAAGTCAAGGACATGAAGATCGTTGAAAAATACTGAATGAGAACATCCACCCAGAATCAGAAGGTAGCGATCGGCATGGAGTGCAGCTGTATGATCGAATCTGGGAGCTGGGGATGTCTGCCTATCAAAGCACAATGAATTAATGCAGACACATAATTAGTGAAGAAATAAATTTAGTCAGATACTTACGTGGTCTCAACAGTACTCCAAGTCATTGTCTCTAGATCAAGAACATTAACATCATTTAGCAGAAACCTATTCCGGTCTTCTCCACCAAACATTATGAGTTTAGATCCAAAAATGGTAACAGATTGCCCACCTCGGGCTACCTGGAAGACACAATAGACAAGAAGCAACATTACAGCTCTCAACTAGAAAGAAGCAACATAACGGCAATCAGTAGTAAGGTGACCAGCAGATACACCATGAAGTGAGAGCGAGACTCGTGTAGTTCCAAAAAGTTCTAGAATTGCCCAAAAAGAAGGCTATGAAAGGGAAAGAGTGAAACCTTAGAGGAGGATGGTTACTTACCGGAAGTTTTCCAAAGGTCTCTATGACACCACATTCATATGATTGAAGATCGATGAACCGAACTGCAAAAGATACACCAAGAAGATTTGAATTTAAGATGAATAAGCATCGGTTCCTAGTTTTAAAAGGCTCCAAAGGACAACAAACCTGTTACTGTATCAGAAACATCCTTTGAGTGACCAGCAAGAAATAGAAGTTTATTTTCCCACTTAATCTGCCAACAATGTCAAAGAGCAGCACCGGAACAAGAAGAGAAGAGAAATCATACATCATTGGTTATTAGCTAGAGCGAGTGAAATGGAAATTACCTGACTAAACAAACATATAAAATTGAAGGAGAAAAAAAAAAAGCAGATACAGCAAATAAAGCAATTAACAGGTGAAACATAATAATATTAGGTCAATTCTCACCATATTGTGGCCAGAGGTAGCTGGAAGAACTCCAGAATTCAACTTTATAACGGACCATGTCAAACTCTTTAGATCAAAAACCTTTGGAATGGAATTAAATAAAGAAAGAAAAGAACATCAGTGTACGTGAAATCAAAAACTGTTATAAAACTGGAAAAATACTTGGAATTGTCAAACAAGAAAAATTGATCATAAGATCGACCAAATACCTGAATGTCAGACAGGTATCGTCCATTACGACTTCCACCAATGATGTATAATTTTCCATCAACTGTAGCAGCTGCATGCTACAGTGCAATAAGAAAGTCGTATAAGAAGTAACAGCCCAAGATATAATCAGAAGACCCACGAAATAAAAGTACCATATTGGGATAAAGAAAAGAATCAGAATATGCATGACAACACTGTTATAAAGCTTCAATGGAAGAAACAAAGAAGTCAAAAATGGCATAACCAATACAAGATCTTGCACAATGTGATCATGTAGGTTAATATAAAACATAGAAGTAGGGAAACCTTGTAGCGTGCAGCTGGTCTCGGACCAGACACAGACAGAGGAGTCCATTGGTCATAGGTTAAATCGAAATACCAATTTTGACCATCAGATCCCATAGCAGCTTAATTTTGATCTCAAGCAAACTTGTCTGTTTGGACAGCACCAAAGAAATCAGTTACAGGTATAGCAGAGCACATAACATCATACATTACGCGTTATGAAATCGAAATATAGAACCAGAGTTTGATGATAGTAAAGAATAATGAATTCTGTTCCTCATAAAGAGAGTGAGAATTTTTGGGGTAAAGGGTGGGCTGTTTATCAAGAGCTGAGCCAACCCTTTGCTTGAGCGGGAGCAGCTTATAGGAAATCCCGCTAACCAGTTATCCATCAATTTTTACAACCAATTATGGAACTGAATTTGGTTAAAAATTGGATTTTTTCTAATGAACAATGTTTGCTTAATTGAGTAGAAAGTAACACAAATAGTAACCTAAAATTTAAGTTGTTAAGTTTTCAAAACTTACTAATTATTGTGTATATATAAATATATTTCAACGCATAATGTACTATATTTTAAATAAATCTTAAAATAACACTTCAAAACAAAATTCCCCAATACAGTGCAAAACAAGAACTGAAAATCAGATGCTAGGAAAACTCAACTTGAAATGAGAATTTACGTCAATAGCTTACATCATAAAAACACAGTCAGGTGCATACACAAGTTAATCAAAGCATGATATTCCGTTTCTAAAGAAAAGAATCAGTTAAAGATCAATCAAAACTAGGTGAGATATTAAGATCTGTCAAACTTAATGCTATAAAATGTACCAAATCACTGGAATTAACAACCAAAAAAATAATGCTGGCAACTGAAAACAATCAAAAGACTGGATTTTTAGCAAGATCAAACAAAACAAAGAGAATTATATGAACCAAGCAACATAACTTTATAAATGACAATTTAATTAATCTCAGCTTCATCAGTATTGCTGGAAAAAAGAACCCACAAATGTCTCTTAGCTAACTGAATAATTCCGCCACAAATCTTGTATACTCTAAAAACCTATACATGTGTGAATCTCAACTAACAATTACATGCAGCAGATCATTTAGGTCAAATCTACAATTTAGTAATCTCTCATTTCGATTATTTTCTATCATAAATTGCATTGAAAAAATACACAATTTTACCAAAAAAAAATACAACAAAAAAAAAAAAAAGGGTTATCAAAAATGCTGATTTTCGCATCAATCCATTTGGGAAAATCGTCAAGCATATCAGAATTATATGAATACAGTAATTTTTCACATATAAAATTCATTGACAAATCAACATAATTGGACAGAAAAATGATTTAAACAGAATAAAAGAAACTTACAGCAAATTGCGGATACGGATCTGAAAATGAGCTGAGATCGGACGGCGGGAATCGTCCGATCTCCGGAGGAACAATGGGAGTGAACGGACTAAAGGTAACGGAATGAGATCTTGGGATGGTCTCAAGTTCCTTTTTATTTGGTTACTAAAATTAGATGGAGTATAAAAACGTACTAAAACAATTTTAATAAAATAAATCTAACTTGTTGTTCACATAAAATATTATGTGAAAGGCCAAACTCAAAGAAGTATACTCAATTGTCATACAAGTCATGTGCGGCACCAGAATTAATCCCGAAGCGGTTCAAAATGTCCGATGTGCCAAGTATGACGGAACTTCAGACTCTTAGGAGCACGTTACCACTTACACAATGGCGGTGAAGGGAAATGATTAAGATCCTCACGAAATTGAATCTGTTTTGCTGAAGAAATTTGGAGAAACTCTCATGAGGGGAGCCTTGATGCGGTATTCACTGTTAAACGAGCATTCCATAGACTCCTTTGAGATGCTCGCGGACTCTTTCATCAAGGCTCATGCCGGGGCCAAAAAAGTGCAGGCCCGAAAGGCTAACATATTCAGGATTGCGCAAGAAGAGCCCGAGTTACTACGAGAATTCGTTACCCGTTTCCAGAAGGAGAGAATGTTGCTCCCAACTATCCCGGATGAATGGGTTGCTGAAGCATTCACCAAGGGATTGAATACGAGAAGTTCAGACGTTTCCCGGAAACTAAAGGAAAGCCTACTTGAGTTTCAAGCAACGACTTGGGCAGATATCCACAACTGGTACGAGTCAAAGATAAAGATCGAAGATGATCAGGTTGGTTTTCCATCGTCGGCCAAAGGATGGGAGAAGAACAAAGAAAAATCAAAAGATGATTACGACATGGACGGACGGACTTCGAGGGGCCAGTTTTGCCCTACGAACAGACCGAAAGTCACAGCAGAGGCTTCCGGACAGTGGACAAGTTCGTCGTGGACAGAAGGATTGATCGCGATCGAAATAATAAATCACTGCAAGATAAAGAAGCGTGAGGATCATGGGATCCTTCTTACCCCAAGTTATTGGAATACAACTTCAACATTAGTACAGTGGAGTTAGTGTCAGCTATGAAAAACATCAAAGAAGCACGATTCCCAAAACCAATGAGATGTTATCCCAGCCAAAGGGATCCCAACTTATCGTGTGAATACCATGGGACGAATGGCCACCGGACAGGGGGTTGTCGACACCTCAGGGAAGAAGTGGCAACATTATTGAAGAATGGTCACCTCGGAAAATTCTTAAGTAACCTAGCTAAGAACAATTATGGTCGTAACTGGGATGATGCGGAACCCTCGAAATAAGGAGAAGATCCCCCGTGCCAAACGAACAATATGATCTTTAGAGAAAATGAGATCAACGGGGTTACCTTTTCGGCAGCAAAAAAGACGAAAGTATTAATAACTCATAGCAAAAGGCTTGGGGAAGACGATATCACTCTTACGGAGGAAGACGCTGATGGATTGCTGCTAATATATAATGTCGCACTCGTAATTTCTTTAAATGTGCTAGATGTTAAGATTAAACGTGTTCTAGTGGATCCAGGAAGTTCAGCTAATATCATACAATGGAGAGTATTAGAGCACGCTAAACTCATCGGAAGCATTATTCCGGCCACAAAGCTCCTCGTCGGATTCAACCTCACGAGCGTGACAACCCAATGAGAAATTTTATTTCTCACAAATGCCGAAGAAGTAATGAAAATAACTCTCTTCGAAGTGGTAGATGGTGGGAAGGCCATGGTTGCACGAGATGAAAGTTGTATCATCAACATATCATCAATTGTTGAAGTTTCCAACACCTGAAGGAATTAAGCAGATAAAGGGTGACCAACCGGCGTCAAGGGAGATGAATGCAATTTCGGTCTCCAGTGGCAAAGGAAAGGAATGTGCGACATAGCAATTACAGGAACCAGCACTTGCTCCCGAACTAGATGAAGTTAGCCCGAGGGCATAGGCGTCGGAATATTATCAGGTGTCGAGATATTTTCAGGTTCCATAAGAGATGAATGCAACGAAATCCACAACATAAGAGATTGAGCAAGTTGCATTGTTCGAAGAATTCCTAGAAAGGAAGTTCCACTTGGGGACAGGACTACACCCGGAGCTCAAGTCTGACTTTATTAAATTCCTTAAATCTAATGCCGATTGTTTTGCATGGTCGCATGAGGATATGACAGGTATCCCGACAGAGGTAGTCGTACACAAGTTAAGCTTGGATCCCACCATACCTCCGGTAAGACAAAAGAAACGCCCTATTATCGAAGCCAGGAATAAATTCGTCAAAGAAGAGGTAACCCACTTACTTAATATTAGTTATCCGAGAGGTAAAATATCCAGACTGGTTAGCCAATGTAGTAGTAGTTCCTAAGAAGAAGAATAATTTTTGCATGTGTGTAGATTATAAAGATCTTAAGAAGGCATGCCCTAAGGACTCGTTCCCACTGCTAAACATTGATAAAATGATTGATGCCACAGCCGAGAACGAGTTAATGAGTTTCCTCCATGCTTATTCCGGGTACAACCAAATTAAGATGAACTCGGAAGGATCAGGAAAAAACTTCATTTATAACAAATTTAGGTACATATTGCTACAATATAATGTCGTTCGGGTTGAAAAAAGCCAAAGCCAATAATCAACGGCTCGTGAACAAGATGTCTGAAAATAAAATAGGGAAAACTATGGAATTTTATATAGACGATATGCTCGTTAAGTCTTTGAATGCATGTGATCACCTTAAGCATATGTAAGAAACTTTTGACATTTTAAGGAAGCATAATATGAAATTTAACACCGAGAAATGCGTGTTCGAGGTCAGCTCTGATAAGTTTTTGAGATTTATGGTATAGTAAAAGGGGAATTGAGGTAAACCCCGATAAGATTAAGGCCATAGAAGACATCCCGGACCAACTGTCAAATGTGAAGGAAGTCCATAGGCTCACAGGAGATTGGCAGTTTTGAGCAAGTTTATTTCCCGGTCATCAAAAAATTGTCATCGTTTGTTTGCACTGCTCAAAAAGAAAAATAATTTCGAATGGACCCCGGAGTGCCAGCAGACTTTGAGGGATTTGAAAAAGTACTTGCCAAGTCCTTCATTGCTTTCAAAACCAAAAGAAGGTGAAATGTTGTTAGTCTACCTCGCGGTCTCGGAAGTCGCGGTAAGTGCGATTTTAGTCCGTGAGGACAAAGGTATGTAATCTCCCACTTATTATGTTAGTAAAATTTTAATGGGAGCATAAAATCATTACCCATATTTGGAAAAATTGTCCTTAGCTCTCACAGTCGTCGCTCGGAAGTTGAGGCCCTACTTCCAATGCCACCCAAAAGTCGTGGTTTACACTTTCCCTTTGCGGAATATCTTCCATAAACTTGAGCTTTTGGGTAGATTGTCCAAATGGGCCAACGAAATGAGTGAGTTCAACACAAAATATAAAACCAAGGACTGAAATTAAGTCGCAAGTCTTGGCTGACTTCGTGGCCGATTTCAGTCCAGGATTACTGCCTCTAGCAACCAAGGAGGCAATAATGGTGTCAGAATCAACATTAGGGGTTTGGACCTTACTTACGTATGAAGCTTCCAACATAAAAGGGTCTAGTCTTGGTATAGTCTTAATCACACCTTCGGGGAAAACCCTAAGACAATCCAGTACAATGGTCTATTTAACTAACAATTAAGCAGAGTATGAAGCTTTGATTGCAGGGCTCGAATTGGCCCAAATACTTGACTCTGAGGTCATCGAAATCAAATGCGACTCATAACTGGTGGTAAATCAAGTCTACGGGATCTTTGAAACCAAATAGGAGCGCATACAACAATATGTGGTAAAGATATATGCTTTGTTGGCGTTATTTCGGGAGTGGTCGATTACTCATATCCCGAAGGAAGAAAACGCAGAAGCAAACGCGTTGGCTAACCTTGGATCATCAACGGGAATAAAGGGATCGAAATCCGGGATGGTAGTACAACTGATGAACTCAATCCTGGATACAGATGGTTACTATGAGACAAATGAGACTAATTTGGTCTGGGACTAGAGAAATGAAATGATCGATTATCTCGAGCATGGAAAGCTACCCAAAGACCCCAAAGAATCTCGTGCGTTGTGAGCCAAAGCAACGCAATATAGCTTTAAGAGAGGTCAATTGTATAGAAAAAATTTTCAAGTCCTGCTGGCCCGATGCCTAGGGGCATCCGAAGCTAACTATGTCATGAAAGAGGTTCACGAAGGGATATGCGACAACCATTTGGGCACAGGTTCCTTAGTGTTAAAGTTGGTAAGGGAATGATATTATTGGCCTCGCATAGAACAACATGCCAAAGACTTAGTACAAAAATGTGATAAGTGCCAACATTACGCACCGCTGGTGTATCGACCGGCAGAACCCTTACATTCGATTATGTACCCATGGGCGTTCATGAAATAGGGGATGTACATCGTCGGACCACTACCGCCGGCTCCCGGAAAGGTAAGATTTCTTTTAATTTTGACTGACTATTTTTCTAAGTGGGTGAAAGCAAGTCCTTATCAGAACGGCGAGTGTGAAGTAGTGGATGTCTTGAGGGAAAATATAATTTGCATGTTCGGAATACAAAAAGAGATAGCATGAGATAATGGTCCTCAATTTATCAGTGCAATAGTTACAAAGTTCCTCGAAGATTTAAAATAAAAAGGATCACATCTACACCCTATCATCCGAGCTCAAACGGTCAAGCGGAGTCAACGAACAAAGTAATTATTAAAAACCTCAAGAAAAGGTTGGAGGCAGCAAAAGGTAATTGGCCCGAGGAATTATCTGGAGTTCTATGGGCATACCGAACAACAGCCAAATCGAGCACAGGAGAAACGCCCTTTTCCCTTGTGTACGGTGCAGAAGCTTTAATCCCAGTAGAAGTAAGGGAATCCACCTTGAGATATTTCCAAGCAGAAGAAGAATCAAACAACAAAGCAATGTCAGTCAACTTGGAGCTACTAGATGAGCGCAGGGACTTGGCTTATATAAGAATGGCAACCTAAAAGCAGAAAATGGAGCGGTATTATAATCGAAAAGCCAACCTCCATTATTTCAAAGTAGGAGACCTTCTCCTAAGAAAAGTAACTCAAAACACATGGGAGACCAACGCATGAAAGTTAGGCCCAATGTAGGAAGACCCCTACTGGGTTTTAATTGTCACCAGAAAAGGTTCATATGAATTGGAGAACCAAAATGGTGAAAAATTGCCCATCAACTGGAACGTGATGCACCTCAAAAGATATTATTGCTGATAAACATTATCCGAACGGAAAGTATGTGTTGCACTCTTTTTCCCTTCATTCGATTTTTGTCCCAATTGGGTTTTTCTGGCAAGGTTTTTAATAAGGTAGTAACAGAAAGCATACTATAAAGACAACATCAATAAGACCTTTAATAGCAAGGCACACAAGCAAAGATCCACTCGGGGACGGTTAGATAATATTTTGTTCTATAACAAATTCCCACCGGAAGTTAAGTTTGCTATGAGCAAAGGTTACTTGACCGTTGACGAGCGCAAACCACTAGAGGATTGTTAGATAGTCCTTCACACGATAGCATAAATTCCTGAGGGAAAGTAAAGTATGTTACCTAGTTAAGGATTATCTAGTAATTGTGAGCACCTAATTTTTTACCGTGTTTGAATATTTTCCGCTCCCGTCTTTTGCGCGGGTCCCCACCAGACCTTGTCCCCCCACGCTTGTCCCCTCCCCCACCAGACCTTGTCCCCCACGCTTGTCCCCTCCCCCACCAGACCTTGTCCCCCACGTTTGTCCCCTCCCCCACCAGACCTTGTCCCCCACGTTTGTCCCCTCCCCCACCAGACCTTGTCCCCCCACCAGACCTTGTCCCCCCACGTTTGTCCCCTCCCCACCAGACCTTGTGCCCCCGTGCTTGTCCCCCCCACAATATGTCCAAACAACCTTAAATAGACCAGATTTCAGTCCGAAAATGAAAAAAGAAAAGAGCCGAAAATCACTCCAAAAATACCTGAAAAATAGCCCTTTTTTCAGCAAAAATTCTCTGCAAAAATAGCCAAAAACGCTGTTAAAAACAGCCCAAAAAAAAAAAATTGAAAACCGTCCATAAACCAGCCCTTAAACCATCTCAAAGACAGCTGCAAAAAGTCCGAAAAAATAGCCTAAAATCACTCCAAAAATACCTGAAAAATAGCCCTTTTCCAGCAAAATTCGCTGCAAAAATAGCCAAAAAAGGGTGACGAAAATCAGCAAGAAAAAGCCATTTTTTCAGCCAAAAAATCCAGCACCAACCCACCCCGAAACAGCCACTATTCCTATGTCAAAATAGAGGCTACCGGCGAGTTCGGGCTCCTTGTTTGAAGTCGATGTTCGAGTCACTTGAGGTTCGAAAGCTCCAGTCCGAGGTTTTGTTGTTGTCCGTTTCTCCGAGCGAGTTTGACAATCGGAGTCCCACTTTGTTGTATACATTTGGAGTTTTATATCAATACACATATTTGAAAAGGTTCACATAAGGTCTCCTTCCCCCTTTAATTAATTCTTTCATTTTTGCTTTTGTTGGTTTAAGTAAAAGTTTTGTCACTTAATTGATATCTTGTATTAGCATGCCTTTGTTTGTCGTCTTAATTCGCTAATTCATATTCTAGATATTTGCTTCATTATTTGTAGTTTATGTCCATGTCACTTGCATTTGCAGTATTTCTATTTTGAACATGTGTCATGGAGTTAAATACTATTTTTTATCATTAGTTTATTTTGTGAAAACTTGGAGAAGAAAGCTGTAAGAAATCTCACTAAGTCAAATGGGTCAATATGACTTGCTACGTGTGGTTTTGGGCCTAACTTTGTCAAGGCTGATAAATGGGTTGTACGTATTTGAGAAGAATTCATGCGATATCTTTACGTTGTAATTTCTTGCTAATTTTCATATGGTGTTGAAATGTAATTATGACTTTTCTCGGCCATCGTCTTTGTTTAGAGGATTAGTTGACATTTTAGCTTCTTTGGTTTGATTATTGGGTATTTAATGTTAGAATATTGATAATTTAATATGTGGCATTCACATCTCATAACTTAGTAGTAATGAACCGTGTTAATAATTTTAGTAATCAATTTTATCCTTTTTCCACATCACAAATACTAAAAATAAAAGCGATTGAGTTAAATTATTAAAAGCGGCTTTAAAAGGTAAAAATGCAATAGGTCTCAAATATGTATTAAATCAGATAATTAAGCCAAGTTGTAGTCAATGAAGCGACCGTGCTAAAACCACGGGACTCGGGGAATGCCTTACACCTTCTCCCCGATCAACGGAATTCCTTACCCGGACTTTGTTTTGCAGACCGATAATAATAGAGTCAAACCTTCCTTTGACTAGGGATTCAAACAAAAGGTGACTTGGAACACCCAAAAAAGCAATTCCAAGTGGCGACTCTGTAAATAAAATAATCCCTATTCAAATTGGAGAAACTCTTTAACCCACCATCCACAATCAATAACACATTTTACCATCTTGTGGGGGTAGAAAAGGGGTGTGACAGCTCTGGCGACTCTGCTGGGGACTTCAAGAATTCGAGCTTGTACATTGACCTTATTTGGCTTTATTAATTTTTGTATATATTGTGATTTATTTGCGACTAATGTGCTCCTTGTCCACTTTTTACTGCCTTGATATTGTTGAACTGTACATATAGATTGTATCCTCTCTCGCATCCCACTGAGTCTTCTGATAATTAGTTATGTTGTGTTTGCCTACCAGCATCACAAAGTTTCTGTCTTGAGATAAAGCCAGTTAGCCTACCAGCTTCTGGTGAAGGATTTAGTCACACATGTTTAGGCGGGAGAGCCGTTAGCTAGCCAGTGCTGTTCTACTACTGGTGATGCTTGACGCTCCTCGGCTCGGGTTGTCCGCCTGAGTAAGCCAGGTCTAGATACCATCTCCTTTAGGATTTACAAATTTAGAAGAACAAGCCACAAGCAATGAATACCCCTAGTAGGTTGCGCTTTATTTGCATCATGTGCATTTGACTTAATAGTGGTCGACTCATGGGCCGAGTTTTGTTTTAGGACAGGTACCTAGTTGAGACCATTATGTCATGTTATGTGCTACTTGTTGCATTATTTGGGAGGCTTGCATGTCGACCGACTTTTAGCATAAGACAGTTGAACGAACAGAGAAAAAATGATGTAGTCTAGCGCATATGGTTTTGGAAGATTAATTTTCATTAAAAGAAAAAAGGGGGTTGATTTTCACCGAACTACGCAGGGTCTGATTCTCACCGGATGTGAGATACGTAGGCAAACCTCATCGGTTCCGGCCCAATTTTCAAAAAAAAAAAAAATATATATTTTCTTTTTCCTTAATTCCCTATTTACAATTCTTTCCTTAGAGAAAAAAAAAATTCTAAATCCAAAAATATTTTTTATAGTCCCATAGTTGAGTTTTTATTTATTTATTTATATTCTTTTATGGAGTCAAAACCCGAGAAATCGGAATTTTTGTGTGTCAATAATATGTTTGATCAAATCCTAACCCTGTGTCTCGTTAGACAGGCATACCATGAGTGGGGAAAGAGGTAGGTCTGAAAAGAGGCCCAGATCAGAAGGGATACCAGATTTTCTGATTGTCGATCAGATACCACAGTTGTTGTGGGATTGGTGGAGAGACTTTAAGGAATATGAGCGAAACCAGATAAAGAAATACTTGGGACATTTGGTTCACATGATTACGATAAAGCCCAGGAGGGATGTGATTGAAGCTTTGATTCCGCATTGGGATCCTGAAAATAATGTGTTCCGCTTTACCGACTGTGAAATGACTCCGACCTTGGAGGAAATCTCCCATTTCCAGGGGTGGGGCCGCAATCTTCGCCGCCAAAGGCCCATAGTACCAAAAAATATGAATGAGGGTAAGTTTCTGAAGCTTTTGAACATAAATTACGGACAATATGAAGGTCTAGGAGGCAAATGGGTTAAGTTGGGCCTTTTGTTTTAGTTGTATGGCCTAGAATGCAATTTCGAAAGGAATGTGGGAAAATTAAAATCGAAGGAAGATAAGGAAACATGGAAGATACATAGAAGGTTTGCATTTATGGTCACTTTTTTGGGGCGTGTAGTTTTCCCGGAAAGAGAAGGACGCATTGACATCCGTTTGGCAGGTGTAGTTGAGGCTCTGACCTCAGAAGGGAGTGATTATACTTTGGTTCCTATGATTCTTTCTTGCATTTTTCGTGCTTTAACTAGATGTAAAATGGGCGCGCGAAACTTCGATGGTTGCAACATTTTGTTACAGATATGGTTTTTGGAGCATTTCTATCGTCATCCTACGATCACTAATTTTAGTGAGTTATGGCCCAATCATACTTACGATCACTAGAAAAGGATTGATAAATGTGACTTACCAGAGGGGATTGTCGCTTGGAAAGAACTACTTCTTACTCTGTCTGCCAAACGGATCACTTGGAACTACGATTGGTTCTCCTCCAAAGAGGTCATTTGTGAGTCTGCATACCACTCTTATTTGGTACTCATAGGATTGGATGGTGTTCAGTCTTATGCTCCACTTCGGGTAATGCGCCAATTTGCACGACTACAGGAGGTGCCACCAACACGAGATATGAGCAAGTTCTGTTATGATTTTGGTAAAGATCAACCTCATGACGAAGAAGAAATTATGAAAATTTGGTATGCAAGTAAAGTCTCGGAGTTGAATGATATGGTAGAAGACCGCGATCGTGGAGAGGTGATCCCCGAATATATTACCTGGTTTCATAACCCTTCGTTTCTTAGAGATAGGATTGAAGGATCCAATAGGAGGAGAAACGATCAAAGAGCTATAGAAAGGTTAAAAGAGGAATTGGAGCATTCCCGGATGACCATGTCTAAACAACAAGCCCAAATGCAGGCCGGAGTCGCTCAGATTCGTTTAAATGTTGAGAAAGATTATCAATCGGCCTTAGAGGGCATGGATAAAGATCTAAAGCATGCTAAAAATGAGGCGGCCCGCTTAGAAGAAGAATTGGCAAGCACTATTGGTTTAGTTAGAAGAGTTGAGGCAAATAAAAATGCTGAAATGCGTAAGCTGCAAGAAGACTTGAGTATCATTGAAGAGGATGCGCACCAACAACAATTAGAGTTTGATCAACAGAGAGAGCAGTTTGCAAGGGAAAGGGCCCATTCGATACGTTCAAAGGGTCAGTTTCTTGCACAATTGGAAGAAACGAAAAGTCATCAACATGCAGATTTTGAGGTTGAGCGGCGTCAGTGGATGATTGAGAGAGCTGTGCTAAACCGCCGGATTGAAGAATATGAGGGACGCGAGACTGATATGGGTAACGCCCTCAACACTACCCAGATATGGTTGCAGAATTGTCACATGAATATGGGGCAAGCTAGAGAGCAAGTACTTCAATTGGCAGAGAAAGCAGCATATATCCATGATGATCATCGTCATCTAAACAATGAGCAAGTTGGTCAACAGGCACGTGCCCTCGTTCCACAATTGCTAGGAGTGTTTCAGAATTTGTACGAGATGTTGGGGGGAGAGTGGAGGCCAAGGGATGCAGATCATTGATGATATCAGTTTAAGAAAGAATGCCAATGAAGATTAAAGTTTTAGTGCAGTCAGTTAATTATTAGTTTCATTTTGCATTTGTCGTATTTTTAATTTTGTCGTATTTTCAGTCATATTTATGTCTTTAGAGTCATTTTGAAAAAAAAAAAAAAAAAATTTGTTGTTATTTTGTCCCTCTTGAACTACGTAATGATCTGATTCATGCGGCGACATGATACGTAGGCAACCCACAAAAGGTTCGATCAAAATATTTTTTCAATGATTCTAAGATGATGGATCAAAATGAGGCGTGAGTGAAAAAAAAAATAATAATAATAATAATAATAAAAAAAAACGTCAATAAGAAGCTACCTCATAAGCCGGAATGAAACATGAAGCCTCCAAAAGCATGTTAGAAATATTGACAATGATAGGAGCATGGCACATTATGTGATTCAAATCTATAAAATGCTTAACCCTAACACGTTTGCTGTCCCTTATCACATAAGCTTAGGGTGGTTGGTTTGTGGTGAAACTGGCAACACACCATTACTTCACTAGATCTAAGGGAGCGGTAGTAATGGCCAACGATGATGAGATCGAGTTGATCAGTGACGATCCGCAGGGTCAATCGGTTGAACCAGAGTCAGAGGAAATAAGAAAATTGAGACAACAATTGTCTGATGTGTATCAAGCTTGGGTGTCTGGTCAGCCTCCACCCCGTGGTCCCTCAGAGGGAACTTCCACCGTACCCATGGTTACTCAACCACCGCCCCATGCAACGAGCGACCACATCCTACCACCAGGGTATGTGCCAAACTACAGCCTCCACGTTGCTCCCGGTACCTCTAATGTGCGACCTCCAGTCGCACCGGTCAGGAACACTCCTCTAGTCATGTCTGGCGCACCGGCATACACAATCCCGCCTCCACATCCTGTGACAAGGCCAATTAACGAGCCACCATCTCATGCTTATGATGGCCAATACTACTCTCCGAACATGGCTTTCGGGGTCTCGGCTCCATATAATCAGACTCCTCAATACGAGTCACCAGTGGAAAATGAAAAGTCTGCCAAGACAGTTGAGTCGGATGAGATGGCCAGGAAAATGAAAAGTCTTGAACAGAATATAAAGAGCATACAAGGACTAGGGGGTCACAAAAGTGTTTCGTTCAGTGATTTATGCATGTTCCCTCACATCCATCTGCCACTAGGGTTCAAGACCCCAAAATTCGAGAAATATGATGGACACGGCGACCCTATCGCCCATTTGAAAAGGTACTGCAACCAGCTGAGGGGTGCAGGTGGAAAAGAAGAATTGCTGATGGCTTATTTTGGAGAAAGTCTGGTGGGGGTAGCCTCTGAATGGTTCATTGACCAAGATATCTCTCACTGGCATGTCTGGGACGACATGGCCCAAGCCTTCGTCAAACAATTTCAATACAACATAGATATTGCGCCGGATCGCAATTCTCTATCCAATATGAAGAAAAAGCCGACTGAAAGCTTTAGGGAGTATGCAATCAAGTGGAGGGAGCAAGCAGCTAGAGTTAAGCCACCCATGGATAACCACGAGTTGATCACTGTTTTTTTGGAGGCCCAAGAGCCTGATTACTTTCAGAACATGATGTCCGCAATGGGTAGACCTTTTGCAGAAGCGATCAAAATAGGAGAAATGGTCGAAAATGGCCTCAAGACTGGCAAAATTGTAAGTCAAGCTGCTCTCAAAGCCACCACCCAGGCTATCCAAAATGGGTCGGGAAGTTTGGCAAATAGAAAGAAAAGAGATGAAGGGTCCATGATGACTTCGGGATCCAGGGAAGTTCAAAGAGGGGCATCATACCCTTATGTGCAAGCTCAGCAGGGGAAATCCAGCTACCCTCAACATTACTATCCCCCGCCAATTCCTCAGTACTCTTTGGGACCGCCACAATATACAGTGTTCAATGCTCAATCATATGCTCATCCTCCTAATCAACAGGTACGGGCACCAGCTCCAAGATTACCCCGACCTCAGCAGCAAAATTTCCGGGCACCCTACAACACTCGTCCTAGGCACGATTATGGTCGAGAGCAGAGGTCAGTGGAAAAATTTACTCCATTGGCGGAATCATACTCTAGTCTGTTCCAAAAGTTGAAGCAGATATGAGTGATCAGACCCATCGCTCCCCACCATATGCATCCCGATTCACATGGATTTCAAGCAAACGCTAGATGTGAATATCATTCAGGTGCTCCGGGGCATAGCACTGATGATTGTTGGACCCTGAAAAGAGCCGTAGAAAGACTCATTGTTGAAAAATTGATTGTAGTCACGAATGATGAGGACCCTCCTAATGTGACCAATAACCCGTTACCAGTACACAATGATGTTCATTTTGTAGGAATGATTGGCCGAGATCATGAATACGGGCCGGTTGGTCGAGCAGAAATGACAGTGGTAACGATTCAAGAGGGAACCAAACTGGAAGTAAATCCAAGCCTAGATGCACCGTTGATTGTGAAAGGTGCCAAGAGCTCAGAGGGGGAAATTTTATATGTTCCAACAATCTCGAGGTTGGAGGTTCGCTCCAATGCTCAAAGCCCAAAGTTATACGTCCTTGGAGGTCACCCCATCACAAAGGAGAATCAGGGCGGTACGATGGGTATAATAGAGCCGATCATAATCAAGCCTGCCACACAACCCCGTATAACAAATACGAAAACCATCCCTTGGAACTACAACAAAACTGTAGTAACCTACAAAGGTAAGGAAATCATAGAAGAAGTGGGGGAAATTGGAGGTTTGACTCGATTAGGAAGGTGTTACTCTCCGGAAGAGTTGAGAAAGGCTAAGCAAATCAGAGAAGGCCAAATGCCAATAAAGAAACCGGTCACTGAAGAAGAGGCGGAGGAGTTTCTGAAAAAGATGAAAGTTCACGATTACTCAATCATTGACCAGCTGAGAAAGACTCCTGCCCAAATCTCTCTGTTATCTCTGCTTATACACTCAGGAGAGCATGCCCGTGTACTAATCAAAATCCTGAACGAGGCACATGTCTCAGAGAATACCACTGTGAATCAATTAGAGAAGATGGCCAATAGATTTTTTGAGGTGAACAGAATTTCCTTTACTGATGATGAACTTTCTGAGGAGGGAGTCGGTCACAATAGGGCTTTGCACTTGACTGTCAAATGCGATGGGCATTATGTGAAGCGAGTCATGGTTGATGGAGGCTCGAGTGTAGACGTATGCCCTCTTTCTACCTTGTAAAGAATGAAGATCAATACAAACAGGATCCGACCCAGCAATGTTCTCATCCGGGCTTTTGATGGCTCAGCGAGGGATACCATTGGGGAGATCGACCTGACCATGACGATTGGGCCTGTCGATTTTGAAATTGTCTTCCAAGTATTGGACATGAAAACTTCTTATAACTTTCTTCTTGGAAGGCCATGGATCCATACAGCCCGAGTTGTGCCATCCACTTTGCATCAGATGCTCAAATTCGAGCACAACAGCCAAGAAATTATTGTTCACGGAGAAGACGAGTCATCCATTTATAAAGACCCGTTAATCCCATGTATTGAGGCCAAGGAAGGATGCGAGTCCATTGTCTATCAGGCTTTCGAAGTGGTTGTTGTGGACCATGTTGAGGAAGGAAAACCCATTCTACATCCGCGTCTCTCTGCCACATCTGTAATGGTGGATGCACTTATGATGAGACAAGGTTATGAGTCAGGGAAAGGTTTGGGGGCATCATTGCAAGGAATTTCAGAACCCATTTCTCCGTTCAGTAACAGGGGTACTTTTGGTTTAGGCTTCAGGCCAACACAAGCAGACAAAGACAAAGCCAAGCACTGCAAGAAGCAAGGGTGGGTCCTGCAGCAACCTATCCCTCACATTTTCTACACTTTTGTCAAGCCACGATTCAAATATGGTCAAAATTCCGAGGCGCAAGCAAACATTGATGAAATTTGCCATGACCTCAGGCAGATGTTTTCTGAAGTGAACATGATCCAGGCGGGTGAAGGCACTAGTCATGCCGATATGCAACTAATTGGCCCAGAAACCATGCTCAATAACTGGGAAATAACTCCTCTCCCCACAAGGAAGGAGTTTTGGTAGTTGACTTTTGCAGCTTCTTTCTTTTGTACTTTGGGTTACTTTCAGGGTTGTAATCCGAATATCTTAGTATGATTGTTTTATTTTGACGTTAACCCTCTTATCTTTTCAAATTCAATGAAATGCAGTTCAGTTTTGTGTTAAACTTTGTAAATTTTCCTTTTCCTAATTCCTGCCATTTTATTTCCATTTCAGTTTTGTTAATGCCGGCTTTAATAACATGACATGCATGCGGAATTCACGCCCAGATCTCAAAAGGCTGTCTAATTTCGAAATAATGCATCAAGAGGTCGAATATGATGAAGATAAGGTTTTTGATGAATTAAAAAGAGAGTTGGAACAATTTGAAAACAAGCCTAGGCCCAACCTCAATGAAACTGAGCCAATTAATATCGGAGGTCATGAAGAAGTCAGAGAAACAAAGATAAGCATCCACACTGAACAAAAAACCAGAGATGCCTTGATTCAACTTTTATTTGAGTATAGAGATGTGTTTGCATGGTCTTACGATGATATGCCCGGTCTAAGCGCCGATTTAGTTGTTCATAAGCTTCCTACGTATCATGATTTTCCACCAGTCCAACAGAAGCAGCGTAAATTTAAAACGGACATGAGTGATAAAATCAAAGAGGAAATAATGAAGCAATTGAGCGCCAATGTTGTCAGAGCCGTACGATACACCACCTGGGTGGCAAATGTTGTGCCTGTGCCAAAGAAAGATGGAAAGACTAGAGTCTGTGTTGACTACCGAGATCTGAACAAAGCAAGTCCGAAGGATAATTTTCCTTTGCCGAACATCCATATTCTTGTAGATAATTGCGCAAAGCATGAGATACAATCGTTCGTGGATTGCTATGCTGGGTACCACCAGATTCTAATGGATGAGGGTGATGCAGAAAAGACTGCTTTCACCACTCCATGGGGCACCTATTGTTACAGGGTCATGCCATTCGGTTTAAAGAATGCAGGGGCAACGTACATGAGGGCCATGACCACCATTTTTCACGACATGATGCACAAAGAGATTGAAGTATATGTCGATGATGTCATCATAAAATCAAAGACCCAGACTGACCACGTGAATGATTTGAAAAAGTTCTTCGAACGGCTTCGAAGGTATGACCTTAAGCTCAATCCAGCCAAATGTGCGTTTGGGGTTCCATCTGGGAAACTCCTCGGTTTTATAGTCAGTCGAAGAGGCATCGAATTGGATCCATCTAAGATAAAGTCCATTCGAGATCTGCCACCCCCGAAGAACAAAAAGGAGGTCATGAGTTTGCTCGGAAGGTTGAACTACATCAGTAGGTTCATTGCTCAGCTCACAACCACGTGCGAGCCCATCTTTAAGTTGCTGAAAAAGGATGCTGCAATCAAGTGGACAGACGATTGCCAAAATGCTTTTGACAGGATCAAAGATTATCTATCAAAACCCCTGTACTGGTCCCACCTGAACCTGGTAGGCCTTTGTTTTTGTATCTATCAGTGATGGATAATTCTTTTGGATGCGTTCTGGGGCAACATGATGCGACATGCAAAAAGGAACAAGCAATATATTATTTGAGCAAGAAGTTCACAAATTATGAGGTTAAGTACACCCTTTTAGAAAGGACATGTTGTGCTTTGACTTGGGTCGCTCAGAAGTTGAGACATTATCTTTTGGCCTATACTACTTACCTCATATCCAGAATGGATCCTCTGAAGTATATTTTCCAAAAGCCAATGCCAACCGGCAGGCTCGCAAAATGGCAAATCCTGCTTACTGAGTTCGACATCGTCTATGTCACTCGCACTGCGATGAAAGCACAGGCTTTGGCCGATCATATGGCGGAGAATCCAGTTGATGACGAGTACAAGCCACTTACCACATACTTCCCAGACGAAGAGGTCAACTCAATAGAGGAAGTAGTTCCAGATGACAATCCTCTATGGAAAATGTATTTTGATGGAGCTGTCAATATCAAAGGAGTTGGGATAGGGGCAATCCTCATCTTACCTATTGGACAGTATTACCCTGCAACAGCCCGACTTCGGTTCTTCTGTACCAATAATACGGCAGAATACGAAGCATGTATCATGGGTTTGAAAATGGCCCTCGATCTGGATGTGCATGAACTATTGGTTATGGGAGATTCTGACTTGCTTATCCGGCAAGCCCAAGGTGAATGGGAGACTCGAGACATCAAGCTTATTCCATACAGACAATGTGTACAAGATTTGAGCAAAACATTCAAATCCATCGAGTTCAAGTACATTCCCAGGTTTCACAACGAGCTAGCAGATGCTTTGGCTACTTTAGCCTCGATGCTCCCTTATCCGGGAAACACCCATATCGATCCACTAGAAATTCAAGTTCGGAATCAACACGGTTACTGCAATACAATTGAGACAGAACCAGATGGTGAACCATGGTATCATGACATAAAACGATTCCTGAAAATGAGAGAATACCCAGAGCACGCTAAGGGAGATCAAAAAAAGAACTATAAGGAGGCTCGCCAGCGGTTTCTTCCTGAGTGGGGAAGTTTTGTACAAAAGGACCCCAGATTTGAACTTGTTGAGATGCGTAGATACAACAGAAGCTGAGCGGATCATGAGTGAAGTACATTCGGGGGTATGCGGACCTCACATGAATGGATATGTTTTGGCGAAGAAGATTCTGCGGGCAGGGTATTATTGGCTCACAATGGAGCGAGATTGCTTCAGTTTTGTTCGCAAATGTCACCAATGCCAGATTCATGGTGACCTGATTCACTCGCCTCCTTCAGAGTTGCATCCCATGTCCTCTCCTTGGCCTTTCGTTGCCTGGGGAATGGATGTTATTGGGCCAATTGAGCCAAAGGCTTCAAATGGGCATAGATTCATTTTGGTTGCAATTGATTACTTCACAAAGTGGGTGGAGGCTGTCACTTTCAAAGCAGTCACCAAGAAAGCAGTGTTAGACTTTGTTCATTCCAACATCATCTGCCGCTTTGGTATCCCAAATACCATTATCACTGACAATGCAGCCAATCTCAATAGTCATTTGATGAAGGAAGTATGCGAGCAATTTAAAATTACGCATCGCCATTCTACCCCTTACCGGCCAAAAGCCAATGGAGCCGTTGAAGCGGCGAACAAGAACATCAAGAAGATTCTTAGGAAAATGGTCCAAGGCTCGAGACAATGGCATGAAAAGTTGCCTTTTGCTCTTTTGGGATACCGCACGACTGCTCGCACATCGGTTGGTGCAACTCCTTACCTGTTGGTATATGGAACAGAAGCTGTAATACCGGCTGAAGTCAAAATTCCCTCTCTTCGGATCATTGTGGAGTCGGAGATTGAAGATGCAGAATGGGTAAAGACTCGATTAGAACAATTAATGTTGATTGATGAAAAACGGTTAGCAGCAGTGTGCTTTGGCCAGTTATACCAGCAAAGAATGGCACGCGCTTACAACAAGAAAGTGCGTCCAAGGCACTTCGAGGTAGGCCAACTCGTTTTGAAACGTGTTCTTCCACACCAAGTAGAAGCTAAAGGAAAGTTCGCCCCAAACTGGAAAGGACCCTACATCATCAAGAAAGTGTTACCAAAAGGGGCCTTGCACTTGGTAGATGAAGAAGGACGAGTACCATACATGACTGTTAATGCAGATGCAGTCAAAAGATATTATGTCTGATATATACCCAATGTGCAACTTTCACGCACGATTTTCTTAGATCGAGATGACGAAGGCTACCATTGCTCACTATTCCAAGAAAATGTCACCCTTTTGTTACCCCTTTTAAGCTGTATTTTTCTTCTTTCTTGTTTTCCACCTTTTGGAACATGTGTAATTGCCAAAAAAAAAAAAAAAAAAAAATCTGTTTCATTGAACTACGTCCGACCTGATTCCGAAAGGATACGTAGGCAGCCTTACCCTGGGTTCGGTCCCATTGCAACAAAAATCCATATTCCCAATACTCCAAAACTGGGGCAGAAGTTTATTTTTATCTTACGGTTTTTCCTGTAGAAACAGTTCCAAAGGTTGTAATTCAGTTCAAGGTTCCTTTCACATTTTTCTGTTAAGAACTTCTGATCAATCTTTGAGAATACTTGAAGTCCCCATGTCAGGGGCATCAGCCAACCTTCCCGCGGGTCGTATCTTAGTGAAAAAAAAAAAAAAAGAATAAGAAGAAGAAGAAATGAGAGAGTCTTATCGGTGAAAACCCGTATGGGCACTGTAAGGCGCTAGTGATTAGAGAAATGAGAGAGGTGAGTTAGTGAAAACCCGCAAAGGGCGCTACTAGCCGAATGAGGGTCTTCTATGCTCCGACATGAGCACAACTAAGACAGTTGCAAGATGAGTGTTTACGATGTATTTTGTGAATTAGACAGCTCAGACAGATCAGGCGTCCAATCCAAAATGCATGTCATGATTCATTGAAGTCGGCACATATCTCCAGATAAGTCTCCTTATTTCTTTCCCTGAAAGGGACACCTTTTATTTAGACACAATTCCTTTTTCATTTCCAATTACTCTTCTATTCTTTTCCATAATTTTTTTTCTAGATTCCCTTCCGGTCTAATCTTGCATCCAACGCAAAAGCAAAAATGGCTGCAAAAATGGCTACAGTTTCCCCGTAATACCAAGCATAATTTGGAGCATACACGGCATTGATGAAGGCAGGAATCCATATGTGATCTCTTTTGATAAGGCGGACAAAGTGTCTCAAAGAAACTGAAAAGGTCGCTTAAGCAAGACTTGCTTCATGGGAAAAGTTGATAAGCATTGCACACAAACATTGGTTCTAGGTGGAAGACAACTAAGTTTGATTTTAAAGGAAAACTGCCTTGACTTAGGGATAAGGATGAGCGGTACCATGGACATCCGAGTATGAAACAACCAGGGGAAACGTCAGAAAGACAATGTATCTAGAAAGCGATACAGAGTATTCGGGAACCTCGGTATCACATTGACAAAATCAGTTCTTCGACAGCGGAGGGGTGAATTCAAACTACTAAGGGAATCAAGGCCACAAACCGACCACCACTTTAAAAACTCACAGATTTTTTTCTTTGTTTGCAGCATGAACAAAACAGTGAAGAATGGTGATTTCTAAAGGACGAATGTCGCCAAAAGTAAGTTTCCTCAAAATCTCCATTTTTACTTTATTTTTAGCATGCGTAACTATTGTTCATACCTCTCATTTTCGTAGCTTAACCCAGGAAGAACCTTTTCGCCTAGGGGGATTCAGCTCATAGTTCCGGGTAGAAGCACTTTTCGCCCAGGTTATTTTCGTAGCTTAACCCAGGTAGAACCTTTTCGCCTAGGGGGATCCAGCTTGTAGTTCCGGGTAGAAGTACTCTTCGCTCAGGTTATTTAGGTAGCTTAACCCAGGTAGAACCTTTTTTTTGCCTAGGGGGATCCAGCTCATAGTTCCGAGTAGAAGTACTCTTCGCTCAGGTTGTTTTATGTAGTTTAACCCAGGTAGAACCTTTTCGCCTAGGGGATCCATCTCATAGTTTCCGGGTAGAAATACTATTCGCCCAGGATTAGTTTTTTTGTAGCTTAGCCCAGGTAGAACCTTTTCGCCTAGGGAGATCCAACTCCTAGTTTCCGGGTAGAAATACTATTCGCCCAGGATTGGTTTAGGTAGCTTAACCCAGGTAGAACCTTTTCACCTAGGGGGATCCAGCTTGTAGTCCCGGGTAGAAGTACTCTTCGCTCAGGTTATTTAGGTAGCTTAACCCAGGTAGAACCTTTTTTTTGCCTAGGGGGATCCAGCTCATAGTTCCGAGTAGAAGTACTCTTCGCTCAGGTTGTTTTATGTAGTTTAACCCAGGTAGAACCTTTTCGCCTAGGGGATCCATCTCATAGTTTCCGGGTAGAAATACTATTCGCCCAGGATTAGTTTTTTTGTAGCTTAGCCCAGGTAGAACCTTTTCGCCTAGGGAGATCCAACTCCTAGTTTCCGGGTAGAAATACTATTCGCCCAGGATTGGTTTAGGTAGCTTAACCCAGGTAGAACCTTTTCGCCTAGGGAGATCCAGCTTGTAGTTCTGGGTAGAAGTACTCTTCGCTCAGGTTATTTAGGTAGCTTAACCCAGGTAGAACCTTTTTGCCTAGGGGGATCCAGCTCATAGTTCCGAGTAGAAGTACTCTTCGCTCAGGTTGTTTTATGTAGTTTAACCCAGGTAGAACCTTTTCGCCTAGGGGATCCATCTCATAGTTTCCGGGTAGAAATACTATTCGCCCAGGATTAGTTTTTTTTGTAGCTTAACCCAGGTAGAACCTTTTCGCCTAGGGGGATCCAGTTCATAGTTCTGGTTAGAAGTACTCTTCGTCCATGTTTGCATAATTTGGTTTAATCCGGGTAGAAGTATTCTTTGTCCAGTCTTGTTTTTTCATAGTTTAACCCAGTTAGAACTTTTTCACCAAGGGGATTCAACATTCTTTTTCCTAGTAATATAGGGCATCAACCTTTGGTTACATTTCCTTTTAAGTAATACAGGGCGCCAACCCCTGGTTATATTTTTCTTTTTAGTGATACAGGGCGCCAACCCCTGGTTACATTTGCTTTTCAGTAATACAGGGCGCCAACCCCTAGTTACATTTCCTTCTCAGTTTTACAGGGCACCAATCCCTGGTTATATTTCCTTTTCAGTAATACAGGGCACCAATCCCTGGTTATATTTCCTTTTCAGTAATACAGGGCACCAACCCCTGGTTACATTTCCTTTTCAGTATAGGTTACACCAATCCCTAAGCTGTGTTATCCAACATAGGATACTTCATTCCCTAGTTGATTTGAGCTTAAATGCATGGTACACCACTCCCTGATATCATTGCCAATATAGGGTTTCCCATTACCTGGCCACATTTTCCCAACATAAGGTACACCAATGCTTAGTTGAGACATTCTTTTGGGATCATGACTTTTTCAGGATACACCATTCCCGTTTTTTTTTATTTATTTATTTATTTGCTTTCAATAAAGAAGTACTTTAGAATTTTGTTGCAATAACTCACGAAATTTTCCTAGTGAAAACTGGGGCAGAAAATTTCGTTTGTTTGTTTGTTTGTTTGTTGTGATGTCTCAGCAGGTTTTGCCTCGAGGCACATGGTTCGAGATGAACAAAAGAAGAGTCTCAATCCAAAATAAAGAAAAGAAAAGGAAAAGAAGTTGAATCCAAATGCAGAAGCAAATGGAAAGGATATGGACTGCTCAAAACCTGATTGAAGTTATGAGCTTCACATTTCTCGTCTTGCTCAGAAGAAGCCGTAGAAGAATGAACTAGCACCTACAGCTAGCAAGCATCAAGGTTCAGATCAGAGTCCGCATGAACAACCAGCCAAGACTCAAGATCAAGGTTCAGAAGACTTATAGATAGGAATTCTGTAACTCATAGTTGATAGGCTTGTCTAGCTTCTTTCAATTTTGATGTAATAGCAAGACCACAGACCGGAGCCTCGACGGAACCTCACTCGACACTCCAACTCATCCTTCCATTACTATCCTTGAACTACACGCGACCTGATTCCCTTATTAACCCAGGATATGTAGGCGGTCCAAAACCAGGACTCGGTTGCACCCTTATTTTTTTTTTATTTTTTTTTTCTTCCTCTTTTGAGTAACGATATGGTCAAAATTTTAGTCACACGGCTCACTTTATCTTTGCCTGAAAACCTTTAATGTTTCCAAGCAAAGAGGGGCATGCTGTGAGCACCTAATTTTTTACCGTGTTTGAATATTTCCCGCTCCCGTCTTTTGCGCGGGTCCCCACCAGACCTTATCCCCCCACGCTTGTCCCCTCCCCCACCAGACCTTGTCCCCCACGCTTGTCCCCTCCCCCACCAGACCTTGTCCCCCACGTTTGTCCCCTCCCCCACCAGACCTTGTCCCCCCACCAGACCTTGTCCCCCCACGTTTGTCCCCTCCCCACCAGACCTTGTCCCCCCATGCTTGTCCCCCCCACAATATGTCCAAACAACCTTAAATAGACCAGATTTCAGTCCGAAAATGAAAAAAGAAAAGAGCCGAAAATCACTCCAAAAATACCTGAAAAATAGCCCTTTTTTCAGCAAAAATTCTCTACAAAAATAGCCAAAAACGCTGTTAAAAACAGCCCCAAAAAAAAATTTGAAAATCGTCCATAAACCAGCCCTTAAACCATCTCAAAGACAGCTGTAAAAAGTCCAAAAAAATAGCCTAAAATCACTCCAAAAATACCTGAAAAATAGCCTTTTCCAGCAAAATTCGCTGCAAAAATAGCCAAAAAAGGGTGACGAAAATCAGCAAGAAAAAGCCATTTTTTCAGCCAAAAAATCCAGCACCAACCCACCCCGAAACAGCCACTATTCCTATGTCAAAATAGAGGCTACCGGCGAGTTCGGGCTCCTTGTTTGAAGTCGATGTTCGAGTCACTTGAGGTTCGAAAGCTCCAGTCCGAGGTTTTGTTGTTGTCCGTTTCTCCGGGCGAGTTTGACAATCGGAGTCCCACTTTGCTGTATACATTTGGAGTTTTATATCAATACACATATTTGAAAAGCTTGACATAAGGTCTCCTTCCCCCTTTAATTAATTCTTTCATTTTTGCTTTTGTTGGTTTAAGTAAAAGTTTTGTCACTTAATTGATATCTTGTATTAGCATGCCTTTGTTTGTCGTCTTAATTCGCTAATTCATATTCTAGATATTTGCTTCATTATTTGTAGTTTATGTCCATGTCACTTGCATTTGCAGTATTTCTATTTTGAACATGTGTCATGGAGTTAAATACTATTTTTATCATTAGTTTATTTTGTGAAAGCTTGGAGAAGAAAGCTGTAAGAAATCTCACTAAGTCAAATGGGTCAATATGACTTGCTACGTGTGGTTTTGGGCCTAACTTTGTCAAGGCTGATAAATGGGTTGTACGTATTTGAGAAGAATTCATGTGATATCTTTACGTTGTAATTTCTTGCTAATTTTCATATGGTGTTGAAATGTAATTATGACTTTTCTCGGCCATCGTCTTTGTTTAGAGGATTAGTTGACATTTTAGCTTCTTTGGTTTGATTATTGGGTATTTAATGTTAGAATATTGATAATTTAATATGTGGCATTCACATCTCATAACTTAGTAGTAATGAACCGTGTTAATAATTTTAGTAATCAATTTTATCCTTTTTCCACATCACAAATACTAAAAATAAAAGCGATTGAGTTAAATTATTAAAAGCGGCTTTAAAAGGTAAAAATGCAATAGGTCTCAAATATGTATTAAATCAGATAATTAAGCCAAGTTGTAGTCAATGAAGCGACCGTGCTAAAACCACGGGACTCGGGGAATGCCTTACACCTTCTCCCCGATCAACGGAATTTCTTACCCGGACTTTGTTTTGCAGACCGATAATAATAGAGTCAAACCTTCCTTTGACTAGGGATTCAAACAAAAGGTGACTTGGAACACCCAAAAAAGCAATTCCAAGTGGCGACTCTGTAAATAAAATAATCCCTATTCAAGTTTGTCACTTTAATTGGAGAAACTCTTTAACCCACCATCCACAATCAATAACACATTTTACCATCTTGTGGGGGTAGAAAAGGGGTGTGACAGTAATTCATTGGTGGAATCCTCGAAGATATAAGACTTCTAGTGTTCTAATTTGCATTATTCGCATTCGAACACTAGGGGGAATGATATGAAGATTCAATGACAAGCCACGTCAACCGTGAATGAAAAATCAGAAATATAATTGTATCATCGGGACCGAGGACTGCGCGTACAGCCTTGTAGAAATAAGTTGTACAAATCAGCCATAAGTAATGGCAATGTTTTTTTAGCATAGCAAATGCTTATGTACTTTAAAAAAATAGAAGGAATAAAGTGAAATGAAATCCTTTTGTTTTCATCATGTTTCTTGTCTGAACGATAAATTAACTTTATTATTTGAAAGTTAAACAAGTACTTCAAATGCTAGTGTCGTAATGAACAACATACGTCCTCCTCAAGAGCACCGTAAAATAAGAGGGCCCTCTCTTATAAAAACTCTCACGATAAAGGGTTGGTTTCAGAAGAATTTATGTCCGAAATCAAAATACGTTCAGGGAAAATACACCCAAGGCTTTACATAATAAGACGCAAACAGAAAAACTTGCGCTGAACTCTTAAGAAAAGGGAAGAAAATGCAAAGGTTAAAGACTTGCATGAGTATTTAAATGAAAGAAAAACTCAAACAAAAACTTGAGCAAAAAGATGTTTCTATTTACAATAGCATGCCAAAACGGCACAGATACAAGAATTGGAAAAAGAAAAAGAAAAAGAAAAGTTAAACTGCAATATCTCCGGAACTCGGAGGAAGAGAAATGTTTGCGTCCCCGGGAGCAGTAGATAGATCCACCAATGGCTCAATATTTTGATCTTCACCAGTTTGGCCTTCAACATTATCATCCTCCGATTCTTCTTTAGTTCTCGAAAACTTGAAACCAGAACTAGAAGGACCAGGAGCATCAAACCTTGCTGGGAGACCACTTTTAGCAGCTAACTCAAGCTCACGAGCCTTAGCTATTTCGACATCAAAATCAATGATACCATCTTTGACCTCTTTCAAGGTTTTTCTCCTCATGTTGTACATAGCATAAGTTTTCTCTACAATGAGGGAAGCCGATCGGCGCTTGAGTTCTTCTTTGAGTGGGGTGACCTCGACAGAAAGGTTTTTCTGGGCGCATCTAATAGACTTGAGGCTAACATCGAGCTCGCGGACAGTAGAGTTGAAACTCTTATTATGCTTAATGGTCCTCTTGTGCTTCTCCTCAAGCTGGGCATATTTCACCTCTACAGCTGCAGATTCTTCAGCCTTGGAATTCAAGGTTGCCTCTAAGTTGTTCAATCTTTCAGCATAGGTAGTCTCACGATCGGATGCAGCAAGAATGGCATATGGACTTCAACCCATTTGGACTTAGCCTCTTCAAATTGGACCCTCAAAGGGACAATCTCTTGGCTAAGGGTCTCCACTTACTGCTCACTTTGCTGCAAACGAGTTTCCAACACAACAACCTCGGCAAACGAGTTTCCAACCTCAGCTTGGTCCCGTTTAACCAAAAGTCGATCCCGCTCGGAGGTAAGTTCCTCCTTTTCCCTAATTAACATTCGAAGGCCCTCGGAGGCAAGAAAGTTGGCCTATAAAGTGAGAAAAACAAACTCAGGATGTGTTTATACAAAAACAGTAGAAACAACAAAAGAAGTAAAGAATATACCGATGCGGCATTGTACATGGCATTGTTCAACAAGAATTCTCCCGCAATACCGAGCACAAACTCAGAAGCTCAGCATGTGCATGAAGCTCATGAGTTTGAAGAGTGAGAAACAACTGCATCGAATTCAGTTGCTGGTTATTGGATGCTCACCAATCAAAGACGGTAGGGACCCAGTACTCAGACCCACAATACCGGGCACAACAATTGGGGCCCGAAGATAGGAGTTGGCATTATCTACCAAATCAAACTCTCCCCAAAGTGTCGAAAAATCGTCTTCGGTCGGTGTAACAATCTCAACGGGGCGAGCATCCTATTGAGATAATGAGGATCATCGTCTTCTATGTAGAAAAACTGCCTCATCACTAGCTTCTTCATCATCATCGATCATCATGGTGTCTACGATCGGCCTGGAAGGAGGGACAAACATTATCACTACCATAGATGACTCGGGGGCAGCAGTCTTGGCCCTCTTATTCTTTTCCCCGACCGTGGAGGAGCGTCTTCTTTTCGGTTATTTATCCTCCTGTCGGGAACTCCGTAATGATACACTTGTACCCGAAGCAGGCCCATAGATACCTATTTGAGTAATCACCTCCTGAAGCAGCCTCGCCGCATTAGCAGGATCAACCAAGATGTCCTCCTCGGGGACATAAATAGAGCCCGCATGTAGACCTGATTTCATAGACAATTTAGAAAGGATCAATCAAGTTCTTCACATGAAAAATTAAAACACAATGAGTTTGAATTACCATGATTTTTGACCTTCCACCAGTATTTAGGGGCCAGTTCTTTCCACAAGCGAGTTTCAGGTGTCGTAACATCCAAGATCTTCTGGACCCACCGATCCAAACCTTCAACTGCTGGCAGGATCTATCGGGTTGCTGAAATAGATGAAGGATAGAGGATCAATATTGGTATAGAATAATATTTAATAAAAAGAAATATTAAACAAAGACCTTACGAGTGCGATTCCAAACGGCCGGAAAGGATGAAGCCGTTGCCGGAATGATATCATTGGTGGCAACTACAACGAACCGTTCCATTCACCCACGGTCATTTTCGTCATCCATGCTAGACAACAGAGCATATGGCCACTCTTGGAGAGGTATATCATTCCCCCACGGAAGATCTTGGGAGAATAGAGATTCATCATATGAGCTAAGGTTAGCTCTTCTCCCGTCTCCTGGCACAAACACTGAAGGTAAGCAACCGTCCTCCACACAGAAAGACTTACTTGTGCCAAACACACCTGATAGCAGAGGCAAAACTCCGCAATAACGGAGTCAAGCTCTCCACTCAAAGAGAACTCACCCAAAGTAAAGGGATACGTGTAAAAATATGAAAAACCCTCCTTGGGTAGGGTCACTTGCTCCAATAGATCAGGAGCAACAATAATCAAATCATGACAACGACAGTCTTCCTTCACAACAGGAATACTAGAAGGACAGATGGAAGAAGGATACCTACTGACGGTCCATGTACGAGAGTTAGTAGTAGGAATTTCTCTTCGAAGTCTTTTGTAGTAATAATACTTCTAGGGGTGATGGAGCCCAATGTTGGAGGATCAGAATCCTCGGCCTTGTTCTTTGAAAAATTAGTACGTTTTGAGGAAGAAGACATTGTATGGAAGAAAGAAAAGGCTTTTGCTTGAAGAGAGTTAGAGAAAAGATGAAGAATAGGATGCAAGTCGAATAAGATAAGCTTGTAAAATTATGAAGTATAGAGGAGAAGGTTGATGCGTATAAGTAAAAGTTTTGGCGGCTAAATTCATGGCCATGATTACCTCAAGAATCGGCAAATATTGTGTTGAATCGTGGGATGACGCGTGTTCGAGGCATTAAATGCGGAGAGACGTGCGTCTAATCAATCTTCAGAAACCTTCAGATGGAGTTATAGTAATTCCTGCCAAAATAGTGTTTCTACCAACTTCCCGGTAACACAAAGTTGTGTCACTGAAAATCAGGGGGACTATCTGTATAGGGTAAAACATGCTATGACACATGGCAACCTAAAAGATGGACACGTGGAACCCAAGACGGGGGGATGTCCAAGACTGAAAACAACTGTTCTGTTTGTCACCGGAAAGAATAGCGTTCATAAAGATGTGATGAATACTCTTCACCCCATAACATTTGATAGAGAATATTCCGTGGCATTAAGAACGATTGTCCGTTACAGAAAATTTGGCATTTATGTTCACTGTTACATCTTCATCAATGACCCTCATATGTGACATTAAAGAGGGGCACGATCCTAGGACCTCCTTCCCTAGACGTAGCTATAAATAGTGAGTTCAGTTATCATTGCAAATGAGATTTTCCTCACAAAATCACACAACATTTTATTCAAAGCTTAATACAGTCTTATCTTCTTGGCTTTTGATTTCATTGTTGTTGTGCCCTGAAACCCTATTCCCGAAACTGCTATTTTTGTTATTTCGTATCTATCTCAAGGCTAAGTATTGCATAATTTTTCAATTATTTTATTATTTCAGGTCAAATTAATTCACTTGTCTAGAAACCACGTATAAATTCAAATGTACGTTTTACGGTTAAACAGTTATAAACATATAATAATAATATATGATATTAATATGTAATTTGACCATTAAAAAAAATACCTAAAATTATTTTATTTTAATTTATTTATGTCATAAAATATAATAAAATTATTTACTTTTAAAATATCAAATAATATTCATATTTTATTAAGTAAAATATATAAAAAATAATACAATAGTAATAAGATGAATGTGTGAAACAATTAATGGCACGACACAAAGAGTTCCTAATTTGTTATAAAACAATAAAAGAATGCAAAAGAGTACTACAGAGAAAAGTGAAGAAAGAGAGAATTCTTATTGATTTGGGATCAATTACAATGGAATAAGACCCATTTATTTATAGGAAAAAAGTGACTTAGCCATAAAGTAACAAACCTAAGATCTCCTTAAAATATAGACATTCACCTCAAATAAATTTTATTTATAACACTCCCCCTTTAATGTCTATTCAATAGATAATGTGCCTCGTTAAAATCTTAACTAAAATAAAACCCAGTGAAAAAAATTCTAGTGAAGGAAAAAGAGTACACATGTTTAGAAATACGCCTTTTGGTTGGATCGTTAAAAACCTTGCAAGGAAAACTCAGTGGGACAAAACCTTGTAAGGAAAAAAGAGCACAACGCGTATTAACTCCCCCTAATGAGAGCATCAATTCACATCCTTGAGGCTTCACATCCCAATCTTGTGCACTAGTTTCTTGAAGGTTGATGTTGGTAGAGATTTGGTGAACAAATCAGCCATATTATCACTTGAACGAATCTGTTGCACATTGATATCACCATTCTTTTAAAGATCATGTGTGAAAAATAACTTTGGTGAAATGTGTTTTGTCCTATCTCCTTTTATGAATCCTCCCTTCAATCGGGCTATACATGATGCATTGTCTTCATACAAAATCGTGGGTAGTTTGTCACACTTCAAATCATATTTTTTCTTGAATAATATGTATTACATACCTCAACCACACATATTCTCGACTTGATTCATGAATAACAATTATCTCAGCACGATTAGATGAAGTAGCCACGATTGATTGCTTAGTCGATCGCCAAGATATGGTAGTGCCTTCACATATAAACACGTAGCTAGTTTAAGATCGAGCCTTGTGTGGGTTTAGAAAAAAATATCCAGCATCGGCATAACCAATAAGATCGGGACTGCAATTGTTGCCATAAAATAAGCACATATCGGTAGTCCCTTTTAGATACCGCAATATATGTTTGATTCCATTCCAATATCTCATTGTAGGAGCAAAGCTATATCTTGTTAAGACATTAACTGAAAAAGTTATGTCAGGTCTTGTAGTATTAGCAAGATACATTAGTGCACCAATTGCACTAAGATATTACTTCAGAATCAAGAAGCTCTTTATTCTTTTCTTGAGATCAGAACGGGTCTTTATTCACATCAAGTGATCGAACAACCATTAGAGTACTTAACGGGTGTGCTCCATCCATGTTAAACTATTTCAATACCTTTTTGTGTAGGCAAATTGATGAAAAATATTGTGTTTGCCAAATGTTCAATTTGCAAACCAAGACATAATTTTGTCTTTCCGAGATCCTTCATCTCGAATTCCTTCTTTAAATAATCAATTGCCTTTTGGAATTCTGTAAAGTTCCAATAAGGTTTATGTCATTAACATATACGGCAAATATAATGAATTCCGATGTTGTTTTCTTTAAAAACACATGGACAAATGGCATCATTTATATAACCTTCCTTTAATAAATATTTACTAAGGTGGTTATACCACATTCTTCCTGATTGATTTAGACCATACAAAGATCTTTGCGATTTGATTGAAACTATTTCCCGAGACTTTGAATTATGTGCGTCAAACATTTTAAATCCTTCGAAAATTTTCATGTATATCTCATTATCAAGTGATCCCTAAAGGTAGGATGTAACCACATCCATTAAATGCATTCCAAGCTTCTCATGGACACCAAAACTAATGAGATAATGATACGTTATTGCATCCATGATAGGAGAATACGTCTCTTCATAATCGACACCAGGCCTTTGTGAAAATCCTTGTGCAACAAGACGTGCCTTATATCTTTGTACCTCATTTTTCTCATTCCTCTTGCGTACAAAGACCCATTTATATCCAACATGCTTAATACCATTAGGTGTTTGGACTACATGCTTAAAAACTTCACGTTTTGAAAGTGAATTCAACATTGATTGGATTCCTTCTTGCCATTTTGGCCAAATCACGCCTTTGTCGACATTCTCTAATAGATTGAGGTTCAAAATCCTCACTATGTTGCATAATGCTAGATGCAACATTATATGCAAAGACATAATCTACCACTATATCAGATCGATTCAGATTCATCTCAATATCGATTGGGTTTATTAATAGTTCCTTATTTTCTCGAGTCTCACGCTCAGTGATTTCCTCATGAATCTCAGGATTGGTTAAATCGTGGATTTCTTCATGAGACTTTTTCGTAGTGTCATCTTGATCATTTATTTTTATTTTTTCTAGGATTTTGATCCTTAGAGCCCAATGGTCTGCCACGCTTTAGGCGTGCTTTTGACGCATTAGCTATGACACTAAAAGATTGTCCAACTGGGACATCAATACGGATTGGAACATGCTCCGCAGGGACATGTGATTTTGTTATATCTGTAAATGCGTATGGCATTTGATTTACTATTTTCTGCAAATGGATAATCTTTTGCACCTCTTTTTCACAAATAGAGGTGTGTGGATCAAGATGAAACAATGATGGATTTTTCACAAAATTTCCCGTTTGGTTTCACCAATTTCTCCCCCTAAATTTGGGGAAAGTGTCTAATCGAATCGACAATCTGCAAATCGAGTAATAAGCAAATCTCCCGTTAATGTTTTGAGATAGCGAATAATGGAGGGCGATTCAAACACAACATATATTTCTAACCTTTTTTGGGGACCCATCTTGGTGCGATATGGCTGTGCTACAAGCACATATATTGCGCACCCAAAATTTTTTATTAATTTGGGATCAATTACAATGAAATAAAATAATAAAAGAATGCAGAAGAGTACTGCAGAGAAAAGTAAAAGGAGAGAGAGAGAGTTCTTATTGATTTGGGATCAATTACAATATAATAGAACCCTTCTATTTATAGGAAAAAAGTGACGTAGCCACCAAGTAACAAATCCTAAGATATCTCTAAAATATAGACATTCAACTTAAATACAATTTTATTTATAACATAATTTCATTTTTCAAACTTTTTTATATACAAGTTAACAAGAGTTTTTGTCGTTTTCCTCTCAAGCATCATAAGGTCATTTTGGATTAACGAACTTTGGAACTTGGGCCTTGTATGGGCTAAGCCATCTCAGATAGATGACCGACTAAAATTAGGAGTATTTGAAACTTTCATGTCACGCTAACTTTTGCGCCACCCATTAAATTTTTACCTATTTTTCAGAAAAAGTTTAACTTATACCCAATTTGTGGATAATTTCATATAGATACATTTTTTTTCTTCTTCTTTATTGATGTTTTCTTCTTCTTAGTTACAAATGGGTTTTGTTAGATTTATTGTTGTTTTAATAATGTGGTGATTGAGATTTATTTTTTAAGATAACTAAAAGTTAAATTTCAAATTTGGGCTGATTTGGAATAGATTTGGGTATTGAATCATGTATTGAATTATTAAAATTTGACGAACAAATTTATGTTTCAGAACTTAAGATTCGAAATCTGAAGTTGCATTCAATAAGTTGAACTACTTAAGATTCGAATTTTTTAAGTTGCATTTGAAAGATAGAAAAATTCCAGATTTGATATCTGAAGTTACATTGAAGAGATTGAAGTACTTCATATTCGAATTTTTGAAATTGCATTTAAAAAATAGAAGAACTTCATATTTGATTTCTGAAGTTGCATTAATTAAAGAGATTGTACTACTTCAAATCCGATCGGTACACTTTGTAAAGTATTATGCAACGGGAGTATAACTTCAATGATGACCACAAAAGAGACAACAACAACAACCAAGTATAATCCCACTAGTGAGGTCTGGGGAGGGTAAGTGTGTACGCAGACCTTACCTCTACCATGAGGTAGAGAGGCTATTTCCAATAGACCCTCGGCATCCTTCCCTCCAAGAACTCCCCACCTTGCTCTTGGGGTGGCTTGAACCCACAACCTCTTGGTTGAAAGTGGAAGTTACTTACCAGCAGAGCAACCACTCTTGTCGATAACCGCAAAAGAGAGTATATACAAAAATGCCCCTTTGAGATGATTCATCAAATGGGTCAATTGTTTTGGAAAATCTAACCCATTAACACAGCCAATCTGGCCCAGCCCGTAATAAGTCTTGTTCATGGGACATGATCCTTGAGCCTTCATGCGTCTGTACTTTCTTATTGAATCTTTACATAAATAGCCGGTTAGATTTACTATTTATTACATCCGTTAACTTTTACTTGTTCACTGTACTAAAAATATCTTTTTACTTTTATTTGTCCATTTTAGCAAATCAAGAGAAAGATAAATTTTTGTTTGTTTACCCTTATTATTAATTATTCATTTCCAAAAAAAAATTCCAAGACTCTTTAAATGTTATCATTATGAGGGATTATAAAGTAAAATACATACTACAATTACTATTTCTTAAAGTACGTGAAAAGTTCAAAATGAATAACCTAAAATGAACGGAGTCAGTATTTGTTTAAACGATATATCTAGATTATATATTAAATATAAATTGTTATAGACATTATATATAATTTATATATGTATATTATACATCCGCCGGTAATTTAAGCGATTAGGAGGTTTTCTTTCTTACAGTAACCTTTTGTGGCACCTATACTAATACTTGTTTTGTTTTATCATATATTTCTCATTTATCACTTCTTGAACCCTAACGTTCACGCTTCAACATTATTATTTTTTGGATTAACTATCCTGTATCCAAAAGTACGCAACAATGCATATAGCTATTCTATTAGCACCAATTTATTGTTTCAACCTATAACATTGTGAGAACCGTTGTGTTCAGGAAAAGAATCAATAGTTGCCAAAACATGCACGTAAAAAGTTGTACTACAAGTTATTGATGAGATTCTTATTACGAAAATTAAGATGTCTTATTATGCAAAAATCCTTGTAACACTAATATCTCTACCAGTATCTCATTACATTACTTAATAAGTTAATGACAACATCTTAAAGCTCACCAAGACTATAGATCCTATTAATTATTACAAGTTAGTATAAATTATTGAAAAAATGACACTGTATAGTCGTTTTTAAAATAATAGCCGAACAAATATATATTTTTGATATACTTTATGTATTTATATATAAAATTATGCAAATTTTATATACTTTTTCAGCCACCAAATATAAATAGTTTCTTATACGGACTAAAAGTGAAAAAATTCCTAAATTATTTATTTACGTTGATACATGAGCTTGGACAACCCACTAACTTTGAAAGCAATGGTCGAGCTTAGAGGAAGTTTGACGAGGAATGTCAAATTTTATAGGTTTATCTGAATTCATTTAGAACTTGTGATACGGTATAAAAAACCGACTAAAATCTTAATAGATATTCCTATCAGATTTCAACCTATATATAGTTTTAACAATATATATTAAATTCGGTACAAAGCTAAACCAATTAAATTTATATATTGAATCCGCTCATGATCTCAAATTATATGAAATCTCATTAAATCAACGGCAAATGGCCAAATATATCCCTATACTTTCGAAAATGGTGTAAGAGTATCCCTCGTTATACTATTGGGCTATATATACCCTTCTCGTCATACTTTGAAACAAATATACCCTTATTTTGGATGAAGTGTCACGTGTCAGCACCAGATGAAAACGACCCATTTCTTTTTTCTTTTTTTACCCGATCCGTCTTAAAAAATCCACCACCCGACCCGTTTTAAAATTTAGTTTTTTTAAAACATATATTTTGTAAAAACTGGAATTTGTTTTTGCAAAAACTGAAAAAAAAAAAATTGCAAAATATATATTTTTAAGTCTTTTCAGTTTTTTAAAGTATTTTTTTTGTAAAAACTGAAAAAAAATTATTTTTTAAAAATGCTTTAAAAACTGAAAAATATATATTCTGTAAAAACTGGAAAAACAAAATTGCAAAATATATATTTTTAAGTCTTTTCAATTTTTTAAAGTATTATTTTTGTAAAAACTGAAAAGAGAAATATTTTTTAAAAAAATTGGAAAAAAAAAGACTCTCCTAAAGCAGTGGACTTAAAAAAATAAAAATATTTTGCAAAATCTTTTTTTCAGTTTTTACAAAATAAATACTTTAAAAGGCTGAAAAAACTGAAATATATATATTTTGCAAATACTTTTTTTCCAGTTTTTACATAATATATTTTTCAGTTTTTAAAGCATTTTTAAAAAAAATATTTTTTTCCAGTTTTTAAAAAACAATACTTTAAAAAACTGAAAAGACTTAAAAATATATATTTTGCAAATTCATTTTTTACAAAAATAATTTCCAGTTTTTACAAAATATATGTTTTTAAAAAACTGAATTTTAAAACGGGTCGTGTGGTGGGTTTTTAAAAATGGATCGGGTAAAAAAGAAATGGGTCGTTTTTATCTGGTGCTGACACGTGACACTCATCCAAAATAAGGGTATATTTGTTCCAAAGTATGACGGGAAGAGTATATATAATCCCTAATAAGGAGTATTCTTAGACCATTTTCGACAGCACAAGGGTACATTTCGCCATTTGCAGTTGATTTAATAAGAACGTGATATGGTCGGAAGCACTAAGAGAAAAACTTGCTCTACTTCTAGTGCTTATTTCCAGCTAGTGTACAACCATAGACTACGTGTCGATTTAGAATTCATTAAAACAACCAATAAGTCCACCTACAAATTAGCACTCACGAGTTCACCTTTTTTCACTAGTTACATCTTAAATTATAATATGCGGATTAGGATAAGCTTTGGCTTGTTATATTTTAAATGACGATTAACAAGTCAATGCCACCAAATGTTGATTATGAATATAAGTTATATATATATAATGGTATAACTTTTTTATACTTTACCTGACAGAATGAAAGAAAGCAAATATATGTGGAAATGAAGTAATGGCAAAACGGAAGTGAATCATATTGGCTAGCTATGACCTAGTGTACATCATCTTTTCCAAGAAGGAATGATATTCATTAAATGCGTCAAATGAACAGATTGGATCAAACTTAGACGAACTAAATTACGTCAAATTAATAAGTTGGTCATGATTTAACTTGTCCAAAGTTTATTTGGATTAATATGGTTCGATCAAGATATGTCCATTTTTATGTTATTTTTCGACAAAAAAATGTTAAAGTTAATTTATTTTCCTTTAATTATTAGCTTAATAGGTTCTTTTAAATTTAAATAATACGTAATCTCTGAATTTAATTCTGCTTGTTTTGTTTGAGTTGCATTTGTTGATCCATTTTGATCCAGTTTTTTAATAAATTATTTCATGTGCAACTCGTTAAGTCAAATCAACAAATAAATTACTTTTTAACCCATCTAAACTAATTACTAAAAAATAAGTTGATTTTATCATCTCTAATTTTGACATTGCAACAAAATCCTTCTTGGGATGCGGTCCTTCCACGAACCCTGCATGAAGAGGGAATTGTTGAGGTTTTAATTTTTTAAGATGTAATATTCAAGGCAAGGCTCGTAGTCAAAGGGTATAGACAACGAGAAGGTCTAGACTACTTTGATACGTATTCTCCAATTACAAGAATTACGTCCATACGGATATTAATAGCATTAGCTGCAGTGTATGGTCTTGAAATTCATCAAATGGATGTTAAGACGGCCTTCTTAAATGGAGAGTTGGAGGGAGAAATTTACATGGAACAACCTGAAGGGTTTGTAGTTCCAGGTAAAGAAAAGAAGGTATGTAGACTTGTTAAGTCTCTTTACGGACTTAAATAAGCACCCAAACAATGGCATGCGAAATTTGACCAAACAATGTTGTCAAATGGTTTTAAGATAAATGAATGTGATAAATGCGTGTACATTAAAAATGTTCCAAATCACATAGTCATTGTTTGCTTATATGTGGATGATATGTTGATAATGAGTAATGACATTGCCAACATAAATGCTACTAAGCGTATGCTCAATAGCAAGTTTGATATGAAAGACTTGGGAGTTGCTGATTTAATTCTGGGAATTAAGATCAATAAAACTCCTCAAGGTCTGGCATTGTCACAATCTCATTATATTAAGACAGTACTTGAAAAATTCAAGCACTTGGGCTTTAAAGTTGCAAAGACTCCAATTGACGTGAATCTTGCATTAGCAAAGAACAAAGGCCAAAGCATATCACAATTGGATTATGCTCGTGTATTGGGATGCTTAATGTATATCATGAATTGTACACGACCAGATATAGCTTGTGCTATAAGTAAACTGAGTCGATATACGAGCAATCCAGGCCAATCTCATTGGATGGCAATGAAACGAGTTTTGGGATATTTAGAACATACCCAGAACTTTGAATTGCACTACAGTAATTTCCCTGCGGTGATTGAGGGATACTGTGATGCAAATTGGATCACCGGTTCAACTGATTCTAAGTCCACAAGTGGATATGTATTCACTATTGGTGGAGGAGCGGTATCTTGGAAGTCGTCCAAACAAACATGTATTGCCCGCTCTACAATGGAGGCTGAATTCATAGCCTTAGATAAAGCCGGTGAAGAAGCTGAATGGCTCCGGAATTTCTTGGAAGACATTCCATTTTGGCCCAAACCGTTGGCACCAATATGCATACATTGTGATAGTCAAGCGGCAATTGGAAGGGCTGGGAGCGTTATGTATAACGGTAAATCTCGTCATATACGACGAAGACATAAAACCGTTAGGCAATTACTCTCTAGAGGAATTATCACGATTGACTATGTAAAGTCAAGTGATAATGTGTCGGATCCACTTACAAAAGGCCTAACTAGAGAGGTAGTTGAGAAATCATCAAGGGGAATGGGGCTATGGCCGAGAACAAGTCATTGTGGCGGTAACTCTACCTAGAAGACTGGAGATCCCAAGATCTAGGTTCAAGGAGATCAAACAAAGTCATTAATGACGGTTCAACATTGTCAAATAAAATTTTAGTCCATTCTCGTGATGAGACAATGTTCAGTATCAAGGATAAAGCATTAAGGCTTTTTAATGATTTTTAAATTTGATACGGGGTATATCAAATAGTGTATCTACAGGATGACACGTTTAGGAATCACCTATGTAAGTGTGAAGTGTTAGCCGCTTCAAGGAGAACTTTGTAAGGCCAGTTCTCTACGCACTTATGAAACCAGGCGGTGTTCATGGCTGAAACGAACACAACAATGAGAACCAAAGACGGTTAAGGGTTGATTGTGTGACTTATGGTTGTCTAGGTATACACCAAAGATCGACGGTTCAAAGATATCAAATCTACCGATTGACCGAGTATATCCGACATAAGTTTACTACGGAAAGTTCAAAGGGAAACCTACTTATCCAGATGCGATTAATCCTTGCTTGTAAATCACACAGTTTTTCCATGCATACTTCCGTGATATAGCCATTCCCCATTCATGTGGGGGATTGTTGAGGTTTTAATTTTTTAAGATGTAATATTCTTAAAATGAGGGTGAATGAGAAATGGAGGGAAAATGAAATTTTGAGTAACATTTTAAGTTTCCCCCTCTTAACAATGAGACATTGTCCCATATTGGAAGTGGAAGTCATTTTTGGTGGGTATATATATAATTGCTCTTCTTGTAGCTCTTAAAGAGTTAAGAAGAAAGCAAGCTTCGGATTTGGATTCGGATTTGGATTTGGATTTGGATTTGGTCAAATGATCGATTGATTGATTAATTTTTTGGACCAAATTTATTTGTTAATAGTAAATATTAACGTAAGATTATCCGTATTTGTAACGGATATTTTCCAATCCGTGTATTTGATCATTTGGCAGCCGGATAATGGTCTTCCCACCATAAAGTGCTTGCTCCACCATGAAGTGCTTGCTCCACAAATATGTAATGCTTGCCCCACCATGAAGGGTGGACGTTTTGGTCTTGCACTCCCTCTTGGCTGCTATAAATATGAGCAGCAAGTGTTGAAGAAATTGCTCAGAACTCAACATACAATTCGCTCAACAAATTGGCTATACATTGCACTCCTTCCTCTCAGAACTTCCATACGTTTTTCTGAGTATATACTCCTTCGTTCTGCATTGTTTTTAACTTCAAACAAAGCAATTGTAAGTGTGATTTGCTACCGAACTTTGTGTTCGCTGAAACACTGGGGTTTGAAGTACCGCTACACCAGTGTGTTATTCGTTCTATCCTGGGAGGAAATAATCCATTACCTTGGGTACTAGGAGGGGATTAAATTCCTTAAGGAAACACTGTGAATTCAGTGGGCTCGAATTTATAACTGTTTCATTACGTTAATTTATATTTTGCAGAATTAGAATTATTATTTACAAATACAGCATTATTGACGGGGAACAACAATCTTAAGGAATTTAATATTTATTTCTGTATTTGTGTTATTCTAATTATTCTGCAAACTAAAACCTTTGTGGTTTGTGTACTCCCATTTTGGAGAGTTAAGCCTTCGTGGCGTTTTATTGGATATTAAAATCTACGTGATTTTTACTCCAGTTTGAAAACGTGTATTAAACGTTTGTTTGTGTCATTCTTTTACAGAAAAGATGATGACTGAAAACGAAAACCAAGCTGTTCCGATGGCGACTGCCAACGCAAGGACAAGCCGAACACCGGCGTTGGCACCGGCAGAAAAACCCGGAAAATTTTCCGGGATTTATTTCAAGCGCTGGCAGCAGAAGATGTTCTTCTACTTGACTACGTTATGTCTACAGAAGTTCATCAAGGAAGATGTTCCTGATCTGCCGGATAAAACTCCAGATAATGAACGCTTTCTCGTGATTGAAGCGTGGAAGCATTCTGATTTTTTATGTAAGAATTATATTCTTAGCGGACTGGATGATAATCTGTATAATGTATACAGTAGCATGGAGACATCCAAAGAATTGTGGAATGCGCTTGAAAAGAAATATAAGACTGAAGATGCCGGGATGAAGAAATTCGTTGCCGCAAAATTTCTGGACTACAAAATGATAGATAGCAAGTCTGTTATTACTCAAGTCCAGGAATTGCAAGTGATTATTCATGATCTACTTGCTGAAGGTCTTGTAATCAACGAAGCATTCCAAGTAGCAGCAATGATTGAGAAGTTGCCTCAATTGTGGAAGGACTTCAAAAATTATTTGAAACACAAACGAAAGGAAATGTCCCTTGAAGATCTCATTGTTCGGTTGAGAATCGAAGAGGACAATAAAGCTGCTGAAAGGAGAGGCCGTGGAAATTCAACAATAATGGGAGCAAATATTGTTGAAGCTAACAAGAAGAGGAAGAAGGCTTCTGGTCCGAAATACAACCCAAGCAAGAAGCGGTTCAGTGGAAACTGCTACAACTGTGGGAAAACTGGACACAAGTCTACGGAGTGTCGTGCTCCGAAGAAAGACAAGAAAAGGGGTCAAGCAAACATGGTAGTAAACCATGATGATGTTGATAACTTGTGTGCCATGCTCTCTGAATGTAACTTGGTGGGAAATCCTAAACTGTGGTGGTTTGATTCAGGAGCCACTCGCCATGTTTGTGCAGTTAGAGAGGCTTTTGCTACCTATGCTCTTGCTGAACCCGGAGAGACAGTTTATATGGGAAATGCTTCAACAGCAAAAGTTGAAGGATATGGGAAGGTATTTCTAAAAATGACTTCTGGCAAGGTCATGACTTTGAACAATGTCCTTCATGTTCCCGAAATGAGAAAGAATTTAGTCTCTACTGGACTTCTTGTTACGCACGGTTTTAAGTGCGTTTTTGTATCCAACAAGGTTGTAATTAGTAAGAATGGAATATTTGTGGGAAAAGGTTACCTCACCGAGGGCCTTTTCAACCTAAATGTAATGGTTGTTGAAAATAATAATAATATTTCAGCTTCTTCTTACTTACTTGAGTCAAATGATTTATGGCATGTACGTTTGGGTCATGTCAATTATAAAACCTTGCGGAAAATGATTAACTTGGAAGTACTGCCCAAGTTTGAATGCGAAAAATTAAGATGTCAAATATGTGTGGAATCTAAGTATGTTAAACATCCTTATAAGTCAGTTGAAAGGAATTCAAATCCTTTATACTTAATTCACACAGATATTTGTGACATGAAGTCAATACCATCTCGCGGTAGAAAGAAGTATTTCATAACTTTTATTGACGATGGTACTCGATATTGCTATGTTTACTTACTGAATAGTAAAGATGAAGCAATAGACGCATTCAGGCAATACAAAAATGAAGTTGAAACGCAACTTAACAAGAAAGTAAAAATGATAAGAAGTGATAGGGGTGGTGAATATGAATCTCCTTTTGAAGAAATATGTTTAGAATATGGAATTATTCATCAAACAACAGCCCCTTACACGCCCCAATCTAATGGGATTGCGGAAAGAAAGAATCGCACATTAAAGGAGATGATGAATGCGTTGTTGATAAGTTCTGGTTTGCCACAGAACTTGTGGGGGGAAGCCATTCTTACGGCTAATCGAATATTAAATCGAGTGCCCCATAGCAAAACACAATCCATTCCATATGAACAATGGAAAGGAAGGAAGCCCAACTTGAATTATTTTAAAGTGTGGGGGTGTTTGGCAAAAGTGCAAGTTCCTAAACCCAAAAGGGTAAAGATAGGACCGAAAACCGTTGATTGTGTTTTCATAGGATATGCGACAAATAGTAAAGCATATCGATTTCTGGTTCATAAATCAGAAAATCCCGACATTCATAATAATACGGTTATAGAATCAGATAATGCTGAGTTCTTTGAAAATATATATCCGTATAAAAAGGAATGTGAGTCGTTTGGTGAAGGATCTAAACGATCTCGGGAAGAAACAAAAGAAAGTACATATAATCAGGAGGATCCAAGACGCAGTAAACGTCAAAGGACGTCTACTTCATTTGGACCAGATTTTGTGACTTTCTTATTGGAGAATGAGCCTCAAACATTTAAAGAAGCTATGACTTCTTCGGAATCATTGTTTTGGAAAGAGGCAGTCAATAGTGAAATAGAATCCATATTGAATAACCATACATGGGAATTGGTTGATCTTCCTCCTGGAAATAAACCTTTGGGTTCTAAATGGATTTTTAAGAGAAAAATCAAAGATGATGGCACTATTGATAAATTCAAGGCAAGGCTCGTAGTCAAAGGGTATAGACAACGAGAAGGTCTAGACTACTTTGATACGTACTCTCCAGTTACAAGAATTACGTCCATATGGATGTTAATAGCATTAGCTGCAGTGTATGGTCTTGAAATTCATCAAATGGATGTTAAGACGGCCTTCTTAAATGGAGAGTTGGAGGGAGAAATTTACATGGAACAACCTGAAGGGTTTGTAGTTCAAGGTAAAGAAAAGAAGGTATGTAGACTTGTTAAGTCTCTTTACGGACTAAAACAAGCACCCAAACAATGACATGCGAAATTTGACCAAACAATGTTGTCAAATGGTTTTAAGATAAATGAATGTGATAAATGCGTGTACATTAAAAATGTTCCAAATCACATAGTCATTGTTTGCTTATATGTGGATGATATGTTGATAATGAGTAATGACATTGCCAACATAAATGCTACTAAACGTATGCTCAATAGCAAGTTTGATATGAAAGACTTGGGAGTTGCTGATTTAATTCTGGGAATTAAGATCAATAAAACTCCTCAAGGTCTGGCATTGTCACAATCTCATTATATTAAGACAGTACTTGAAAAATTCAAGCACTTGGGCTTTAAAGTTGCAAAGACTCCAATTGACGTGAATCTTGCATTAGCAAAGAACAAAGGCCAAAGCATATCACAATTGGATTATGCTCGTGTATTGGGATGCTTAATGTATATCATGAATTGTACACGACCAGATATAGCTTGTGCTATAAGTAAACTGAGTCGATATACGAGCAATCCAGGCCAATCTCATTGGATGGCAATGAAACGAGTTTTGGGATATTTAGAACATACCCAGAACTTTGAATTGCACTACAGTAATTTCCCTGCGGTGATTGAGGGATACTGTGATGCAAATTGGATCACCGGTTCAACTGATTCTAAGTCCACAAGTGGATATGTATTCACTATTGGTGGAGGAGCGGTATCTTGGAAGTCGTCCAAACAAACATGTATTGCCCGCTCTACAATGGAGGCTGAATTCATAGCCTTAGATAAAGCCGGTGAAGAAGCTGAATGGCTCCGGAATTTCTTGGAAGACATTCCATTTTGGCCCAAACCGTTGGCACCAATATGCATACATTGTGATAGTCAAGCGGCAATTGGAAGGGCTGGGAGCGTTATGTATAACGGTAAATCTCGTCATATACGACGAAGACATAAAACCGTTAGGCAATTACTCTCTAGAGGAATTATCACGATTGACTATGTAAAGTCAAGTGATAATGTGTCGGATCCACTTACAAAAGGCCTAACTAGAGAGGTAGTTGAGAAATCATCAAGGGGAATGGGGCTATGGCCGAGAACAAGTCATTGTGGCGGTAACTCTACCTAGAAGACTGGAGATCCCAAGATCTAGGTTCAAGGAGATCAAACAAAGTCATTAATGACGGTTCAACATTGTCAAATAAAATTTTAGTCCATTCTCGTGATGAGACAATGTTCAGTATCAAGGATAAAGCATTAAGGCTTTTTAATGATTTTTAAATTTGATACGGGGTATATCAAATAGTGTATCTACAGGATGACACGTTTAGGAATCACCTATGTAAGTGTGAAGTGTTAGCCGCTTCAAGGAGAACTTTGTAAGGCCAGTTCTCTACGCACTTATGAAACCAGGCGGTGTTCATGGCTGAAACGAACACAACAATGAGAACCAAAGACGGTTAAGGGTTGATTGTGTGACTTATGGTTGTCTAGGTATACACCAAAGATCGACGGTTCAAAGATATCAAATCTACCGATTGACCGAGTATATCCGACATAAGTTTACTACGGAAAGTTCAAAGGGAAACCTACTTATCCAGATGCGATTAATCCTTGCTTGTAAATCACACAGTTTTTCCATGCATACTTCCGTGATATAGCCATTCCCCATTCATGTGGGGGATTGTTGAGGTTTTAATTTTTTAAGATGTAATATTCTTAAAATGAGGGTGAATGGGAAATGGAGGGAAAATGAAATTTTGAGTAACATTTTAAGTTTCCCCCTCTTAACAATGAGACATTGTCCCATATTGGAAGTGGAAGACATTTTTGGTGGGTATATATATAATTGCTCTTCTTGTAGCTCTTAAAGAGTTAAGAAGAAAGCAAGCTTCGGATTTGGATTCGGATTTGGATTTGGATTTGGATTTGGTCAAATGATCGATTGATTGATTAATTTTTTGGACCAAATTTATTTGTTAATAGTAAATATTAACGTAAGATTATCCGTATTTGTAACGGATATTTTCCAATCCGTGTATTTGATCATTTGGCAGCCGGATAATGGTCTTCCCACCATAAAGTGCTTGCTCCACCATGAAGTGCTTGCTCCACAAATATGTAATGCTTGCCCCACCATGAAGGGTGGACGTTTTGGTCTTGCACTCCCTCTTGGCTGCTATAAATATGAGCAGCAAGTGTTGAAGAAATTGCTCAGAACTCAACATACAATTCGCTCAACAAATTGGCTATACATTGCACTCCTTCCTCTCAGAACTTCCATACGTTTTTCTGAGTATATACTCCTTCGTTCTGCATTGTTTTTAACTTCAAACAAAGCAATTGTAAGTGTGATTTGCTACCGAACTTTGTGTTCGCTGAAACACTGGGGTTTGAAGTACCGCTACACCAGTGTGTTATTCGTTCTATCCTGGGAGGAAATAATCCATTACCTTGGGTACTAGGAGGGGATTAAATTCCTTAAGGAAACACTGTGAATTCAGTGGGCTCGAATTTATAACTGTTTCATTACGTTAATTTATATTTTGCAGAATTAGAATTATTATTTACAAATACAGCATTATTGACGGGGAACAACAATCTTAAGGAATTTAATATTTATTTCTGTATTTGTGTTATTCTAATTATTCTGCAAACTAAAACCTTTGTGGTTTGTGTACTCCCATTTTGGAGAGTTAAGCCTTCGTGGCGTTTTATTGGATATTAAAATCTACGTGATTTTTACTCCAGTTTGAAAACGTGTATTAAACGTTTGTTTGTGTCATTCTTTTACAGAAAAGATGATGACTGAAAACGAAAACCAAGCTGTTCCGATGGCGACTGCCAACGCAAGGACAAGCCGAACACCGGCGTTGGCACCGGCAGAAAAACCCGGAAAATTTTCCGGGATTTATTTCAAGCGCTGGCAGCAGAAGATGTTCTTCTACTTGACTACGTTATGTCTACAGAAGTTCATCAAGGAAGATGTTCCTGATCTGCCGGATAAAACTCCAGATAATGAACGCTTTCTCGTGATTGAAGCGTGGAAGCATTCTGATTTTTTATGTAAGAATTATATTCTTAGCGGACTGGATGATAATCTGTATAATGTATACAGTAGCATGGAGACATCCAAAGAATTGTGGAATGCGCTTGAAAAGAAATATAAGACTGAAGATGCCGGGATGAAGAAATTCGTTGCCGCAAAATTTCTGGACTACAAAATGATAGATAGCAAGTCTGTTATTACTCAAGTCCAGGAATTGCAAGTGATTATTCATGATCTACTTGCTGAAGGTCTTGTAATCAACGAAGCATTCCAAGTAGCAGCAATGATTGAGAAGTTGCCTCAATTGTGGAAGGACTTCAAAAATTATTTGAAACACAAACGAAAGGAAATGTCCCTTGAAGATCTCATTGTTCGGTTGAGAATCGAAGAGGACAATAAAGCTGCTGAAAGGAGAGGCCGTGGAAATTCAACAATAATGGGAGCAAATATTGTTGAAGCTAACAAGAAGAGGAAGAAGGCTTCTGGTCCGAAATACAACCCAAGCAAGAAGCGGTTCAGTGGAAACTGCTACAACTGTGGGAAAACTGGACACAAGTCTACGGAGTGTCGTGCTCCGAAGAAAGACAAGAAAAGGGGTCAAGCAAACATGGTAGTAAACCATGATGATGTTGATAACTTGTGTGCCATGCTCTCTGAATGTAACTTGGTGGGAAATCCTAAACTGTGGTGGTTTGATTCAGGAGCCACTCGCCATGTTTGTGCAGTTAGAGAGGCTTTTGCTACCTATGCTCTTGCTGAACCCGGAGAGACAGTTTATATGGGAAATGCTTCAACAGCAAAAGTTGAAGGATATGGGAAGGTATTTCTAAAAATGACTTCTGGCAAGGTCATGACTTTGAACAATGTCCTTCATGTTCCCGAAATGAGAAAGAATTTAGTCTCTACTGGACTTCTTGTTACGCACGGTTTTAAGTGCGTTTTTGTATCCAACAAGGTTGTAATTAGTAAGAATGGAATATTTGTGGGAAAAGGTTACCTCACCGAGGGCCTTTTCAACCTAAATGTAATGGTTGTTGAAAATAATAATAATATTTCAGCTTCTTCTTACTTACTTGAGTCAAATGATTTATGGCATGTACGTTTGGGTCATGTCAATTATAAAACCTTGCGGAAAATGATTAACTTGGAAGTACTGCCCAAGTTTGAATGCGAAAAATTAAGATGTCAAATATGTGTGGAATCTAAGTATGTTAAACATCCTTATAAGTCAGTTGAAAGGAATTCAAATCCTTTATACTTAATTCACACAGATATTTGTGACATGAAGTCAATACCATCTCGCGGTAGAAAGAAGTATTTCATAACTTTTATTGACGATGGTACTCGATATTGCTATGTTTACTTACTGAATAGTAAAGATGAAGCAATAGACGCATTCAGGCAATACAAAAATGAAGTTGAAACGCAACTTAACAAGAAAGTAAAAATGATAAGAAGTGATAGGGGTGGTGAATATGAATCTCCTTTTGAAGAAATATGTTTAGAATATGGAATTATTCATCAAACAACAGCCCCTTACACGCCCCAATCTAATGGGATTGCGGAAAGAAAGAATCGCACATTAAAGGAGATGATGAATGCGTTGTTGATAAGTTCTGGTTTGCCACAGAACTTGTGGGGGAAGCCATTCTTACGGCTAATCGAATATTAAATCGAGTGCCCCATAGCAAAACACAATCCATTCCATATGAACAATGGAAAGGAAGGAAGCCCAACTTGAATTATTTTAAAGTGTGGGGGTGTTTGGCAAAAGTGCAAGTTCCTAAACCCAAAAGGGTAAAGATAGGACCGAAAACCGTTGATTGTGTTTTCATAGGATATGCGACAAATAGTAAAGCATATCGATTTCTGGTTCATAAATCAGAAAATCCCGACATTCATAATAATACGGTTATAGAATCAGATAATGCTGAGTTCTTTGAAAATATATATCCGTATAAAAAGGAATGTGAGTCGTTTGGTGAAGGATCTAAACGATCTCGGGAAGAAACAAAAGAAAGTACATATAATCAGGAGGATCCAAGACGCAGTAAACGTCAAAGGACGTCTACTTCATTTGGACCAGATTTTGTGACTTTCTTATTGGAGAATGAGCCTCAAACATTTAAAGAAGCTATGACTTCTTCGGAATCATTGTTTTGGAAAGAGGCAGTCAATAGTGAAATAGAATCCATATTGAATAACCATACATGGGAATTGGTTGATCTTCCTCCTGGAAATAAACCTTTGGGTTCTAAATGGATTTTTAAGAGAAAAATCAAAGATGATGGCACTATTGATAAATTCAAGGCAAGGCTCGTAGTCAAAGGGTATAGACAACGAGAAGGTCTAGACTACTTTGATACGTACTCTCCAGTTACAAGAATTACGTCCATACGGATGTTAATAGCATTAGCTGCAGTGTATGGTCTTGAAATTCATCAAATGGATGTTAAGACGGCCTTCTTAAATGGAGAGTTGGAGGAAGAAATTTACATGGAACAACCTGAAGGGTTTGTAGTTCCAGGTAAAGAAAAGAAGGTATGTAGACTTGTTAAGTCTCTTTACGGACTAAAACAAGCACCCAAACAATGGCATGCGAAATTTGACCAAACAATGTTGTCAAATGGTTTTAAGATAAATGAATGTGATAAATGCGTGTACATTAAAAATGTTCCAAATCACATAGTCATTGTTTGCTTATATGTGGATGATATGTTGATAATGAGTAATGACATTGCCAACATAAATGCTACTAAACGTATGCTCAATAGCAAGTTTGATATGAAAGACTTGGGAGTTGCTGATTTAATTCTGGGAATTAAGATCAATAAAACTCCTCAAGGTCTGGCATTGTCACAATCTCATTATATTAAGACAGTACTTGAAAAATTCAAGCACTTGGGCTTTAAAGTTGCAAAGACTCCAATTGACGTGAATCTTGCATTAGCAAAGAACAAAGGCCAAAGCATATCACAATTGGATTATGCTCGTGTATTGGGATGCTTAATGTATATCATGAATTGTACACGACCAGATATAGCTTGTGCTATAAGTAAACTGAGTCGATATACGAGCAATCCAGGCCAATCTCATTGGATGGCAATGAAACGAGTTTTGGGATATTTAGAACATACCCAGAACTTTGAATTGCACTACAGTAATTTCCCTGCGGTGATTGAGGGATACTGTGATGCAAATTGGATCACCGGTTCAACTGATTCTAAGTCCACAAGTGGATATGTATTCACTATTGGTGGAGGAGCGGTATCTTGGAAGTCGTCCAAACAAACATGTATTGCCCGCTCTACAATGGAGGCTGAATTCATAGCCTTAGATAAAGCCGGTGAAGAAGCTGAATGGCTCCGGAATTTCTTGGAAGACATTCCATTTTGGCCCAAACCGTTGGCACCAATATGCATACATTGTGATAGTCAAGCGGCAATTGGAAGGGCTGGGAGCGTTATGTATAACGGTAAATCTCGTCATATACGACGAAGACATAAAACCGTTAGGCAATTACTCTCTAGAGGAATTATCACGATTGACTATGTAAAGTCAAGTGATAATGTGTCGGATCCACTTACAAAAGGCCTAACTAGAGAGGTAGTTGAGAAATCATCAAGGGGAATGGGGCTATGGCCGAGAACAAGTCATTGTGGCGGTAACTCTACCTAGAAGACTGGAGATCCCAAGATCTAGGTTCAAGGAGATCAAACAAAGTCATTAATGACGGTTCAACATTGTCAAATAAAATTTTAGTCCATTCTCGTGATGAGACAATGTTCAGTATCAAGGATAAAGCATTAAGGCTTTTTAATGATTTTTAAATTTGATACGGGGTATATCAAATAGTGTATCTACAGGATGACACGTTTAGGAATCACCTATGTAAGTGTGAAGTGTTAGCCGCTTCAAGGAGAACTTTGTAAGGCCAGTTCTCTACGCACTTATGAAACCAGGCGGTGTTCATGGCTGAAACGAACACAACAATGAGAATCAAAGACGGTTAAGGGTTGATTGTGTGACTTATGGTTGTCTAGGTATACACCAAAGATCGACGGTTCAAAGATATCAAATCTACCGATTGACCGAGTATATCCGACATAAGTTTACTACGGAAAGTTCAAAGGGAAACCTACTTATCCAGATGTAATTAATCCTTGCTTGTAAATCACACAGTTTTTCCATACATACTTCCGTGATATAGCCATTCCCCATTCATGTGGGGGATTGTTGAGGTTTTAATTTTTTAAGATGTAATATTCTTAAAATGAGGGTGAATGGGAAATGGAGGGAAAATGAAATTTTGAGTAACATTTTAAGTTTCCCCCTCTTAACAATGAGACATTGTCCCATATTGGAAGTGGAAGACATTTTTGGTGGGTATATATATAATTTCTCTTCTTGTAGCTCTTAACGGCTTCGGCTTCGGCTTCGGATTTGGATTTGGATTTGGATTTGGATTTGGTCAAATGATCGATTGATTGATTAATTTTTTGGACCAAATTTATTTGTTAATAGTAAATATTAACGTAAGATTATCCGTATTTGTAACGGATATTTTCCAATCCGTGTATTTGATCATTTGGCAGCCGGATAATGGTCTTCCCACCATAAAGTGCTTGCTCCACCATGAAGTGCTTGCTCCACAAATATGTAATGCTTGCCCCACCATGAAGGGTGGACGTTTTGGTCTTGCACTCCCTCTTGGCTGCTATAAATATGAGCAGCAAGTGTTGAAGAAATTGCTCAGAACTCAACATACAATTCGCTCAACAAATTGGCTATACATTGCACTCCTTCCTCTCAGAACTTCCATACGTTTTTCTGAGTATATACTCCTTCGTTCTGCATTGTTTTTAACTTCAAACAAAGCAATTGTAAGTGTGATTTGCTACCGAACTTTGTGTTCGCTGAAACACTGGGGTTTGAAGTACCGCTACACCAGTGTGTTATTCGTTCTATCCTGGGAGGAAATAATCCATTACCTTGGGTACTAGGAGGGGATTAAATTCCTTAAGGAAACACTGTGAATTCAGTGGGCTCGAATTTATAACTGTTTCATTACGTTAATTTATATTTTGCAGAATTAGAATTATTATTTACAAATACAGCATTATTGACGGGGAACAACAGGAATGCCCCTGTGCAGGGGCGGATCTATGTATGGATTTGAGGGAGGCACACCACCTGGTCGCTCGGGTAAAATTTTATATACATACTAGTATTTTTCGCTAAAACGATTACATAAGCGATAAGTGACACCCCAAATTACAAAGTAGGTGCAGGTTCCACGGTTGAACTGTTGATTTCTCACACCCAACATCAAGGATCGAGGCTCCCTGGAAATCTCTTGTTGTTCCCCTTTTTCCTTTTTCCTTTTTCCTTTTTCCCTTTGCTTTCTTTTTATAATGCTCCTTTTGTTAATTTCTCTTATTTTTTTCATCTTTGTTATTCATTTTTTTTTACAATTCCAGTTTTATTATTTATTTATATTGCATATTTTCTTCCTTTATCATTTTCTGGATCTTCAAATTTTATTTAGATGTAATTTAATTATTTTCTTTTTTTATCCATCTAATATTATTTTATTAATTACAGAAAAAATTTATAGTGATGCATCAGACATAATATAATATTACTCAGTTACATGTAGATTGAAGGGACGTATCACATATTCGTTTATGCATAAAAAATCTTTTAAATTAGATTGAATAAATTCAAAACATATCGTACCTAATCGAATTAATCCAAAACGTATTGAATTGACTTAATGTACACTCTAATTCAATTTTCTTCACTAGTAATCGGTTGCTTAGTGACACTCACAATCATCAAATTCTGAATCCGCCTATGACCATGTGCACCGAGCTGCTTTTCTTAATAATGTGTAAAATGGTCCAAAGCGAAGTAAGCCACAAAGAGAACAAAGATAGGATTTGAAGAGCACTACAAGAAGGATATATGTAGAATAGATTTTTTTGTGCAGAGATGCCATGATTGAGTTTTAAAGTGAAAGCAGGCGTGCTATCCTGTACATCTGGCCACTAAAGCAAAACAACAAAAAATAGAGAGACAATTGTCATTCAAATCGTATATTTCAAGAAAAGTTGTCAAAAACCTCCATTGCTCCCACTCTTCCACTAATGCCTAAAGAAACACCATACGCATGAAAAGGAATTTGAAGAGTAGGTGAGTTAGTGGTTTCTTGTAGCTTTCAATATTGGCTTATTTTATCTCCAATTCTATTGTACTAAACTCCCGTTATGTGCGGAATTCGGAGAAGAACAACATCACAAGAATTTATTGTATGCAGTCATGCAGTTCATTTATCTAAGAGATTATTTCTACTGCTTTAACTCATGATATCCTGGTCACATAGCAATAACTTTATCGGCTTCATTCATCTCCCTAGTTACAAAATAAAAAATAAAAAAAAATAAAAATTAGAGCTAACTCCTTGATTGTGTGGTTTATATCTACTAAGACCTTTCTTTTTACTTCTTTAAAAAAAAGGTTTTCTATTACGTATGAGTGTAGGAGAATAGGGTAGGGAAAAAAGACAATGAGAATCGAAATCACATCTATTGTGTGAAAAACTTTGTATTTTTGTTTCGACGTCACAAGCACGTTTCTAGAAAGTTCAATATAATTTTGAAGAGGATAATCTTAATTATCTTTAATCAACCATCTAATGATGATTGACCATATATGAAATGTTTCAAATGAAATCAGGATTCACAAAAGTGTTTAAGCATTAGCTAGATAAAAGGCGTCCGATACACTAAGTTTCCGCTATTATACGCAATCTTATCTTACATTTTTATAAGAGGTTGTTTCGGTTAGCTAGACAAAAACAGTAACTAGACAATGAAAGCAAATATTGTGAATGTGTGAAAATAAAAAGTGTCTAATCTCAAGGATCGTCATTGTTTCAAATCATGAAAGGAGTATTAGAATATGGCTAGTCTAATCAACTATAAGATGAAATACTAATCCCCTTAACTTATTAAAATCGTAAACGAAAAAATATAAAGGAATGCGTGACAAGTTCCAAACAGATTAGATAAAGAGAAACAAATTAAAGGCTTTAATCTATGCATATGGGAGTCGCTAGAATTTGTAGTAAAGTGAGAACAGAATGACAGATTAGAATAATGTGTCTGATTCTGATTGACCCCACTATCGTTTGTTATTTTCTAATGCCCTCGAAGTCAAAAGTGGGAGCAAACTGTACTTCTAATTCCATAATTTTCAATGAAACCACAAGCAAAACATTAACTACTGTTTTAAAAGGCATTTTCGGGGCGAGTCCGGACGAGTCGTACCAAAAACGTTCGGGCGATAGTGTGAGACGAAAGTCTTAAGAGGCGTACGCCCAGCAATTTGGGGCGTACTCTCGGGCGTTCGAGACACATTTATTTTTAGTGAGGAGTAAGCCCTACAGACTTTTTCAAATTAAAACAAAATATATTGAATAAGTCCTTCATATAATACTCAAATTCTCAAAAGTAGTTTGGTACTTACTCAAAAGGTTTAAAAAGGAACTCAAAAGTATTAAATTTAAAAGTCAAGACCTTTTTTATTGATTGAAACCCTAATTCATGGTATTTTCCAAATTTTTATCATGTCCGCTAGTCTGCTAATATCTCTCAAAAACAACGAATATTTAATTATTTTTACAAATACAAAGAGAACTACATTATACTTCATAACAACAAGTTCAAAGTTTAAATTGCAGGTTAATCATCATTTTTGTTCCTCCATATATGAAACTTTATTCTTTTAGACTCAAATTACTTGTGCTTGTAAGTAGCACATAATATATTATTTTGATTAGTTTTTTGTGAGGATGGAGCACACGTGCGCGCGCGCGCACACACACACACATATATATATATATATATATATATATATATATATATATATATATATATATAATTTTTATGTAATTTGACCTATTTATAAATATTTACCGTCATTATATTATTTTATAAAATACTAAAAATTAAATACCTATGGGGTTTACACCCCGTGCCTCGGGGCTTAAGCTTCGCTGAGGCATATGTAAAACGCATCGCATTACGCTCACGCCTTTTAAAACACTGACATTAACTGATATTAAATTTAAATTTGATGAATTTAACTTTTACTAAGTATTACTAATGAATTATGAACCTATTATACTTCTAAGATTATGATTTCCAAATTTAGTATTTATTAAAAATTTAGTGATTTTTCTAAATATATATTTATATTATTCTTTATTGAAAATATTGAATTTTGTTGAACCCATGCATGATTATATTCGGGTAAAGATCACTTTTAGCACGCGGCCAAAACTATTTATATTTGCACTACTAAAAAAATTGATTTTAGCGACAGACAAATTTTGTAGCTAAACAGAAAAATCCGTCGCTAATCTCATTTAGTGACAGATTATCAAGAAATTCTGCTAGCTACGGGCGATTTAGCGACAGATTAGCAACGACGTTCGTAGCTAATTCTAGTTTTTTTTGTAGTATTGGTAACCCAAAAAGTATATAGAATTTGTATATTTTTTTGTGTATATATACTGAAATATGTGTGTATATTGTATATTTTTATATAAGAGTGAGTTGCTTTAGTTGTGACCACCCTCCACTTCCAACTAAGAGGTTGTGCATTCGAGTCACCCCAAGAGCAAGGTGGGGAGTTTTTGGAGGGAGGGAGCCGAGGGTCTATCAGAAACAGCCTCTCTACCCCAGGGTAGGAGTAAGGTATGCTTACACACTACCCTACTCAGACCCCAATAATGAGATTATATTGAGTTGTTATTGTTGTTGTGTGTGTATTCTAACTATTAATAAGGAGAATAAACACACAGGAGGTCAACATGTCTGCTTGGCATGGCTGAGGGTATTGCAGTAATTTCATAAAAATTGAGCAATATGATTGGACGAAAAGCAATTTTACTGTAGCTATAACATAAATTTTTCAATGCCTTGACGAAACTACCCTCTGCTTATCTCATCGACAATCAGCACACCATTTTTTTATGTTTTGTCTTTGCCCCTGTTTTCATTATTTATTGCGTAGTTGCCTGCATGTGTGTTTGGTAAGTTTGGCAAATTTGGAGCACATCTTATATAGTGAAAAGCAGCAGATGTGGTGGTGTCAACTTTTCGAAGTTTTTTGCTCCTGTTTTCATCTTTTAATGCATAGTTGATTGAGCATACTTTTATATCCAGAAAAGCAACAAATGTGGTATCGGAGAAACACCTGTAGCAATTGTGTGTGAAATCTTCTATGCACATATTTTCTCTCTTTTTTCCAATTTCTTTTTCACGGACCAATATATTCTTAGTTTTTAACTTTTTAAAATTGCAGGAACACTCAAGCTTTTATTTTATTTTCTTATTGGACATACAATCTTTTTATTTATACCTCTACTTTAAATAAATAGAGCAACAACAAATTTAGTATAATCCCACATGTGAGGTCTGGGGAGGGTAGTGTGTAGGCATATTTTACCCCTACCTTGTGGAGGTAGAGATTTTATTTTCGATAGACCTTCGGCTCAAGGAACAGTGAAAATTAAGTGACAAACAGTACCAACAATAATATAATAAGAACAAATGGCACAACATATAATATAAAGAACCAAGAAAAAATAAAATAATTTTATAACAAAATTATATATGTACTCATATACACAGTTGAACCATAGCGAAAGACTAAAATCTATCTTCACAAAAAAATAAAGACTAAATCTATCTCTGAGTATTAAAATGGAAAATACTCAATGTTTGAAAGGAGCTTAGAGTAGCAAGCCGATTTTCATTGCTTAAAATGATAATTTATTTTTAAAAATATAACTTTAACAATGCAATGTAAAGTTACTATAAGCCGTAATAGTTCAAAGACAATTTTTTTATTTGTATTTTAAATTAACATAGTTTATTTCATAATACAACAATAATTGTTGCATATAATATTTATTGTTGCATGCCAAATCTCTGTTGTTACAAATAGTGGGTTATCTAATATTTGATCTTCAGTTAAAAAAAAAAATTTCATGCTTATGCTAGAGGTCACATTAGACTTCAAGAAAATTACGAGAAATTACCTTTTAAATACTACATTAAAAGAAAAAGAATTTTTATTGTGCATTTGCAAATAAAATAAGAGAAACATATATTCTACAACTTTGAGGTACTTTGGATGGTATAATTATGGTATTTGGTCCTCCAATTACCAAAAGTACTACAACCATGCATTGCCTCTTATAAATATACTTAAGCAGAAAAAATATAAAATTATAACAAAAGGAAACAAATTAAACTGAAAGTCTAGAATATCATAAAATGAGAATGATAAGTAAGAATGTGCCTTGCATCTTTTCAGCTATTGAATATTTTTAATATTGTTTTGTGTAATATTAAAATTTTTAATACGTGATGATTACTCTCTATTTTTTTCTATTTAAAATTTCAACATTTCTATATATATATTCCATTCCCTTAGGTTCTTGCACACCAATCACCAACAACCACATGATAAGTTAACATTACCGTCTACCCCAACAACAAGTCAACAGCACTATCTCCAGTCAACACGTTCATATTTTCATCTTCCACTATAATACTTGTTAAAAGCTACTAGAAAGCCATGCAACTTTATAAAGTTGTAGTAATTCGGAATGCTATAAATAGGACATTACCATAACCTCATTCCTCACAATCATAAGTACCATTTCCTCTCTCGTAAATTACGTGACATATATATATAGTTTGTACAAAAGCCATAAACACCATTACTTATCATCGATCCATATATATCATACTTGATAACTTATTGCATTTGAATTTGAAAGCAAAGAAATGGCTCATTCCAAGCTTATAGCAGCTGCATTGTTGATTTTACTCTTTGTTGATCTTGCCTTTTGTGCAAGATTAGGAAAGTCGGTAAATGGTAAAGGAGGAGGAGGTGGAGGTGGTGGAGGTGGAGGAAGAGGTGGTGGTGGTGGTGGAGGGTCAGCCTTAGGGTCTGGTTCAGGTTATGGTTCGGGGTATGGTTCAGGGGAAGGCTCGGGATATGGTGGGGGTGACGGGCTGTATGGAGGTGGTGGCAGTGGAGGCGGCGGGGGAGGCGGTGGGGGTCGGGGAAATTCGGGTACGGGTAGTGGTTCTGGATATGGGTACGGATCCGGATCCGGATCAGGGTATGGATCGGGTGGAGGAATAGGAAGGGGTGGGGGTGGTGGAGGTGGTGGTGGTCGTGGTGGAGGAGGTGGTGGTGGTGGCAGCACAGGAAATGGCTCAGGGTCTGGCTATGGAAGTGGAAGTGGTTCTGGATATGGAAGTGGTGGGGGTAGAGGAGGAGGAGGCGGTGGCGGTGGAGGAGGAGGTGGCGGCGGTGGTGGTGGCGGTGGCAGTGGCAACGGTTCAGGGTATGGTAGTGGCTCAGGGTATGGATCAGGATATGGTGGAGGGGATGGAGGTGATGAACGACCTTGAACTGCTGGAATATTGAAGTTCATTTTACGTATATTTGATAGTACTATTTGGTATATGCATTTTAAATTTATGAGATATAATAAGTTGCATGGTTTCACCACCTTTATTTATGTGGTATATATATTAAACTTTGCTAGGTTGTGCATGTAATCAAATTTCACTATATTCTGTATTAGTATGTTACTCCAATTTAATGCAATAACTTTCCAGGTTTTCCTCAAAATACACTTTCCGATTTCTGCCTTCTTAAGGGAAATTAGTGGAAACTAGACGGGGTTTTAATAGGGAAGTGCTTGTCTGCTTGACTCATGAAAAAATAGCGAAAGAAAATGTCTTTAATGAAATTTAAACCCACTTCATTTGAGTTTAAGTGAAATTACTACAATAAATTGCAACTCTAATAGTAGTTTCTATTCTCTTAGCTAGCTTTAACTAAAAGTCTCGAGTATGAGTTCATTAAAACATTTCGAGAAAACATGGTAAGACATACATAATACTTCCACTTGATGATATTTCAGTATCAGTATTGCTTATTTGTTCCAAAAATTTGTTGCGAATAGAAATTATAACAAGTGTTTTGGTTGTTGCATTTTCAGAAATTAAGGCCATTTTTGCACCTAAAAGCAGCTGAAAGTTTAAATTAATTACCTGCTCGAAGTTTAAGGATTGTTAATGCACTTTACCCAAATAATCAAATTCATAAGCAAACTGATACTGATAATCAACCGAGTAATCAAAGTGCACCAGCCCGGGCTGTTAACAGTGCCCAGTCTACTTTCAGTCAAAAGAACCATGCACCTCCAGCAAAATCATCGACTAAATAATAGTATAGCATAAAATAAACATGTCGATTGCAACCAGAGAAACTATATCTACGTACACCATATTGAAGTATTCAAAGTCATAAAATACGAAAATTGCTCCAAAGCCGGAAGTCTAACAATTTTCACGTCTCGCATAACTCTCATATATGCTCCTCCTGCAAGCTTATGCCAAGACAGATGCTCCTGCTGATGATAATGACTATTCCTCTACCAGACATAAGGAACAAATGTTTTGTATCTAACAGACCACAAGAAGCTTCAGAATTGTCAACTGAGTGCTAGCTATTGAAGAATTACAACTGTATAACACGGTATATATTCAGTCAATTTTATCAATTGCGACAATTATCCCCACAATGTTGCTTCCAGATATTCCTTAATGTACTGAATTTATGCTGAGCTCCTCAAATGGAAGGTCTTCTCCAGCCGTGGATCTGCATTTCACAAATTCATCGCAATAGAAATAGAAATGTCAACACAGTTTCATTCTCGGTTTCCATTAAGAAAACTAAAGATAAATATCTTTAAATACAAGTCCACCCCATCACCTCTCAGAAACATTAGCTATTTTCCGAGATATCATGGACTCAGCTGTGCGGATTGCTCTTTGTGATCCAGTAATAGTTACCTTCCTGCGAAAAGGCCAAAAAGCTTTATAAATACAATGTGTTCTTTGTAGTTCAACCTGTCAAGTGGAACAACAGTTCCAGGACGCCATACCTGTCAGACGTACCGGACAAGAAATCACCCCTATCCGATATCTTAATTCTGGCACCACTAAGCTGCAAGGAAAGGAGAGACTTAGCACATATGCATACCAGGCAGAATAACCACTTCTTTACACACCTGACTGATCTCCATTATGCTTCTTCCATTGCGCCCCAGGACTAATCCAACATGCTCATCCGCAACACCAATAGTCACAGTATTGTTTCTGTCTTCCTGCAATGCCATCCGAGTAAGCTCAACGAGAATAGAACCATAACAGAACCAATAAGAAATTAGCCAAAGAGCAGAAACGCATCTAGAAACAGGATAATATAGTACATTCATCAGCTTCAAACCCATTAGAAAGTAAAAGAATGGTTGCAGGCTAAAAGCAAGTTTCCCAGCAGTCATAGCCATTAGGGACAACAAAGTACTTTCTTTTATGGATGAAGATAAAGTAGTGTCTTAAGAAGGATGAGAATGGACCTTGTTCTGATGTCGGTTATTTGGATATCTTCCTCCAACTCCGTTTGGTGGCCCATAGTTCATTCCGACATAAACAGCTGAGAAAATAGGAGTTGGCAAAAGTTAAAAATTCAAATGAGAATATGACTTGGAATAAGGGCAGAATATGAACATGTCAAATTTGAGATACTTTATTCCTGGAACTGCTTAAACTCAATTTTCTGAATATGATGTTCCATTAAGTCAACCACTACAATCCCAAAAAAAGTACTATTGATAGCTGCACACAACATTACAAGAGAGACGGGATCATCAATATTTAGAAAGCAGAGCAGTCAAGAAGCTAATAAATATTTTCCCCTTCCACATCCATTCTCTTATTTGTAGACTGAGGTCCTAGGAAGCAATACCCAGCAATTGCTCAGACAGCAATTAAGACACGAGAGCATGTCTTATCCATCCTGAGCTATTAGATATAGTTAAAAAAAAAAAAGGACAGCCCGGTGCACTAAACTCCCGCTATGCGCGGGGTTCGGGAAAGGGCTGGAACCACAAGGGTCTATTGTAGCTATTAGATAAAGTAAGTACTATAAATTAGTTACATTTGCATCATACCTGCATATTGGAATGGTGCATTCATGGACTGCATGTAATGAGGATCTTCTGTTAACTTATATAAAATCAATTCAATAGCCCGCATCTGCTCATCTAGAGTTCCGGTCACTGTAACTACCCTATCATGCAGTCCTGGGAAATTGTTATCCTGAGGAGATATTTTTATGCCAGCCCTGGAGTCTTCAATAAATGACCTGAACAAGAAAAATGCAGATAGTCAATATTAAAATTCCTCAACCATCTAATTCTGCATATGGAAATTATTTTCAAAAGCAAACCAAGAAAAATACTGCACAAGAATTCACTTTTATAAATTAGTTTTGGAGGAAATATGCAAATAGACTTCCATACTATATTTACAACTCACAATACCACCAAATAATAGGGTTATATAGGGATTGCCCTCAATTTTCAGTTCATCACATGTAAACCTGCCATTTGGAACCATATAATATGACCTCCTCAAGGTTATGGAATAAAGTGAAAATTTAACTTTTCCTTCCAAACTACAACGAATGGCACACACTTAGGACTTTGGTTGTTAGCCCTTTCTCCATCCAAAAGCACCAACACACCAACATAACCTCCTTCATGACTTCATTTCATTAAATGACAACGACCAAAACAAAAGTATTATGGCAGCAAAAACAGAAAATAAGATCCATCCTGTTGCGTCTCTTTGTATTTCACTAGCAGTGAACAACAACCGAGTATAATCCCACTAGTGGGGTCTGGAGAGGGTAGTGTGTACGCAGACCTTACCCCTACCCTGGGGTAGAGAGGTTGTTTCCGATAGACCCTCGGCTCCTTCCCTCCGAGAAACAGAGGCGCAAAAATATAAAAATAAAAGGAAAACAAGGACAAAATAAAATAGAGTGTTTCTTCTCCCAAAAAGAAAAAGACTACTCATGATGAGGCCACCCCCTGTTGGTATCATAGAGTATTTCTACATGAGAGAACTATTTGTGGTTTCTATCCGTCAACAATTTTTTCGGGAATGGCAATGAATTCTTCTTTTGCTTTTCGACTCCTCTTTCCTACCAAAGGAAGAAGAACAAGGAATCAAGTATGATATGCTGCTGACACAGCAAACTAAAACTATGACTATAATACTGCCAACAGTATTATCGGGTTTGAAAGTAGGTATTTCCCCTTCAAAATTATACCATCGGGTAAAGTTAGAAAAAAAATCAGATATATTTGTGTTGGAACGCGTTAATCTAAACACATTAGATAGCGCGTAAATCGTAAAACGAGAACTTGTTCGCGTAGCGAAAACGGAAAGAACGGATGAACCGCGACTGGAATTACTGGTAGGCAGTGGTTGTCACGGTGTGTCGGAGCAACCCCTATATCACAGTCTAAACCCTAGTCTGATTTTAGGAGAAGACTAAGCGTAGGAAAATACTTAGTATTTTATATCTTTTGTTGTACATTTTATGTGTACTTATATAGGGAATACCAGGGTTAACTAATAACCTTGTTGGGCCTTAAAGCACCCCTTATGGGTGGACCCAAAATTTCCTATAGTTTAGATCATCCTTCAAATCCATTTCATAAGGAGTTGAAAGAGCTTATACAGATGAACTCCATTAATCCTCAAATCTAAAACCTGCACTACTTTCTAAGCTTTCCTCTCTTCTTTATAACTTTTTACCCCAGCCAAATAGTGTGAGATAGTACAGATACATAAGATTTTCTCCCACTAGAAGAACACCAAAGTAAAATGGCCCAACATGAATCAAACAAGGAAAGGATAACAAAGTACTTGGCACGCATAGAGCTGTAAAATAAGTTGCAATCTTGATAACTTGCCAAGTCACTGTCAAGCAAATATATATGTTGAAGAGCAGAGTAATACTAACTATTAAAAATGTTTTTAGTTCTGGTCAAGAACAATTTTTGTGGTCAAACTGAATTTGTAATATGCAACTTGAGCTTTTGAGCGCATTCTTTTTTTCTTTCAATTTTTTTTTTAATAAGTAGCTTTCTGAGAGCATTCTTAATGTATATCTTGTTAGTTTACAGATATGTACATAATGTAGTCTTGTCCCACATTGGAATAGGAGTAATATGTCCTTGTAGAGTATAGTTATAAATAAGGACATCTTGTATTGTATTGAGTATCTAATATCAATAATATATTTTCTCCGGTGCTTTCTCACATGGTATCAGAGCAATCGTGAGATTTATCGTTGTGCATAAATTACAGCAACTCCGGGAAGAGAAATCAGTCATGGAAGTCTTTTTCCGGCGACTTTTTTCAAAGTTGTTTGCGTCTTCTTTGTCTTCGTCTGTGTTGTGCAAAATCCAACACTACCACAAGAGTCGTCATTGTCCGGCGACCAAACCCCAGTGAAAATCTCCGACAGCAGCCTCCTCACGCACCACCAGAAGCTCACGCGCGTGAGATCACGCGCCGGCGCGTACGACCACTTCCGGCCATTTTTTGAAAGAATTCCTTCAGAAAAGTTGGGCCGCCTGGTAATTCCGATCCTACCTTTACTGTTTTCGTTTCATTCCAACCACTTTGAGTTTTTTTCGGTAGCTACAATAAGATTCCGACGACTACACTATTCCCTTATTCTGTTTCAGTATTTCCTTACTCTATTTTAGTGGATTACAATTGATTCTTTCTCTTATTTGGTAATAATTTGCAATGATGTCTTTGGGATTTGATGTTTTTGGGTCTAGAAACATGAGTTCTGGAAGCTCTAGTGTTATGATTACCTCGGAACCTTTAATGGGAAGTTCAAACTACTTAGCTTGGGCTTCATCTGTCGAGTTGTGGTGTAAAGGTCAAGGTGTTCAAGATCATCTAATCAAACAGTCTAGTGAAGGAGATGAAAAGGCGATAGCACTTTGGGCAAAGATCGATGCTCAGTTATGTAGCATCTTGTGTCGGTCTATTGATTCCAAGTTGATGCCCTTGTTTCGTCCATTCCAGACATGTTATTTGGTTTAGGCAAAGGCTCGTACCTTGTACACTAATGACATATCTCGCTTCTATGATGTGATATCGTGGATGACAAACTTAAAGAAGCGAGCATTAGATATGTCTACTTACTTGGGTCAAGTATAGGCAGTCGTGGAGGAATTTGAGAAGTTGATGCCAGTTTCTGCTAGTGTTGAAAAACAACAAGAGCAGCGACAGAAGATGTTTCTAGTTTTTACCCTCGCTGGACTTTCTAATGATCTTGATTCAGTACGCGATCAAATTTTTGCTAGTCCGACTGTCCCCACAGTTGATGAATTATTCTCTCGATTACTCCGCCTTGCTGCAGCACCAAGTCACCCAGTGATCTCATCACAGATACTTGATTCCTTTGTTCTCGCATCCCAAACAGTGGATGTTCAGGCGTCTCAAACTATGAAGAATAGACGAGGAGGAGGTCGTTTTGGAAGATCTAGACCCAAGTGTTATTATTGTCACAAACTTGGACACACTCGTGAAATGTGCTATTCCTTACATGGTCGTCCACCCAAAAATGCTTACATTGCTCAGACCGAGACTACATGTGACCAGGGATTTTCTTTATCTAAAGAAGAATATAATGAGCTCCTTCAGTATCGAGCAAGTAAGCAGACATCTCCACAAGTAACCTCGGTTGCTCAGACTGATACTTCTGTTGCTGGTAATTCTTTTACTTGTGTTTCCCAGTTTAGTACTCTTGGACCATGGGTCATGGACTCAGACGCTTCTGATCACATCTCTGGTACTATATCACTTTTGTCAAATATTGTATATTCACAGTCTCTTCCCACTGTTACTTTAGCCAATGGATGTCAAACTAAGGCAAAAGGAGTTGGACAAGCTAATCTCTTGTCTTCTATCACCCTAGATTCCGTTCTTTATGTCCATGGTTGTCCTTTTAGTCTTGCATCTGTTAGTCGTTTGACTCGTGCCTTCCATTGTGGTATATATTTTATTGACGATTCTTTTATTATCGGGACAGACAATTGGTACAGGACGTGAATCAGAAGGCATGTACTACCTTAACTCACTCAGTCCTTCCACAACATGTCTAGTTAGGATATCCGAGTTTATCCAAACTTCAGAAGATGGTGCCTAGTTTATCTAGTTTGTCTACATTAGATTGTGAGTCATGTCGGCTTGAGAAACATACCCGAGCCTCCTTTCCGCATAGTGTTGAGAGTCATGCAGAGTCTGTTTTCTCCTTAGTTCATTCTAATATATGGGGTCCTAGTAGAGTCAGTTCAACCTTGGAATTTCGTTATTTTGTTAGTTTTATTGATGATTATTCAAGATGTACGGGGCTTTTCTTAATGAAAGATCGTTCTGAGTTATTTTCTATATTCCAGAGTTTCTGTGCTGAAATCAAAAACCAATTTGGTGTTTCTATTCGCATTTTTCGCAGTGATAATGCCTTAGAATATTTATCTTCTCAGTTTCAGCAGTTTATGACTTTTCAAGGAATTATTCACCAAACATCTTGTCCTTATACCCCTTAGCAAAATGGGGTTGCAGAGAGAAAGAATAGGTACCTTATTGAGACTGCTCGCACACTTCTAATTGAATCTCGTGTTCCGTTGCGTTTTTGGGGCGATGCAGTTCTCACATCTTGTTATTTGATTAATTGGATGCCTTCATCTCCCATCAAGGATCAGATTCCGCATCCAGTATTGTTTCCCCAGTCACCCTTATACTCTCTACCACCTCGTGTTTTTGGGAGCACGCGTTTTGTTCATAACTTAGCCCCTGGGAAAGATAAGTTAGCTACTCGTGCTCTCAAGTGTGTCTTCCTTGGTTATTCTCGTGTTCAGAAGGGATATCGTTGTTATTTCCCTGATCTTCGTAGGTATCTTATGTCAGCCGACGTCACATTTTTTGAGTCTAAACCTTTCTTTACCTCTGATGACCACCATGATATATCTGAGGTCTTACCTATACCGACCTTTGAGGAGTTTACTATAGCTCCTCTTCCACTTATGACCACAGAAGTTTCACCCATACCAACCGTTGAGGAGTCTAGTGTTGTTCCTCCTAGATCCTCAGCCACAGAAACACCACTCTTGACTTATCATCGTCGTTCGCGCCCTACATAAGGCCCAACTGGTTCTCGTCATGCACCTGACCCTGCTCCTACTGCGGACTTGTTTCTTCCTAGTACACCGATTGCAATTCGGAAAGGTATACGGACCAAACTTAATCCTAATCCCCATTATGTCGGTTTAAGTTATCATCGTCTGTCATCTCCCCATTATGCTTTTATATCTTCTTTGTCCTTGGTTTCCATCCCTAAGTCTACAGGTGAAGCGTTATCTCATCCAGGATAGTGACAGGCTATGAGTGACGAGATGTCTGCTTTACATACAAGTGGTACTTGGGAGCTTGTTCCTCTTCCTTCAGGTAAATCTATTGTTGGTTGCCGTTGGGTTTATGCAGTCAAAGTTGGTCCCGATGGCTAGGTTGATCGACTTAAGGCCCGTCTTGTTGCCAAAGGATATACTCAGATATTTGGGCTCGATTACAGTGATACCTTCTCTCCCGTGGCTAAAGTCGCATCAGTCCGCCTATTTCTATCCATGACTGTGGTTCGTCATTGGCCTCTCTATCAGCTAGACATTAAGAATGTCTTTCTTCACGGTGATCTTGAGGATGAGGTTTATATGGAGCAACCACCTGGTTTTGTTGCTCAGGGGGAGTCTCGTGACCTTGTATGTCGCTTGCGTCGGTCACTTTATGGTCTAAAACAGTCAACTCGAGCCTAGTTTGGTAAGTTCAGCACGGTTATCCAAGAGTTTGGCATGACTCGTAGTGAAGCTGATCACTCTGGGGTCGTTTGGTTTGAATACGGCTTATGCCGGGATAAGTTATGATGGGATTAGTTATCTTGGTATTATTTTTTATCCATTGTTGGTATGTTGTATTAAAAATAACAATTGCATAATTTCTAAGAAGGTATAAGTTATTCCGGCACTAATTACCCCACCCTCTACAAGGTATAAGTTATTCCGGTACTAATTTTAATCCTGGGATAACTTATACCAGGTTTGCTACCAAACAAAGTATTAAGATGGTATTAAATTTTTATACCAGTACTATACCTTCTTATACCTCATACCAAACGACTCGCTGTGTTTTATCGGCACTATGCTTCAAGTCTCTGTATTTATCTAGTAGTCTATGTTGATGATATTGTTATTACTGCCAATGATCAGGATGATATTTCCAATCTGAAGCAGCATCTCTTCCAGCACTTTCAAACTAAGAATCTAGGCAGATTGAAGTACTTTTTAGGTATTGAGGTTGCTCAGTCTAGCTGGTATTGTTATTTCTCAAAGAAAATATGCTTTAGACATTCTTGATGAGACATGGATGATAGGTTGCAGACCTGTTGACACTCCGATGGATTCGAATTCTAAACTTCTGCCAGGATAGGGAGAGCCGCTTAGCGATCCTGCAAGCTATAGGCGGCTGGTTGGTAAATTAAATTATCTCACAGTGACTAGACCCGGCATTTCTTATCATGTGAGTGTTGCAAGTCAGTTTATGAATTCTCCGTGTGATAATCATTGGGATGTAGTTGTCCGCATTATTCGGTATATAAAATTGGCTCCAGGCAAAGGGTTACTGTTTGAGGATCGAGGTCATGAGCAGATCGTTAGATACTCAGATGTTGATTGGGCAGGATCACCTTCTGATAGACGTTCTACGTCTGGATATTGTGTTTTAGTAGGAGAAAATTTGGTGTCTTGGAAGAGCAAGAAACAAAATGTAGTTGCTCGATCTAGTGAAGAAGCAGAATATTGAGCAATGGCTATGGTAACATGTGAGCTAGTCTGGACCAAACAATTGCTCAAGGAGTTGAAATTTGGTGAAATCAGTCGGATGGAACTTGTGTGCGGTAATCAAGTTGCCCTTCATATTGCATCAAATCCGGTGTTCCATGAGAGAACTAAACACATTGAGATTGATTGTCACTTCGTCAGAAAAATACTTTCAGAAGAGATTGCTACAAAATTTGTGAGGTCGAATGATCAGCTTGCAGATATTTTCACCAAGTCTTTCACTGGTCCTCGTATTGGTTATATATGTAACAAGCTCGGTACATATGATTTGTATGCACCGGCTTGAGCGGGAGTGTTAGTTTACAGATATGTACATAATGTAGTCTTGTCCCACATTGGAATAGGAGTAATATGTCCTTGTAGAGTATAGCTATAAATAAGGACCTCTTGTATTGTACTGGGTATCTAATATCAATAATATATTTTCTCCCGTGCTTTCTCACATATCTATATTTATAAACAATTCCGCCTATAGCATAACATAAGTATTAATCATCTTATCTTATGGTTATCTTGACCAAGTCATAGGATAATATCTTCTTAATCTCTTGTTACTGATTGGTACAGTTTGAATAAGTCTCCTCATAATTTGGAGCATCTTTAGGAGTAGATATTAGTTTCTATTATATAGGAGCTTCTGTAGAAGACAGATAACTTTACTTCAGCTCTAGTTTGTTGTAATTTATGTATTTAAGGCTTGTTATCAGATTCAATACAATCATCCTTTGACCTCCTTATCAACTGAACTTTATATGGTATCAGGGCATCAATAAACTCCACCGAGTTAGATCCAATTCATTCCCTTTAAACTTCCTGCATCCATGGCTTCAGTCATCAACTCTGGTGATGCTACTGCTGCCAGCAGCAATCCTGCAGCCTCTGCTACCACTCATGTGGTACAATTTAATCCTGTTGCTCAGTTACCTATTAAACTACAAGGTAACCTCAACTTCTCAACTTGGAAAGCTCAACTTGTGATGCTATTAAATGGTCACCAACTCATGGGACATCTTGACGGAACCATAACTGCACCTTCACCTACTATTATCCAAAATAATCTTACTGTACCAAATCCCAAGTATCAAATCTGGTTCTCTCAGGATCAATTGATCCAACAAGCAATGATGGCATCCGTCGATCCTACTATTGCTCCAACTGTTGCCACAGCTTCATCTGCTCACAAAGCATGGGAACTTCTTCACGCGGCTTACGCCAACAAGAGTCATACTCGCATCTTTAGCTTGCGAGATCAATTGCAAAACTCCAAGAAGGCCTCGAAATCCATTGCAGAGTATTTACAGGAGCTCCGCTCTCTCTCTCTGATGCTCTCAAAGTTGCCGGTTCACCTGTCACTGATGACGAACTTGTTGTCAAAATTCTAAGTGGCCTTGGCCCTGAGTATCGCGAAATATCTGCTGCGACGCGCACGAGACTCCTCTCTGAGCTTTGAGGAATTATTTCACAAGCTCACAGATCACGAGCTTTTCCTCAAACACCAAGACCTTGAGAAATCATCTTCTATGATTACAGCAGCTGTAGCCCAGAAAACCAACACGCCTCATCAATTCAACAGGAACAACCGTCGTTTCAATAATCAGCCATGGAAATCATCTCAGCCTCGACAATGGCATTCCAATAATCAGCAAAATTCGAGACAATCTAAGCAATATGTCAAATGCCAATTGTGCCAAAAGATTGGGCACACGGCAGATGTTTGTCGCTCCAAGTCGCACAATCACTTTGAAGCTAAAGCTAACTTTGTTTCTGGCATGCAGTCAACTGGAAACTCGTGGGTTCTAGACTCTGGTGCAACGCACCATGTCACTGCAGAGCCTCACAACCTTGAGGAGTATACAGGAAACGAGGAAATATCCATGGGTGACGGTAAAACCATTCCCATCACTCATACTGGTTCAACTCAAATACAAGCATCTAAAACTGCTTTCAAGCTTTCTAACACTCTTTGTGCTCCATCAATTAAAAAGAATCTGATTTCAGTTGCTAAGTTTTGCCAAGATAACCTAACATCTGTTGAATTTTTTCCTTTTACTTTTGTTGTGAAGGACCTGCATACTCTGAAGCCGCTGGTACAAGGCCAAAATAAAAATGGACTCTATGAATGGCCGCATCTGCAACCCACACCACCATCAGTCAGCCTTGTCTCCATTAAAGCCCCACTTCATCTCTGGCATTGTCGATTGGGTCATCCACATTCTACGATTTTAAATTTTTTTTTGAAAAAGTTTTCTTTACCTGTTTCTATCAAAAAAAAGAAAATTGAATTTTGTAATGCTTGTTCTTCTAATAAAGCTCATCGTTTGCCATTTCAACGACTCACTTTGTCCAGTAATATTCCTCTTCAGATTGTTTTTAGTGATTTATGGGGACCATCACCCGTTTTATCACTAGACAAAAAAATTATATTACTGTATTTTTGTTGATCAATACACCAAATATACTTGGTTGTATACACTTAAAAATAAACGTGAGGTTGCATCGATATTTAAACAATTTCATCCTTTGGTAGAAAATTTCTTCAATTTATACGGATGGAGGGGGTGAGTTTATAGGTCTTCACCCCTATCTTCAGCAAAATGGCATTGAACACTTAATTTCACCTCCCTACACACCACAACGTGTTGCCATAGCTGAACGTCGACATCGCCATATTATTGAAACGGCTAAAACTCTTCTTCATGAAGCATCTTTACCACCTGAACTATGGTCTTTTGCCTGTCATCATGCTGTCTACCTTATTAATCGACTTCCCACACCCATCCTAAATAATCAGTCACCTTACCAAAAGTTATTTGGTCAATCTCCTAACTATACCACCCTAAAAGTTTTTGGTTGTCTTTGTTACCCATGGCTTAAACCTTACACCAAAAATAAACTTGAACCCAGATCCACCCCGTGTGTGTATTTAGGTATTTCTCACACTCACCACGCTCATATCTGCTTTGACCCGGCACAGTCTAAAATTTTCATTAGTCGTGATGTTCAATTTTTTGAAAAAATTTTCCCTTTTAAAAAAATGTTCATACATTTACAAAAAAATGCTTCCAAAGTATGTTGGGAAGTGGTTAACTCAAAAGAGGACAGTCCAAATACAATTCAAATTCCACCTCCCTCTATCCCATCACTTATTCCAGTCTTTTTAGAGTCCAACTTTCAACATTCTACTGATTCCAATAGAGATATTCACTCCAACAACAACAGCCAAGTACCAGCAGCTGCAGAGAATTCAGGTAATACACAACTCACTGCTCTTTCTTCTTTGCAACTCCCCGCACTTTCTCCTTCACAAAATACTGCTACAAATAAGCAACAACCTCCTCCTTTGCTCACATATCAGAGACGCAGAACCACAGCCAGCAACATGCCATCCCAACAACCATTATCAACCACCAGAGAAGCCCCTCCTCCAACCTCCACTTTGGCACTCTCTGACAGTCTAAATACCACAAACCCATCTACAATTGATCCCTCCCCTGCAATACCACCAGAACCAACTCGCATTATAACAAGGTCCCAGAATAATATTTTCAAGCCCAAAAGAACATTCTCTTTTCTGACCCATTTGTCTCCTACGCCTGTAACATTCAAACAAGCTGACAAACATGAAGAGTGGAGACAAGCAATGAAAGCCGGATATGATGCTTTGATGAAAAATCAGACTTGGGAATTGGTACCGCGAGATCCAACCACAAATGTTGTGGACTGCAAATGGTTGTACCGAATCAAAAGAAAAGCGGATGGTTCCATAGAACGTTACAAAGCTCGTCTAGTTGCAAAAGGGTTCACGCAGCGTCCTGGCTTAGATTTTCATGAGACATTCAGTCCCGTTGTTAAACCAACAACGGTAAGGCTACTGCTATCAATAGATGTGCAACACAGATGGCCAATCCATCAGCTTGATGTCAATAATGCTTTCCTGCAAGGGAAATTGGATGAAGAAGTTTTTATGTCTCAACCTCAAGGCTTTGTTAATCCCCAATTTCCATACCATGTTTGCAAACTGAAAAAGGCTATTAATGGCCTCAAACAAGACCCACGGGCTTGGTATACTGCCTTGCATGAACATTTACAGAAGATGGGCTTTGTTAAATGTCAATCTGACACCTCTTTATTTGTATTGAGGCATTCGGCTGCAACTATTTATGTGCTCGTCTATGTTGATGATATTTTGGTCACTGGAAATCATCCACTATTGATTAAATCTGTTTATCAGTTCCTTGGCAAATCGATTTTCATTGAAGGATCTTGGCCATTTAAACTATTTCTTGGGTGTTGAAGTTAAGCAAGTACCAGATGGTCTCATTCTCTCTCAATCTAAATATATTTTGGACATTCTTTCCGAACTGGATAATTGTAAAGGTGTTTCTACTCCTATGTGTTCCAGTCAACTGCTTCGGGTAGTCGATGGTTCCCCCCTAACTGATGCAACGTGCTACCGACGCACCCTTGGCAAATTGCAGTATTTGTCCTTCACTCGGCCTGATATATCTTATGCAGTCAATAAATTATCGCAATTTATGCATGCTCCGACTGATGAACATTGGAAAGCGGTTAAAAGAGTACTACGGTATCTCAAAGAAACAGCAAGTTCAGGCATTCGCATCCTTCGCAGCTCAGACTCTAATCTGTATGTGTATGCTGATGCCGATTGGGCAGGCGACCCGAACAACAGAATATCTACATCAGGTTATATCCTTTTCTTTGGTCCGAATCCAGTCAGCTGGTCATCAAAAAAGCAACATGCCATGGCTCGCTCATCCACCGAAGCAGAGTATAAATCAGTTGCCAATGCACTTTCGGAGCTCACTTGGGTGCGAAACTTACTCCGTGAGTTACATGTCACCATTCCGAAGACGCCAACAATCTTCTGTGATAATGTTGGAGTTACTTATTTATCTCACAACCCAGTATTTCATACCCGCATGAAACATGTTGCTGTAGATTTTGCATATGTCCGAGACCAAGTTCAAGCTCATCAAGTTCATGTTAAGCATACTCATGCTTGTGATCAACTTGCTGATACCTTCACCAAGCCACTACCTAAACCAGCCTTTGCTAGGTGTCGTTCCAAGTTAGGCATTGTTGCACCATGTCTAACTTGAGGGGGTGTATTAACCATCTTATCTTATGGTTATCTTGACTAAGTCATAGGATAATATCTTCTTAATCTCTTGTTACTGATTGGTACAGTTTGAATAAGTCTCCTCATAATTTGGAGCATCTTTAGGAGTAGATATTAGTTTCTATTATATAGGAGCTTCTGTAGAAGACAGTTAACTTTACTTCAGCTCTAGTTTGTTGTAATTTATGTATTTAAGGCTTGTTATCAGATTCAATACAATCATCCTTTGACCTCCTTATCAACTGAACTTTATAATAAGAAGAGATATAACTGTAACCTTCTGAGCCTAAGCACGGTCAGAACTTTGGTCAGCACCCTAAAATCCTCACAACCCAATTGAGTTGTTCAGAATATTTGAGGAACAACAACATACCTAGTGTGATCCCACAAGTGGGGTCTGGGGAGGTTGGGGTGTACGCAAACCTTACCCCTACCTTGTGCGAGGTAAAGATATTTCCTATAGACCCTCAGCGTTCAGAATATTTGAGGAAATTAATAAAAATAGAACCTAATAAAATTCCAGCATACAACTTTAAGAAAACTATTTAGATCACACTCCAGCGCTACACAACGAGGACAACATTGTCCGGATGAGGTAGCAGTCAGCACCATGATGTTAACCGAGTGAGCCATGCAGCAGTTACAAAAAAAAAGCTCAAATATTCACGTTTGATAAGAAACTTAGTCAAATCAACAATGAGCACAGAACCAAAAACTTCTAACAGCATATACAATTCAAACTAAAAGGGTAATTAACTGGAATCCAAAGGTTGCATGGCCAGCGCAGCTGATCCTGATATCAGCCAAAAGCTCAAAGACAAACTCGTGCTAGTCAAAATAAAGTCAAGCAAATCATTCCAGCACAAAACTATACCATTTCGACATACATTTTTGCAAATACTTCATAACCAAGAGCAGAAAGAATATTCGGTTTCATTACGTCGGGTAGGCAAGTCCATGTTATAACAATTAAATTCCAGGATATTCGCTTGGTGATAGTCTGTATGCCAGAATGATAGTATGAAATTTGCTGTACCAGTGTAAGGGAAAGATACTTATCCTCAATGCTTATACAACATAAAGTGAGTAGAGTTCATACTTTATTGTGGCTCCTCCTTTCCCAATTATTCCACCACAGGAGCTGTTGGGCACAACTAGTCTAAATCTTGAGCGTGGTTCAACATCGCCACCATCTTCAACATAAAACTGATCCAGAAGAAGATAGTATTTTAATCTATGCATCAAGAGAAGAATAGGAAACAGGAGTGAACATGACATTACCTCATCCAGCAATTTACCAAGAATAAGATCGACCGCCTTGAGTAAATCATCGAGAAACCCAGATACCATCACAACTCTATCTGATGTTCCAGGGAAAAATTCATAGTTGCGTGACAACTGAATTCTAGCCCCAGAACGAGATTGAAACTCAGTGATAGTTGAACCACCTTTTCCAATAATTGAACCGGCTTCAGTATTTGACAGAAGGAACTTGACATAAGTTGTCTTCTCCTCATGGTCTGGGAATAACACAAACATAAAAAGGAGGACTGTTAGACCTTTCTTGAGTACTTAGCAGAAACGCCTCTAAAGGTGATATTCCGAGTTAATGATTTTCAACAATAATTGCAAGACATAATAAAGAAATTTTTTTAAAAAAGGAACAAACTTTTTCTTATTATCATGAACTTGAAATGCTACCCATACATGCCCATCTTATCATACTAAGTAGCTTTGCAAGCCTAACCCCCTAACAATAAGAACAAATTTTGGAGCCTCATTTCTCACCTCCCTAATGCAGCAGAAGAGATATATTCCCATGGAGGGTGCAAAAAACTTTTGATATGTGATGTTTTATTACAGCCAATTAATGATACACACAAATTAAGTCAACCAGTAAATCACCAGCGTCTCACGTACAGTGTATATGCACATATGTGATCAACAAAATTCCAAAATAAGAAGGAACGGAAGCGGACTTAGTATACAATACACTGGTTCATCATAACTCAATACTTTTGGCTCAAAACTTGTATGCGTTAGAAATATAAATAAGTACAAATAATAATAAATATAAAAAAGTACAATGAATAAATTTTGAGCCCATTAAATCAAACGGGCATTGATAGAATTTCGAACTCACGCCCATAAAGTTCAAATCCTAGATACGTCTATGAGAAGGAAAATATCAGTATTGGAAATAGTTCTTTTAATTGGTAAAGGTTCAGTTTGTTAAAGACATTTCTTTTGCTCAATATGGAGTTAAGAATTGAAAAGCTGAAGAAAAATTTACACCCATTCCATTTTTGATGTTGTCTCCCTTGGATGTTACCAATGTATGTGCTGCTTTCATGGCGAAATACTGCAATCATACAAAACCTTTTCCCTCGGACTTTCACATGATGTTTTAAGAAAAAGTAACTAGAATGAGTAGAAACTCATAAAGTGGTATAGATCGAACTTGTGAACCTTCCATACAGGGACTTCCTTGGGACCTATTTTTGGTATACAATATTCATCTTAAGGAACGGGATAGCTAAAGATGTTTCACCAAAGCACATTTTCGGCACATACAGGAAAAAATTTACCCTTTTATGCTGGTAAATAAATGGTAACAGTTGAATAATGAGGCTCAGGTGCCTCTGGTACAGAATTGGAATTGAAAGACGCCTTTGAGTGACCAAGCACCTTCTCTATTAGTATGTCTAAAGGAAAAAACTCCCCTCGACCCATCATGTCGCGTGATTGAGAGACAGCATTGAAGTGTTTGAACTTCAGAATTAGGAGGCAAGAGTATTGCAAGAACAGCAACTCAATGTTAAAAATATGTAGGCTTCAGTGAATGAATGACGCAATGAAGCTCTTTGAGATAAAATAAGTAGTGGCTAAAATAGCATACTTTCAGCTAAAATCTTAAATTATATCATAAATGCTGAAGCAATATCATGAAGGGTAATATATATTTATGTGTGTGGGTGTGTCTAATGTCCGCAAAGAACATTATCATGAGGTTATCGATAAGATTCAAGGATCCTTTCCGGTAGCAACTGTTGAAATTGTCAAAAGTCCCACATCGGTGGATGACAATTTTGAATGGGAATTTCACCCTATAAAAGGAGGCCTAATGTTTAGGATTTAAACACACCTCTCATTTGCCTTTTATCTTCTTAAGGCATTTGTACCTTCTCTCTTTAGTATTATTTCACTTGTAATTTTGGAGTGAAATAAAATATTGATTGTGTCCGAGGAAGTAGGCAAAATTGGCCGAACCTCGTAAATTCTGGTGTTCTTTTATTGTTGTCTTATTGTCTTGTTTATTATTTAGTGGTTGTCATAATTTTTGGTATAGTAGTTGTGACTCATTCACACTATATACATTTGGCTTCCGCAACAATTGGTATCAGAGCCAAGGTACTGTCTAAGTATGCTCTGTGGTTGCAGCATAGTCTGATCTTCCACATCAGAAAAGATCTATCTTGGTAACTGAGTCAAGGTTCTGTCTGAGTATGCTCTGTGGTTGCAGCTTAGTCTGATCTTCCACACCAGAAAGGAAATAATCTTGATTTGTGTCGTCAGCTACTAAATAATATTTGTGTCAAAATGGGAGACAGTAAACAAGAAGAATCTACATCAAGTGTCAATAATACGTCATCGTTGGCATCTTCGCTTATGACAAGAATTGTGTCAAATGCGAAATTTGCGGTAGAAATTTTTGACGGGTCAGGACATTTTGGGATGTGGCAAGGCGAGGTTCTAGATGTTCTTTTTCAACAAGGGCTAGATCTTGCCATTGAAGAAAAGAAGCCAGATGTTATTGGAGAAGAAGATTGGAAAATTATCAATCGTGTTGCTTGCGGTACCATTCGATCCTACCTTGCTAGAGAGCAGAAATATCCATACACAAAGGAAACTTCTGCAAGTAAATTATGGAAAGCACTGGAGGATAAATTTTTGAAGAAAAACAGTCAAAATAAATTGTACATGAAGAAGAGACTGTTTCGTTTCACCTATGTTCCTGGTACCACAATGAATGAACATATCACCAGTTTCAATAAGTTGGTCACAGATTTGCAAAATATGGATGCAACTTTTGATGATGGTGACTTGGCCTTGATGTTGTTGGGGTCACTTCCTAATGAGTACGAGCACCTTGAAACTACTCTACTCCATGGAAATGACGAAATTTCTCTCAGAGAAGTTTGTTCGGCTTTGTACAGCTATGAACAAAGAAAAGGAGAAAAACAGAAGGGCGGAGAAGGAGAAGCACTAATTGTGAGGGGTCGTCCTCAAAATCAAACGAGGACTAAGAAGGGAAGATCCAAGTCGAGATCTAGACCCAGCAAAGATGAATGTGCCTTTTGTCGAGAAAAGGGGCACTGGAAGAAAGACTGTCCGAAGTTGAAGAATAAGGCCAGACATAACAATGGAAAGGCCATTATGGATTCAAATGTAGCTGATTGTGATGATTCAGACTTCTCATTAGTTACAACAGAGTTATCAACATCATCAGACATATGGTTGATGGACTCGGCTTGTAGCTATCATATGTGTCCCAACAAGGACTGGTTCGTGAATTTTCAAGAAGGAGAATATGGAGTCATCCACACAGCGGATAACAGCCCTCTTACCTCATATGGCATTGGTTCAATAAGATTAAGGAGCCATGATGGAATGATCAGAACATTAACAGATGTTCGATATGTACCGGGTTTGAAGAAGAATCTCATCTCTGTGGGAGCCCTAGAATCAAAAGGGTTCAAAATCATTGCAGAAAATGGAGTGATGAGAATATGCTCCGGTGCACTAGTGGTAATGAAGGCCAATCGGAAGAACAATAACATGTACTGCTATCGTGGTAGCACAGTTATTGGGACAGCAACAGTGACATCCAGTGATGACAAAGAGGCAGAAGCAACCAGGCTATGGCACATGCGCTTGGGACATGCTGGAGGAAAATCCTTGAAAGCTCTATCTAATCAAGGATTGTTAAAAGGCGTAAAGACTTGCAACTTGGAGTTTTGCGAGCATTGTGTCAAAGGGAAACAGACAAGGGTTAAATTTGGTACAGCGATCCATAATACTAAAGGCATTTTGGATTATGTACACTCTGATGTTTGGGGTGCTTCCAAAACACCTTCATTGGGTGGGAAGCACTATTTTGTAACCTTTGTTGATGATTTTTCCCGAAGAGTGTGGGTGTATACAATGAAGAGGAAAGATGAAGTGTTGGGAATTTTTCTCAAATGGAAAACGATGGTGGAGAATCAAACAGGCAGGAGGATCAAGTGTATTCGCACAGACAATGGAGGTGAATACAAAAATGATCATTTCAATAAGGTCTGTGAAAATGATGGCATCGTCCGACACTTCACTGTCAGAAATACACCACAACAGAATGGAGTGGCAGAACGTATGAACCGGACTTTACTGGAGAAGGTACGGTGTATGTTGTCCAATGCTGGCTTGGGCAAAGAATTTTGGGCTGAGGCAATTACATATGCATGCCACCTCATTAATCGTCTACCATCTGCTGCTATTGATGGCAAGACACCATTTGAAAAATGGTATGGAAAACCTGCTGTAGATTATGACTCTTTGCACGTGTTTGGCTCAATTGCATACTATCATGTGAAAGAGTCAAAATTGGATCCGAGAGCAAAGAAGGCTATATTTATGGGGATTACTTCTGGAGTCAAAGGATACCGCTTATGGTGTCCAGAGACAAGGAATATTATATTCAGCAGAGATGTTACCTTTGATGAATCTGCCATAACAGATAAGGTGACAGTTGAAGATGTCAAACAAACTGGTGGTGCATCAAAGCAGGTGGAGTTTGAGGGAAAATTTATTTTTCCTACACAACCACTTATAAAGACGCAATCCAAAGTTCAGAAGAAGATAAGTGGAGGATTGCCATGAATGAAGAAATGCAGTCCCTTCATCAGAATCATACATGGAAATTGGCCAATCTCCCGAAGGGAAAGAAAGCAATTGGGTGCAAATGGGTATTTGCAAAGAAAGAAGGATTTCCTAACCAAGAAGATGTTCGCTACAAAGCAAGATTGGTGGCCAAAGGATATGCTCAAAAGGAGGGAATTGATTACAATGAAGTATTTTCTCCAGTTGTAAAACATTCCTCCATTAGAATTATGTTGGCTTTGGTAGCACAGTTGGATTTGGAACTAGTTCAGATGGATGTAAAAACTGCGTTTTTACATGGAAACTTGGAGGAGGAAATCTACATGACTCAGCCAGAAGGATTCAAAGTTGCTGGAAAAGAAAATATGGTATGCAAACTTGAAAAATCGTTGTACGGATTGAAACAATCTTCTAGACAATGGTACAAGCGATTTGACAAGTTTATGTTGCGGCAAGGGTACAAGAGAAGCAAATACGATCATTGTGTGTATTTGCGCAAACTTAATGATGGTTCCTTTGTATATCTTCTCCTATATGTTGATGATATGTTGATAACTTCCAAGAATTCGGAAGAAATTGATAAGTTGAAGATTCAACTGAAGGAGGAGTTCGAGATGAAGGATCTGGGTGAGGCAAAGAAAATTCTTGGCATGGAGATAATAAGAGATAGACGTTCAAAGAAACTCTGTTTATCTCAGAAAGAATATTTGAAGAGAGTACTACAGCGTTTTGGCATAGATAAGAAGACTAAGCCAATTAGTACGCCACTTGCTCCCCATTTTAAGCTAAGTACTACTATGTCGCCAAAGGATGAAACTGAACAGGAGTATATGTCAAGGGTACCATACGCAAATGCTGTTGGTAGCTTGATGTATGCAATGGTTTGTACGAGACCTGACATTTCACAAGCCGTTGGAGTTATTAGCAGATATATGCATAATCCAGGAAAGGAGCATTGGCAAGCTGTGAAATGGATTCTACGGTATATTCATAGTACTGTAGATGTTGGGTTAGTTTTTGAGCAGGAAGGCAATCGGTCTGTAGTTGGATATTGTGACTCAGATTTTGCGGGTGATCTGGACAAACGAAGGTCAACTACTGGTTATGTGTTTACTTTTGCAAAGGCACCAGTTAGTTGGAAGTCTACTTTGCAGTCAACAGTTGCTTTGTCTACAACAGAGGCAGAGTACATGGCTATTACAGAGGCTGTGAAGGAGGCAATTTGGCTTCAGGGGTTGCTAAAGGAGCTTGGTATTGAACAAAAAAATATTATAATTTTTTGTGATAGTCAAAGTGCTATTCAATTAGCGAAGAACCAAGTTTATCATGCAAGGACGAAGCACATTGATGTTCGGTATCATTTCGTACGAGAAATCATAGAAGAAGGTGGAGTCACGGTGAAGAAAATTCATACTACGGAGAACCCTGCTGATATGCTGACAAAAGTGGTGACTGCGGTCAAGTTTCAACATTGTTTGGATTTGATCAACATTGTTGAACACTAAAGATTGAAGATGAAGACACAACCAAAATTTGTTATTGAGAGAAAATTGAAGATGTGGAATTTTGCCAAGGTGAAGATTTGTTGAAATTGTCAAAAGTCCCACATCGGTGGATGACAATTTTGAATGGGAATTTCACCCTATAAAAGGAGGCCTAATGTTTAGGATTTAAACACACCTCTCATTTGCCTTTTATCTTCTTAAGGCATTTGTATCTTCTCTCTTTAGTATTATTTCACTTGTAATTTTGGAGTGGAATAAAATATTGATTGTGTCCGAGGAAGTAGGCAAAATTGGCCGAACCTCGTAAATTCTGGTGTTCTTTTATTGTTGTCTTATTGTCTTGTTTATTATTTAGTGGTTGTCATAATTTTTGGTATAGTAGTGACTCATTCACACTATATATATTTGGCTTCCGCAACAGCAACTACTAAATACATGGCACCTAGAAATGCCTACAAGGTAAACACCACAACTAAGTACAATATTTTCTCATTTTGAGGCATCAACGAGCGCAACAACAGCAACAACAACTACGCTCAATCCCAAACAAGGAGGTTGTGGTAGGGTGGCAGCTAGCGCAAAACTAGTTAATTTCATGATGAATCCTCACATTACAAATATCAACAAGCGCACATCATAGAAATACAAGCAACCCATGACATCTACTCGCGAGTTCAGATTTCGTCCACAATAATAAGTTCCATTTCGAATAACTCACCTCACAAACAGCATAGTTCTTCTATTTCCAGTTTCCAATGGATTTCCACAAATGCATTTGCCAATATTTAAAATAAACATATTATTATAATTATTAACTCACAAATAGCCCATAAAATCACCAAATGTCCGCCATCCTTAGGGTTTTAAAACGACAGTTATCAATACCTATACAAATATCAGCTCAAAACCTGCTTGCATTCGAAATTTCACATTGTACGAGGTTCCAGACGGAAATGGATCAAACACGGCAGAATTCTAAGAGCACATTATCAAAAAATTCAAAAACTAAAATTAAAAAATATAAAAAAGCGATAACAGATAGCAGATCCGAAGCTAGTTATATTCACATTACAACAATACACGGAAAATTTTGAAAATTAATTTTAAAAAAGTGATTAGAGATATATAATACCTTGAGAAGGAGGAGAAGAAGGCGGAGATTTGCGAGGGGAAGATTGCTCCAGCTGACTTTCAGCTGACGAATTGTAGTTCGATTCTGCTCCTGCTCCTGCTCCTTCCATTGCCATTTTCGGGAAGTATTATCACTGTGTGTGTGCGTGTTTTTAAGAAGAATGTGAAGAAGGTGGAGATTTTTTAGAAGAGGAGGAAATGGAAAGAGAGTGGAAGTATGTGCTGAAGAAGGGGGGAGTGAGGGGTGCGGTGCTTTGCGGAGATGAAGAAGACTTTTCTGGTGTTTTATTTTACACCTTGAAAACCGCCTCTTTTGGACAACTACTCAGATTTGCATTTTTTCTTTTTTTATTTATTACTATATTCTTTTCTTTTTTTTTCTTCTTATTTTGCATTTTGTTTTCTAGCTTGAGAAAATCTAATAAAGGATGTGCTTGTGAGACTTATTTCACAAATTATCATTCAGACTTTAATTTTATTGCGCTAAAGTTATAAATTACTTTCTAACCAAAAAAATTAGTTAACTTTATCTAAATATTACAAAAACTATTAAACTATCTTTTATAGCTAAAAATTTATTTTAATATTGCTTAAATATCATAGAAATGTATGTCTCATTTGTTTCCTTTCAATGACTTTTTTTCTTTTGGAATAAAGGTGAGTAATTTGTATGCTATAAAGATAGTTTAGGGACCTTCATGATACATAGGTAAAGTTGAATTTTTTTTGGTTAAAAAATAATTTAGTGTTTTTTGTACAATAAAATAAAAGTTGAGTGATCATCCGTAAAATTAACTTTGAGCTAGAAAACTTACCCAATTGCAATTGTCTATTGGTTCCTTCCAGGAGTTAGTTGACTTCTCTTCGTTGGAAGATTACACTAGCTAAAATAAAAACCTTTTTATATATATTCTATTTACCCGTAAAACAATACAGTTAAATTTGTTATGTGGTTTATAGACAAGCGAACCGATTTGATCCAAAAATAATAAATAAATTGGATTAAAAATAAGACTTAGCATAAAAATCAAAGAAAATGGCAGGCTTGGGCGCTCCGGGAGTGATGCGTCTGAGGACAGAAGTAAGGACAGTGTTAAACAGCAAGTAAAATTATCTGATTTAGATTGATAATATAATGTAGCATAAATTTTGCCAATGATTTCGTTCATTACAATGGCTGTTGAGCCTACTATTTATAGTTAGCACCTAGGGAAATAAGATCCTAGGATTGAGGCCATCTTAAATGACAATAAAGGGGGCCATTGATTAATATGTAACGGTATGTTATGACTGCAAATATTTTCTGAAACGGCTGCCCATTTAATGCCCAGGAAATAATCTTCATTAAATGCTTTCCAATAACAAACATTCGATCTGCTCACGTTGATTATGCCCCCTTCGGGGCCTATCCGATGTCAGCTGCAACTGTTGTTTCCGGTCTTGGTTCTTACTTGATTTGTCTTCCGCTTGTCTTCGGTTCCACGTGTCACGCTATCATTCGATCATTTAATACAAATCGACTTTACCCTATACACATACACTATATATTGGCACTCTCTAGCTTTTTTGTGAATTTACTTTTTTATGTTTTGACCTCATGAATGAAAATTCTAGTTCCGTCACGACCTTTATTTTGACACTGCGTTTGCATTTATCTGCACGTGAATAAATGATGATTGCCAATTTTCCACACAGTTAGGCACTACCGAACTAGCTGAGGCAAAATTCTCAAAGTGTGCATTTAAAGATGGGAAAAGGCCAAAAAATGACCTTATAGTATTCGAAATGGATCAATTATAATCCTCATTTAAATTTGAGTCCACAAATGACCCTGCCGTTATAGAATGAGTCTAATAATACCTTTGTGTTATTTGAAATGGATCAATTATAACTCTCGTTTAAATTTGAGCCTATTAATGACCCCGCCGTTAAAGAATGGATCTAATACTGCTATTTTCCTCGGTTAGTAATGATTAGGGGTGTAAATGGATATTTAAAAATCGAATAAACCAACAAAATCGTACCGTGCCGAACTTATTTTTAGGGTTTTTTTTAATAAAACCGTAGGTTTTTTATATAAATCTATAACCGTACCGATAATTAGGGTAGGTTTTTTATTTTATAAAAATAAATCGAAAAATTATTAAACCGTACCGAATAAATTTACATGTGAAACATATATTTATATATTAAGTTTAAAAATAATAATGTATTAAAATTTGTACATTATTTATATTAATACATTATTATTTACAAATATAAATATTAGACTCATTCTTTAACGACAAGGTCATTAGTGGGCTCAAATTTTAAACTTATTCGACCCATTCTTTATAAATATTAGACCCATTATCATTTTTAAACTTAATATATAAATATCGAACCGTACCGAATAAATTTACATGTGAAATATATATTTATACTGGGTCTAATAATAGGTCTGATATATTTACATGTGAAACATATATTCACATGTAAATTTATTCGGTACGGTTCAAATATATTTACATGTGAAACATATATTTACATGCAAATTTATTCGGTACGGTTCAATATTGTTTTGGTTTATTTTTATAAAATAAAAAACCTACCCTAATTATCGGTACAATTATAGGTTTATATAAAAACCTACGGTTTTATTAAAAGAAACCTAAAAATCGGTTCGGCACGGTACAGTTCTGTTGGTTTAGTCATTTTTAAATATCCATTTACGCCCCTAATCATTACTAACTGAGGAAAATAAAAGTATTAGACCCATTCTTTTACGGCAGGGTCATTAGTGGGCTCAAATTTAAACGAGGGTTATAATTGATCCATTTCGAATAACACAAGGGCATTATTAGACACATTCTATAACGGTAGAGTCATTTGTGGACTCAAGTTTAAGCGGGAGTTATAATTGATCCATTTCAAATATCACAACGTCATTTTTGGGCCTTTTCCCTTTAAAGATTACCAAAAACAAGAGACTCCATACACATCTTGTATATTGGTGCTATCTAGTATCGGTAAATTCTTACTTCCTTTTTTCTTTTTTCTCTTTTCTTTTTTTGGGATAGTTCAGAAATAGTTGGTAGAATTTTACAAGTCAACTATAACATAAAATAGAACAGCTTGAGTTGGCATCTGACAAAAGGTAAAGGCCTTAGGGCAGTTTAATACTATATTTTATTTTATTTTTCTGAAACAAGTAGTGTAGTTTTCAATTAATATTAGAAAAAAGTCAATTATATAAGTGTATTATCCAGTATAATTTATTTCCTTAATTAATTGTATATATAGTTTAACGAAAAAAATCCAAGTAGAACATGCAGACTTAAAGATCGTGCGTGTATAAAATTTTCTCTATCGCATGTATAGTTGAATACATATTCAGAGAATACGACGGATCCCACGATTTCTTAATCATTGGCCAGATCTAATTCACAGCCATAATCTATTAATCAGTAACAGTAGCGAAACTAGAAATTTTATCAAAGGTATTCAAATTTGAAAGAATGAAAAACATTTCGACAAAGGGTGTTCAATATATGTTATATACCTCTAAAACATAATATTTTACGTATATACACAATGTAATTTTTGATAAAATCCTTATGGCCATGTGGCTTCGCCCCTTGACCAATAATGATTTTGTATGAAATTATAAAAAGGTGGCATTTGGATTTTGTCTTAATTTAGTTTCCAAACGAATAGAAAATAGTTTTGGGAAGTTTGTGCATTTGGAATATTTAAAAAAACAATTTAAAGGCACTTGTATTAACTTTTACGAGGATCATGGAAGAGGTTGTTTCAATTCCATGATATGGACGATTGGAAACTTCTATGATCCAATACATTGCAAACAACATTATATCTTTTACCTAGTTATGAAATTGAGATAAAGTCAGATGTTAAGGAAGCTTCCGGACCATCTTTTCCAGCCAGATAGCGAGCGATCACTCAGTGAATGAATTCGACTCTTTCTTCTTTCGAGCTACACGTCTTCCAATAAACGAAAAAGGATTTCTGGTGACGCTCCTGCCCTTTACCCAAATAGTACAAGAATGGCAATCCACCTATTGGTGTGCTGATGATTCAGTATTTAAACTCTTTTGAATCACTTTAAGGTTTTAGTATTAAACTCATTATATTTTTAAAATTATGCGTTTATATCCACTATTTATTGCAATTTAATGAATTTTCACACATAATTTTATGATCGAAAGTACTGAATTTAGTTGAATCTGATACCATAACGTTGGATTTGCCCCTTGGTAAGGCATTCAATGTTTATGATAAACGTCGTATCATGGAAGACGATATATATATATATATATATATATATATATATACACACACACACACACCTACTCGAGGACTAGGCCTTTATAAAATACATGGAAAATATAGGATTTGTACCTTCCTATATTATATATAAAACCTTATTACCCTCTCTAATCAAGTTTTAACATAATTATATGGCTATATACAGTTTACTAATTATATACAAATTAGTTTTAAATAATGTCACGACCCAAAATTCCACCACAAGTATCGTGATGGCACCTAGTCTCTAAGACTAGGTAAGTCGATTTCAATTACCTTTTGAAGCCATTTTTTTTGAATTGAATAAGTAATCAAAACTAACAGTGGAACAAGTATGATATACAACCTCCCAAGACTGGTAGTACTGAGTCACGAACTCTAAGTGAATACATGGAATGATCACGAGGACCGAATATGCAATATTGTTTGATTACAAATTAACAGTACAATGAAATGAAAAGACCCCAAGGGACTGCGACGACCAAGCGGCTCTACCTTGAATCCTTATGATCCCGATGTAACTCTGCTAAAGTCCGATATCTCCAATACCTGGCTCTGCACAAAAATATACAGAAGTGTAGTATGAGTACACCACGGTCGGTACCCAGTAAGTATCAAGACTAACCTCAATAGAGTAGAGACGAGGTACAGTCAAGACACTCACTAGTCTAATACCCTGTGCAATCTAGCAGTATATAATAGTACGGGAAAATAACTAGCAATGATAACAACAACTCAACCAGTGATATAACAACAAGGCAACAAGAACATCATAATTATTGCTCAGGCGAATAAGGAACACAAGTACAATCAATAAGTCAAGTCCTTCAAATATAAATCGTTCCCATATTATTCTTTAAGATAAATATCTTTCGAATATACTTTTTTTGAATAATTATCTTTCGAATATACTTCTTTCAAATAAATATATTTTCAAGTAAAAGTCACCATGTGACACCTCATTTCAAATCATAAAAATTACGGGTCTCAACCCACTTTCATATTTTTCACGACACTTCGTGCCCATATTTCTATCACCATCACACGGACAACTCACGTGTCAATAATAAAATCATCATATTTTTCCCCGGCACCTCATGCCCATATTATTTTTATAACTGTACGGACAACTCACGTACCAAAATATCAATGTATATAAGATCAGCAAGATCAATTTATGTTCAATAAAGTAAGGTTAAAATATTTAAACCAAGTAAGAATCAACAAAAGGATAAGTTTATTTTAGAAATCATTTGAGAGAGGAAAAAATGACATTTCCTTTAAAATAAAGCATCAGATAAACTACTGATTTGGATATATAATTTATTAAATTAAACATACTGGAAATTTTCTTTTATTTAAAACAACTCAATCATCAAAGACAAGTACAACCCAAAAATATAAATCCTCAAAGTCTCGTACGAAAAAGTCAAGGTCAACACAATACATCAAGAAATACAAAACACTTAATATTAAGTCAAATGATACATCACGAAAACACACAAGAATTTATAAATTACGGAAAAATAAAATAACCAAGAGCAAGTGTAAACATAGTCCCGAAGTAAGTGCTCAACAGGGAGATCTCCCGAGGTACCGCCTCGTTGTCCCAAAATAAATATGCAACAACAATAATGTCCCCAGGCCATCACAAATCAATCCCCGACATAGCTTCCCTTGTCTCGCCACGTGTGCAATAGTAAAGTAAATGCCCGCCTTGTCTCGCCACACGTGCATAATAATGTTCCCACCTTGTCTTGCCACATGTGCAAACCCACATATATATAAATAGCCCGCCTTGTCACGCCGCATGTGCATAAATTAATAGTAATAATAGCACGACAGAAATCTCGTGCAAACACCCGAACATAACTCCCACAATAGAATGTGCCAATATCATATCTCATAAACTGCACCTCAAGTGTTCAAATATTACAACACAGCATAGATTGCACATCAAATGCTCAATTATTACAACTTATCACAGATTGCATATCAAGTGCTCAAATATTACAAATTATCACAGATTGCACATCAAGTGCTCAAATATTACAACTTAAGGCACTAACAATGAATTGTATATAATTTGTAAGTAATTTTTATTTAGAACGGACAATATGCAAAACTAGGATAATTTTGGTTAATTCGTGGTCATGCTTGGAGGTTCCTTACCAATATAAACTGCTTGGTTCGGGTTCAAATTTTGAGCAACAAATACAACTTAATTAGATGCAACGACAAGTAACCGACGTGCTCCCGATAAGTCAATCTATGGATCAAGTGCATAGAGAGTAATTCTCAAAGATGCTATTTAGAGATTAGCCAATATTTATTTTGTCCTGAAATTTTAAACTAAAAATCTTAACTTCAGGACAATTAAAGGATATTTTTTAGGTTTGTCAATAGAGGGTCGAAAAGTATCCGAAGAGTTAAAAAGTAATATGAGAGGTGCATAGACCAATTAATCATGCTGGTCGTATTCTTTAATTTGGGATGATAAGAGAGTAATTCTTCCTAATATGAGACAAAGAATACGACCACTTAGATAGAATCAGTGAAAAAAGCAATAAAAGAAAGGGTGATTGCTGATCCAAAACCGATTTCTTGAATGAAGTTAAAAATAAGTTCTATTGCTCTTGAAGGAAAGTGGTAAGTAGGCTTAGATTAGAAACAAAGGAATTTATCAAGAATTTTCAGAAACCACTATTGTTTAGTGGCTATTAATTTTCTATAGCTACTATATAAATAATTATTTCCTATAGCTACTATTCAGTTGTTACGGTAGTGTATTCACATGTATTCGACACTGTTGTATTCATGAATACAACATCAAAAAACGTCTAAAATCAGGGCAGTCCAGTTGTATGCGCATATATTAACATGTATTCGCATCATGTATTCATGAATACAACAGTAAAAAGCGTCTAAAATTAAGGTAGTCCAGCTATACACGCATGTATTCATATGTATTCACGTTATTGTATTCATGAATACAGCAGTAAAAAGCGCCTAAAATCAGGGCAGTCCAGCTGTACGCGCATGTATTCACATGTATTTGCGCCATGTATTCATGAATACAGCAGTAAAAAGCGTATAAAATCAGGGCAGTCCAGCTGTACGTGCATGTATTCACATGTATTTGCGCCATGTATTCATGAATACAGCAGCAAAAAGTGCCTAAAATCAGGGCAGTCCAGCTGTACGCGCATGTATTCACATGTATTCACGTTGTTGTATTCATGAATACAGCTGTACACGCATGTATTCACATGTATTCGCACCATGTATTCATGAATACAGTAATGGCAATCCCTTAAAAATAGGTTTGTCCAGCTGTCTAAGAGAGCGGAAAAACATAAATAGCGTATTTCATGCCTCAATGATAGTATATACTATAAAATACTTATTTTGCTATAAAATATAAAAGGTAGTTATAGAAAATAATATTTTAAAATAATTTTAATTTATAATAAATAGGTGTGCGTATTGGCCTTAGCCCACCCAATTTTCGTGATTTTATATCTAGGCTGATGTCTTCATGCAACCTTAGCATTCTATCTAGTTCTCTAGGTTATAAACGTCATTTAGAGTTGTCCATAAGAATTAATACTAGCAACCAATATTCATTGTCTTCTCCAACCACCTAGCTATCATCAATAATTACACACCGCTCAGAGTTTCCCCAATTTGCAATTGCACCATAATGCAGCTTATAAAAATCATAGCAACTCATGAACTACCTCTTTGAAACTTAACTCTGATTTTTACTTTTTATTTTTGTAAAATTTGGGGAGAAAATTTTAAAGAAATCCCAAAATTATAGAGTTAAGGCTAGCACAAATAAAATATAATCACTTCAAAATACCATAAATAGCTTACCTCATTTAGTGTTTACCCGTCAAACGGAACAATTAAATTTGTAATGTTGTTTATAAACACGTGAATTAACTTGATCCAAAAATATAAAATAAGTAAGAATAGAGTCAATTTATAAAAGAAAATACAAGGCTGGTTATATAATGAGCCTATCCGGAAGCAATAATATGAACAATATTAAGAACAAAAGAAAATAAGTAATTTTATATGATAAAAGCGAATCATAGCCTTTGAGTACAAATAATTCTTTATGTCCTATAATGGATACTAATTCTCTCGTTTATAGTTCTATTTGGGGAGACAAGGTCCCCAAATCAAGCTTCTCTTGAATGAGAATAAAATCGTCATTTATGGTTGCATAACAGTTGGCTACTAATGCAGGAATTATTTGTAACGACTGCTCATTGAATGTTGTCTTTCCCTGCTTATGTCTTCCTTTCAAATCTTTGTTATCGGTTCCTATAGCTTCGGAATTTACACAGTATCAAGTTCATGTTTGTATCCAATTTTTAAAGAAATCCCAAAATTATAGAGTCAAGGCTAGCACAAATAAAATATAATCACTTCAAAATACCATAAATAACTTACCTCATTTAGTGTTTACCCGTCAAACGGAATAATTAAATTTATAATGTTGTTTATAGACACGTGAATTAACTTGATCCAAAAATATGAAATAAGTAATAATAGAGTCAATTTATAAAAGAAAATACAAGCCTGGTTGTATGATGAGCCTATCCGGAAGCAATAATATGAACAATATTAAGAACAAAAGAAAGCAAGTAATTTTATAATATAAGAGCGAATTATAGCCTTTGAGTACAAATAATTTTTTGTGTCCTACAATGGATACTAATTCTCTCATTTATAGCTCTATTTAGGGAGACAAGGTCCCCAAATCAAGCTTCTCTTGAATGAGAATAAAATCGTCATTGATGGTTGCATAATGGTTGGCTACTAATGCAGGAATTATTTGTAATGACTGCTCATTGAATGTTGTCTTTCCCTGCTTATGTCTTCCTTTCAAATCATTGTTATCGGTTCCTATAGCTTCGGAATTTACACAGTATCGAGTTCATGTTTGTATCCGATTTTTAAAGAAATCCCAAAATTATAGAGTCAAGGCTAGCACAAATAAAATGTAATCACTTCAAAATACCATAAATAACTTACCTCATTTAGTGTTTACCCGTCAAACGGAACAATTAAATTTTTAATGTTGTTTATAGACACGTGAATTAACTTGATCCAAAAATATGAAATAAGTAATAATAGAGTCAATTTATAAAAGAAAATACAAGCTTGGTTGTATGATGAGCCTATCCAGAAGCAATAATATGAATAATATTAAGAACAAAAGAAAGCAAGTAATTTTATAATATAAGAGCGAATTATAGCCTTTGAGTACAAATAATTTTTTGTGTCCTACAATGAATACTAATTCTCTCATTTATAACTCTATTTAGGGAGACAAGATCCCCAAATCAAGCTCCTCTTGAATGAGAATAAAGCCGTCATTGATGGTTGCATAACGGTTGGCTATTAATGCAGAGATTCTTTGTAACGACTGCTCATTGAATGTTGTCTTTCCCAGCTTATGTCTTCCTTTCAAATCTTTGTTATCGGTTTCCATACCTTCAGAATTTACACAGTACCATGTTCATGTTTGTATCTGATATCAACTATTTGATGATCCATATATTACCTGTCTCCAGTTACACGTATCACCTCGTAATTCATTCAACTGTCGCTACCTAATTTTACCCTATACATATAGTCTCCTTACTTTTCGATGAGAATAATTTAGTGTTATTTAGAAGTAGATAAAACTTCTTTCCTTAGCGGGTAAGTTTCTGACACTTGAAAGGACGCATGTCTCTTCGCATTTAATGATCCAAACACGTGTTTTCTCGTGATTTGGTAAATATTTTCGCCGGTTTTCAGGGTAATCATGACCATGAATTATGTCGCTTATAAACTTCTCCCCTACTCTTCAATTTTACTTTTCACTTTTAAAAACTCTTCTTATTCTTCTTCAAATTTTCTTAGAACCCTACTGCACAAATTCATCTTTCTCATTAATATCTTCCTACTCAAATTTCTAACGGTCATGTCTTCTAACACCTATGTCCTCGGAAACACCGGCTTTCTCTTCGGAGGTGGCCCTCAAAAGAATAAAGCAAAGGAAGTTTGAAATTGATGTCGAATCTGAACCTCATACCGTTAACTCCATCATACACCTTCAACTTAACACCCAGTCATACCTTCAAGTCCAAAAAGAGCCTATTAATCCCATAAACGACAGATACTGGCATGTTCGTAGATATCATTCTTCCATTCGCTTTTCCAGCATTCCCATCGTGAAGGAAGATTCTAAATGAAATGACATTGAAATCTTCATCCCCGATGAGGTGGAAAGGTTCACCTTCACCAAACCAGAGTTCGTATATGTTTACACATACCATTTCACTTTGAGATTGGTCAAGGAATTGACCCCAATTATTTTAGAATTTTGTCATCGTTAACAAATCTATTTGGCTCAAGCAGGCCAATCAGTATGGCGTACGATGGTTTGCCTTCGGAAGATGTGTTCCGAGACTGTGGAACCCTAACTCTCGCACACTTGATCAACCTCTATCCCCCAAAGATTTTCCGTGGATGTCACGACCCAAAATCCAACTAGCTGTGATGGCACCTAACCCAACATGTTAGGTAAGCCAATTTACAAATATCTGATTCAAATAATGTTTAACTGACTCTATTAAACTTCCCAAAGACTGGTAGTACAAATCATGAGCTTCTAAGAATAGAATTTACAAAGTTGATATGAAGTAAATACATCTTCTATTTTAAAAGTACATAAACAAAGTTTTTATAATCTAAGGCTACCATGAACAAGAGGCAGCTACCATAAGAATGCAGGTACATCTTCAAATCCGACAACCATCGAGCACAGCAACAACAACAGCCAACATCTGCACGCAATGTGCAGAAGTGTAGTATTAGTACAACCGATCCCATGTACTGAGTAAGTAACAAACCCAACCTTAGGTTGAAAGTAGTGACGAGCTTGTACAAAGGTCGGGTCTCAACTTCAATAACCAACAATAGTTTATAACAACTTAAACACAGTAACTCAACAATCAAATGCTCCGCAAAAATGTGATTTCTGAAAATAGTTTTGCCTTTCAAGTACATCAATGAAAACCCAAATCATTTACCAAATATATAAGTAAGTTTAAAAACGGTAATTTTTCCCAAAATTCCTTTCAACAATGATAAGATGTTTTATTTCCTTTCCAGATAACCAGGGAAAAATGCATCACTATGCCTGTATGTCAAATGTGCATGTCAATGCGATGCAACTCAGTGATAAAATCATATGTATACTCTCAGAGTATCATTTCACTCAGTCCTCCCAGTCACTCAGTCCTCACAGTCACTTAGTCCTCACAGTCACTCATGCCTCACAGTCACTCAATCCTCCCAAATTACTCGGCACTCGCGTTCGGCACTCGTAGTTAGTAGGTACCTGCGCTCACTGGGGGTGTGTACAGACTCCGGCGGGGCTCCTTCAGCCCAAGCGCTATAATCTGTACTGACAACTCACGTGCTATAATAATATATGGTTCCGCACTGACAACTCACGTGCTGTAATAATATTTGGATCTGTACGGACAACTCACGTGCTACAATAAAGCCTATAAGTCCTGCTACAGGTGGGCAGCCCCGATCCACATAATAATAAAGTATATAAAGCCAATATGGTCTGCTGCGGCGTGCAGCCCGATCCCATAATTATCCTCACAATCAGGCCCTCGGCCTCACTCAGTCATTAATCTCTCGAGTCTCTCGGGCTCACAATGTCATGAAAATCAGCCCAAAATGATGATATGATGAATCAATAAATAGCAACAGAGACTAAGAGATGATATGAAATGAATGCACATGAATCAGTTTTAAAATTTCAATTTGAACAAATTCAACAACAATTTGACCTCTCTGGGTCTCAATAATACTGGCATATAGCCTCAACATGATTTTAACTTGATTCTCAGCTCAATAGCTCTAGTACGTAGAGATTTCCATGATTTCAGATAAGTTCAGGTAACTACACAGTACCACAGGAATAACGGAATCACAGTTCACACGGTGCACGCCCACACGCCCACACGCCCGTCACCTAGCATGTGCGTCACCTCAACACTAAACACATAACATGTATAATTCAGGGTTTATACCCTCAACTCCAAGATTAGAAGAGTTACTTACCTCGAACAATCCAAATCCAATACCGAGCAAGTTGTACAATACTCCAGAAATTCCATTCCGTGCGTATCAACCTCCATACGCCTTCCTATCTCCTCAATTCAATCCAAACGACTCGTATCTATTTAAACAACGTGCAAATTAATCACAACTTACTCTAATGCTTACAATTTAACAATTTACAAAAATTCCCAACTCCGCTCGAAAAATTGACAGTGGGGCCCACGTCTCAGAATCCGACGAAACTCACAAAATATGAATACCGTTCTGATACGAGTCCAACCATACAAAAATTATCAAATTCCGACATCGGATTGACCTTCAAATCTTCATTTTATATTTTTGGAAGATTTTATAAAAATCTGATTTTTCTTCCATAAATTCACAGATTCATGATGTAAATGAATATGGAATAATGAAATATAATCAATATAGGATAAGGAACACTTACCCCAATATTTTCCCGTAAAAATCGCCCAAAAATCGCCTAAATCGAGCTCTCCAACTTTGTTTTTTGTCAAAATGGCTGAAACCCCTGTTTATAGGGCCTTGGCTGTTTCGGGCGCCACAGGTAGCATGGGGCGCTGCCTGTGGCATAGTTTTCAGTATCCCAAAAATTCCCAGCGCCAGGGCTAGCGCCCCACGCTGCCCTGGGCGCTCGCGGCAACAGGAAATCTATTCCGACACGGAAATGGGCATAACTCTCTCATACGATGTCCGAATTCGACGATTCTTTTTGCTATGGCTCTGTAATTCCAATACGGATCTAATACTTCAATCAAAACTGAATTTGGAGCTCATTTTCTTAATGTGATACCACATATTCTTGAAGAATCGATATCAAACATTCTAGGTTCGATGCCGAAACATAGCAAATCATTCCGGAATGAACTCAAATTTTGCGTATAAGTCATAAATGACATAACAAAGCTATTCCGATTTCCAAAATATGATTCCGACCTCGATATCAGAAAGTCAACTCCCCGGTCAAACTTCCAAACTGCATTCCGGGGCTGTTTAAACATAAGTCGACATCCGGTCACTATTTTAACTTAAGTTTTAAACCTTGGAACCAAGTGTTCCAATTCATTCCAAAACCTTACCGGACCCGAACCAATTACTCCAGCAATTCACACAACAACTTTAAAGTATAATTTGAGCAGTAAATGGGGAAACAGGGCTGTGATACTCAAAACGACCGGTCGGTTCGTTACATTCTCCCCCACTTAAACATACGTTCGTCCTCAAACGTGCCAAGATTTGTTCTTAAACTTCAAATCTCTATTCCACCTTACCACGCACATACCCGGGGGTGAACCCACATCACCCTATTCCATATAGGCTTGACAACACAATACAACTGAAATCATTGATCTAACTTTATCCCATTAACCTTGGAATCCAATTTCCAACATCCAAAAATTTCTTTTCAAGGCCTGAATCTCACATCCACACACTGTATGAGTCTTAATAAACTGTATTAGGCCTTACTGCTTAGTCATAGCTCCAGATGTAATCACATGATATACCACACAACTCGCATACTCGCAATAATTTCTAATCATTGTAGTTGCTTAAACTAATCCCGATACCGGTATTAAATCACATATCAAACAACAGCTCATTCCAAAACCTTCTTGCACTGTCGATAATAAAAGAAACACGTGGAATCTCATGACCCCTTATCATATCAACAAGTCAAGGAGCTCTCTTGCCCCAACCAGAACCATAATCACTTTCTAAGCCGACTTTCAATATTATCTTCTCGAATATACCGTAATCAAACAGATAGTACCCATTCTAGGTCCAATGACCTTATATTGTTATACACAACTATCCCACATATATGTCACATCAATATAACTTAGAGCCACAACCTGTGCTATCTGTGCACCAATACGCAATAATTCAAATATACTCGGTCATGGAAAATGTCTCAAATGAGAGAACTGCCCCGCCAGATTAACGAGTAATGCCACAAAGAAATGCTAAAAATCCAGCACACACCGTAGAACCATCACCCGATTCTAACACAAGGTTCATACCTTAACATAACTCCGCTGTAATGCGTGACCCCATCCAAACTTTGGTCCATATTATATACCCCGGGCCACCCTGCTCAAAATTAATAACCACGAAAAGGCAAATGACATAATGCCACATAAAACCTGAAAGAACATAACCAATACGCAAACAATCATGCAATACCCAAATGCTCATCTCGTTCAAATTCTACCATAAGGCCCCTAATAGAACCGCACCATGTGTACACATAACCAATGAATCACAATTCCTCGTAGCATAAAAGGAGTAACTCACAGATCATTTCAGAATACGTATAAGTTCAACATCAACCGAATGGCACATCCCTCAATAATAGCAGTATGGAGCTAACCATTCTGGCTTAGTGTAGAATATACATCTTAGTTGGGCCCACCAATGGGACCCCCAAATCAACTCTGGTCACCCACAGTAAATAAATAACCCTCCAAAAATTGACAACGACGGAGTCATAATACATACCATTATCTGGCTAGCTTCGGCCACGACTTCACAGTCCGCAACTATGAAACAATCTGCTCCAAATCCATAGAACACACGAATCACCATTTCTGATTCCATCTTCACCGCCCGAATGTCTAACACATCTCTCAAACACAATCATCCCACGAGGAATATTTCTCCCATTCTTTCTTGCCACATAGCAACGTCTTAAAATCAGCAGTCGATCAACCAGGAAAATGCCGCTATACCAATAAAATATCCATAATTCAAAACATAGTGCACTTTCTGAAATGTATACTCTACTCACGCAATACCAAATAGTGACAGCATTCATCTAAACATCAAAAACTATTCATCCCTCTAAGAATTTATGACCTTCCTTTCAAAGCTAAACTGTGACCTTGCACATGCCAACCTTAATCCCACACAACACACCGCATCTATTATGCCATCATTTGAAAAATACGAGAACCTCATAATCATTCTGAGTCACAAGTAAAATACATATCCGATCAGCCAGAAGCCTCCCATTTGATTCCATCCGGTAGAAAATCACAATACTCAACATGCTCCTCAGGCCGGTAGGAAAATACCCATCTCAAACCGTGGTAGAAATCCTCGAGAATACTTTGGAATCCATTTGCACATAATCAAGCCATCAGAGTTGAATCTCTCTAGCTCAACCAAGCTATGCAGGTCGCCAAACCCAAGAGCATTGCCACGAAACACCTGTGGAGACTAGCCACATCATAAGTACCCAAAGAACTGATTATATCCATTACTGTGCCAACTCAACCTACTATCAAGTTGTCATATTTCTCCAAGTCCTTTCCAAATTGCCTTCAGATTGATACTCCTCCTTGCTGGAACATCACGGTCATTAGCCAAAAATTTACCACACAAGAGACCCTAGTATAAAACCACAAAGCCCTAAGGTCCATAAGCCACTGACTTATCTCTTAAGCACCCCAAAGCACCACAACCGCGACACCCACTCTGAAAGACCTTATGTAAATTTAAAATTGTCCCTCTTTCCTTTCTTATACTGAAATATAGAGTCCCTAGTCATACAAAATTTCCGCAAGTCCAGTCGCCATTAAATGCAAATCTCAGATTTTATCCATACACAAGTCCGAAAAATTTCTCAATTGCTATATATAAACCTCGAACCTATTGGAACTTTCTCGAGAGTCTCCCCCTTTGTTCAAATCCCAATTACACCGCCCAAATGGGCCAAGAGACACGTTCCCCATTAGCACAGCAACACTCAAAGAATTAACTCTACTTTAATACCACCGATCAATTTCATACTCCATGGGCACTACATCATTCACAAATAACAACTCACCCATCCCACGATCTTCATATACTCATAAAGCGCAAGATAACCCGTATCCAGAAATTTCCTTACTCGAGTCATTCTCGAACTCCACCTCTGCAAGCCATCACTGATTCCCAAGTAAACCTCAGATCAAAACAAAAATTTGACACCAAGTCATGAATTAAATTGCCAATAGCAGACTCCCCCACTTGGCTCAAAGCCATAAATCAAAACATTCCATAACTCACAATATCCATACTCTATTACTGCCACAATACTGTAGTCAGTTCAACGGAAAAAAAAAATTCAAGCTCATGCCACACCAACCATAAAATACCTCAATCATCCGCTAAGCTCACATTTATTTCTCTTGACAGTCAAGTCAACTGTCTCAACCAGATTCAAATTTAAATATCAACACGTACACCCCGCTGGTAGAAAAGAAAGCCCCCACACAACATCATAATGACCGCACATCCGTAGTTTACCTCGCAGGTGATAACCCACCTGCTTAGCTTCAAACTGACATCTCTCCATAACCTTTCAAAGTCACAACTACTACGCCATCACTTAATCTTCCTTGGTCTAAACTCACCACAAGACATGAAAAATCTACTTCATTCCACATTTAAACAACATGAAAAATCTTTCAACACACTCATAACTCGAGACTATACGCCACATCAAGATAGAAATCAAGCACCCAATAGCCTTCCTTTACACTTTAAGGAAACACTTCTTGCCACATTCACATCATCTTAACACATCCTACAGTTACATCATACTCATAACAACGCTATTTCACCACTCATCGAGCCACAAATTCCACTCGCAGGGACATTACCAGACATATGAGTCAAAATGTACAAGTTACAACTGAAGCTACCGAGCTTAAGCTGCGGTCTAACCATGGCCTCAAGTCCTCCAGACTGGCCAATCACCAAAACACAGCATACACTCTCGAACTTCATTCATAGAATCACAAGCCGATGATGCATAACTGATACCGAGCGCTCATGTGCGCATACAAATATGTGGAAGCAATTCAAAGAGTTATGTCTCAAGCAGAATCAATCCCGCATGATAAGGAAAGAAATATGGAAAGTATACATCCTAAATGCCCTGTAGCCTCTCGAAGCTAAGTGTGGACATCATCATATCGATCCACAAGACTCTACTAAATACTTGTTCATGACTTGTAGAACCTATGAACCTAGAGCTATGATACGACCTTGTCACGACCCAAAATCCAACTAGTCGTGATGGCACCTAACCCAACCCGTTAGGTAAGCCAATTTACAAATATCTGATTCAAATAATGTTTAACTGACTCTATTAAACTCCCCAAGGACTGGTAGTACAAATCATGAGCTTCTAAGAATAGAATTTACAAAGCTGATATGAAGTAAATACATCTTTTGTTTAAAAAGTACATAAACAGAGTTTTTATAATCTAAGGCTACCACGAACAAGAGGCAGCTACCATAAGAACACATGCACATCTTCAAATCCGGCAACCATCGAGCACAGCAACAATAGCATTCAACATCTGCACGCAGTGTGCAGAAGTGTAGTATCAGTACAACCGACCCCATGTACTGAGTAAGTAACAAACCTAACCTTAGGTTGAAAGTAGTGACGAGCTTGTACCAAGGTCGGGTCTCAACTTCAATAACCAACAATAGTTCATAACAACTTAAATAAGTAATACTGTGATGACCCAAAATGTCATCTTTATATTTAATAAGTAATTCTGTGTTCTAAGACCTTGAAAAGCACCATTTATCATTCCTCGACTTGCGTACGCAGTCCGTACAATTTTCTAGAAAGTTTTTACGTGAAAATGGATTAAAATGTGAATTAGAGCTTTAAAACTCAACTAAGTTGACTTTGGTCAACATTTTGAGCAAACGGACCCGGATCAGTGTTTTGATAATTCTGGTAGGTCCGTATCGTGATTTGGGACTTGGGCGTATACCCGAAATCAAATTCTGAGGTCCCTAGCCCGAGGTTTGGAATTTTGATGAAAAATTAAAAGCTTGAAAGCTTAATGATTTCTAAGAAATTACGAATGTTGGATTTATTGACCTCGGGTCCATATTTTGGTTCCGGATCTCGGTATAGGTCTACTATAATATTTATGACTTGTATGCCAAAATTGGTGAGAATCGGAATTGATTTGACGTGATTCAGACGCCCAGTTGTAAAAATATAAGTTTTAAAGTTTTCTTGAAAACTTCCTTTGATTTTGTGTCTGATTCATAGTTCTAGGTGTTATTTTGGCGATTTGATCACGCGAACAAGTTCATATGATGTTTTAAGACTTGTGTACATGTTTGGTTTGGAGCCCCGAGGGCTCGGGTGAGTTTCAGATAGGCTAAGGGATGATTTTGGCCTTAAGAAATCTGGTTTTCTGTAGACTTCAAGCTTCTGGTGTGTTCTTTTTCGCGTTCGTGAAGGCACTCTCGCGAACGCGGAGAGCAAATTTGGCTGGCACGTTTTGTGCTTCGCGTTCGCAATATAGTGATCGCGTTCAATAAGGCTTGAGGTTCAAAGCTTCGCCTTCACGATAGAAGCCTCGCATTCGCGAAGGGAAAGAGACTCGCCAGGAAAAATTAGCCTTCGCGTTCGCGAAGACCAAGCCAGGCATGCATCGCATTCGCGAGGTAGCCCTTGCGTTCGCGAAGAGTAAAATTTGACAACACATAATTTTGCTTCGCGAACGCGAGGCACTGACCGCGTTCGCGAAGGGTAAAAATTCCAGAAACAAAACTTAAATTCTAGAAATGGGGTTTCAACCCATTTTCAACTCTTTTCCATTTTTGAGCTCGGGTAAGGCGATTTTTGGGCGATTTTCACGGGAAAATAATGGAGTAAGTGTTCTTTATCCTATATTGATTATATTTCATGATTTCATACTCATTTTATCATGAATCCGTGAAATTTTGGAAGAAAAATCAGATTTTTATAAAATCTTCCAAAAACGAAAAATTAAGATTTGAAGGTCCATTTGATATCGGAATTGGACAATTTTTGTATGGTTGAACTCGTATCGGAACGGGTGTTCAGATTTCGTGAGTGTTTTTGAGATTTGAGATGTGGATCCCACTGTCGAATATTTAAATAAATTTTGGATTTTTATCCGGAAAATTTGTAAATTCATATGAAATTAATTCCTATGATTAGTATTAAATATATCGAATTGTTTGTGAATAGATTTGAAGCTTTCAGAGATAAATTTAAAAGAAAAAGTTGTGGTTGAGTAATTGATTGGAATTTGCAAAACGAGGTAAGTGTCGTGGTTAACCTTGACTTGAGGGAATAGAACCCTTAAATTATTTGTCAAATATTAATTCTTGAATTCCTGCATTAATTGTTACATGCTATTTGAATTATGCGCTTTAATTGTTATTTGACATTTAACACATTAAATATTAAACTACTTATTTTCTCTATGATTTTCATAATAAATTGTTATTTGTCATTGTTTGGTTCATAAATAAATTATAATTATTGTGTGTCTTGATGCTTAATAATTTCTCATTTGACGTGGTATTTATTGGAGTAGGTTTTATTACATTTATGAGTTGTTTAAAAATTATATTGGGGGGAACGGATTGCACGCCGCAACGGAAATGAAAGTATATGTGTATATATTGGGGGATCGGATTGCACGCCGCAATAGACTTATTAAAAGTCAATATTGGGGGATCGGATTGCACGCAGCAATAGACTTATTAAAAGTCAATATTGGGGGATCGGATTGCACGCCGCATTAGACTTATTAAAAGTCAATATTGGGGGATCGGATTGCACGCCGCAATAGACTTATTTAAAAGTCAATATTGGGGGATCGGATTGCACGCCACAACAGACTTATTTAAAAGTGTGTGTATATATATATATATACTTGATTGAAATAAATATATGACAGACTTGATTAAAAGGAATATATTGTGAGAGCGGGTTGCACGCTGCAATAGATTTGGGTGAAATAATAATGGATTATGACTGCTGAGTTGGCTTCAATTATTACAAATGAGTTACCTGATTTATTTCTATTATTTGTTGTTGTTATTAATATTGCGTACAAGTTAATGTAAGTGAACCACCTTAGTCTCGTTACTACTTCGTCAAGGTTAGGCTCAACACTTACCAGTATATGGGGTCGGTTGTACTGATACTACACTCTGCACTTCTTGTGCAGATTTCGGAGTTGGTCCCAGCAGCGTGCCATAGACTTGCTTGGATTTTAGCTACTCGGAGGAGACTTGAGGTATAACTGCATGGCGTCCGCAGTTCTGAAGTCCCCGTCTATTTTACTTTAGCTGTGTGTTTATTTCCAGACAGCTTTATTTAATTCGGACCTTAATTTATATTATTCTATAAGCTCGTGCACATGTGACACCAATTCTGGGATGGTATTTAGACACCGTTATTTTTATGGATTATTCACAATATTTTAAACTTTGTTTCTGCATTTGTTTCTTTGTTATTAATAAATTTAAAATTGTTTTAAAAATGAATAATATTATTCTAACGTTGGCTTGACTAGCAAGTGAAATGTTAGGCGCTATCACGGTCCGAAGGTGGGAATTTCGGGCCGTGACAGTTGGTATTAGAGCACTAGGTTACATAGGTCTCACGAGTCACGAGCAAACTTAGTAGCGTGTGAAGGATCGGTACGGAGACGTCTGTACTTATCTCTCAGAGGCTATGAAGTTTAGGAACAATATCACTTCATTCTTATTCTGTCGTGCGATTTTATTCTATCATCGATGATTGAACCATTCTACTCTTATTCTCTCGCAGATTGTGAGAACACATAATACCTCTACCGATGGACATGGACCAGAACCCCCGGTGGCAACTATGGCCAGGGGGTAGAGGTCGAGGTCGAGGTCATGCTAGAGGCTGAGATAGAGCTCAGTCTAGAGCTCGAGCAGTTGCGCCTGTTGTAGAACCTCAGGTAGACCTTCAGGAGGAGGTCCCAGTTCAGAATGTACCAGTTGGACTAGTTCAGGTCCCGGAAGGATTCATAGACACTCCAGTGCTTCGGGACGCTCTAGTCCGATTGGTGAGTCTTATGGAGGGTGTGGCCCAGAATGTTACCTTTACAGTGGCACCGGCTGTCTCACAGGCTGGGGGAGGAGCACAAACTCCCACTACTCCCGCTCCGGAGTAGATGGCTCCCCAGAATCAGGCTCCAGTAGGCCCACCATGTCTTTTAAGGCCTTATTGAGACTAGATAAGTTCACTAAGCTCTTTCCAGTTCACTTCAGTGGTACACCTTCTAAGGACCCACAAGATTATCTTAAACGCTGCCACGAGGTGCTGCGGAACATGGGTATAGTTGAGACTAATGGGGTTGATTTTGCTGTATTCCAGATGACGGGTCCTGGCAAGAGGTGGTGGAGAGATTATACATTGACCCGACCAGTCGGATCACCTGCACTTACCTAGGAGCAGTTCTCTCAGCTATTTCTGGAGAAGTTCCTCCCTATCACACTGAGAGAGGAATTCCACAAGTAATTTGAGCGTCTACAGTAGGGGAGTATGACTTTTACTCAGTATGAGTCACGTTTTGTGGATTTGGCATGTCATGCTCTCCTTTTACTACCTACGGAGGGAGAGAAAGTGAGGAGGTTTATTGGGGGACTCACTCACCCTATCAGACTTCAGATGGACAAGGAAATCGGAAGTGAGATTTCTTTTCAGGCGGCTGCTAATGTCGTCAGGAGGATCGAGATGGTTCTTGCACATGAGAAATGGCAGAGGTCTGATAAGAGGCCTCGTCAGTTCGGTGGCTTCAGTGGTGCCTCGTCTCAAGGCAGGGGTAATTTTGGTAGGGATCATCCTCCCTGACCATTTCATTCAACACTTCATGCATCTCTCGGTGCTTCAGGGAGTCATGGTCCTATTATGCCTTACTCTGGGCAACCAGTATTCAGTGCACATTTAGCTCCTATTAGTGCACTACCACTCCAGAGTTACTACAGTGGTTATCCGGCCTATTTAGGTCAGCTTCAGCTTCAACTGCCACGGCATCAGGATGGGTGTTATGAGTGTGGGAACATTGGTCACATCAGGAGGTATTGCCCTAGATTGGCGAGTAACAGATCTCGACAGGATTCTTGTGCCATCATACCGGCACCGGTTGCTTCACCGCCTGCTCAGCCAGTTAAAGGTAGAGGTCAGGCAGATAGAGGTGGAGAGCATGCCATTAGAGGTGGAGGTCAGACCGTTAGAGGTGGATGCCGGCCAGTTAGAGGTCGTCCCAGAGATGCAGTTCAGAGTGATGGGGCCCAGCCCCGATTTTATGCTTTTCCAGCTAGGCCTGAGTCCGAGTCATCTGATGCTGTGATCACAGGTATTATTCTAGTTTGCCATAGAGATGCTTCAGTTCTATTTGATCCAAGATCTACTTATTCCTATGAGTCCTCCTATTTTGCTTCATATTTGGCTGTGCCTTGTGATTCTCTGAGTGCTTCTCTGTGTGTATCTACACCGGTGGGAGACTCTATTATAGTAGATCATGTCTATCGTTCGTGTGTGGTTACTATTGGTAATCTTGAGACTAGTGTGGATCTTCTACTTCTTGATATGGTAGATTTTGATGTCATCTTGGGTATGGATTGGCTGTCTCCTTATCATGATATATTGGACTTTCATGCCAAGACAGTGACCCTAGCTATGTCGGGGTTACCTCGGTTAGAGTGGAAAGGAACTCCTGGCCATTCTGCCAGCAGGGTTATTTCCTATATGAAAGCTCGGCGTATGGTAGAGAAAGGATGTCTAGCCTATTTGGCTTATATTCGCGATCCCAGTACGGATGTCCCTTCTATGGACTCAGTACCAGTTGTTCATGAATTTTCAGAAGTATTTCCTGCAGATCTGTTGGGGATGTCACCCGACAAAGATATTGACTTTTGTATTGATTTGGCTCCGGGCACTCAGCCCATTTCTATTCCACCATACCGTATGGCCCCACCTGAGTTGAAAGAATTGAAAGAGCAGTTACAAGACTTGCTTGATCAGGGATTCATTAGACCTAGTGTCTCGCCCTGAGGTGCACCAGTATTATTTGTAAAGAAGAAAGATGGCTCGATGCGGATGTGTATAGACTATCGGTAGTTGAACAAGGCCACTATCAAAAACAAATATCCGCTGCCAAGAATTGATGACTTATTTGATCAGTTTCAGGGTGCCAAGGTATTTTTGAAGATTGATTTGAGATCTGGTTACCATCAGTTGATGATTAGGGCATCTGATGTCCCTAAGACAGCTTTTCGGACTCGGTATGGGCATTACGAGTTCCTAGTGATGTCATTTGGGTTGACAAATGCTCCAGCATCATTTATGGATTTGATGAATCGGGTGTTCAAGCCTTATTTGGATTCTTTTGTGGTTGTATTCATTGATGATATCTTGATTTACTCCAGCAGTCGAGAGGAGTATGAGCAGCATCTTCGAAGTGTGCTTCACACCTTGAAGAATAATCAGTTATATGCCAAATTTTCAAAATGTGAGTTTTGGTTAGACTTAGTTGCCTTTTTGGGACATGTTGTATCGGTAAAAGGCATAAAGGTGGATCCTAAGAAGATTGAGGCTGTTCAGAATTGGCCTAGACCTACTTCGGTTACAGAGATCCGGAGTTTTCTGGGTTTAGCAGGTTATTATCGTCGGTTCGTGGAAGGGTTTTCATCTATAGCAAGCCCATTGACCAGATTGACCCAGAAAGGTGTCCTATTCAGATGGTCAGACGAGTGTGAGTTGAGCTTTCAGAAGCTCAAGACTGCTTTGACTACAGCGCCAGTGTTGGTATTACCCACAGGTTTAGGATCGTATAAGGTATATTGTCACACATCTCATATTGGGCTTGGTGCAGTATTAATGCAAGATGGCAAGATAATTGCATATGCGTCGCGGCAGTTGAAAGTTCACGAGAAGAATTATCCTGTTCATGACTTAGAATTGGCAGCCATTGTTCATGCGTTGAAGATTTGAAGGCATTACCTTTACGGTGTCTCGTGTGAGGTATTTACTGATCATCGTAGCCTCCAATATCTGTTCAAACAAAAGGATCTTAATTTGAGGCAGAGAAGATGGATGGAATTGTTAAAATACTATGATATCACCATTTTGTATCACCCCGGAAAGGCCAATGTGGTGGCCGATGCCTTGAGTAGAAAGGCTGTGAGTATGGGAAGTCTTGCGTATATTCCGATTGGTGAGAGGCCATTACCTGCAGATGTTCAAACTTTGGCTAATCAGTTCGTGAGGTTAGATGTTTCAGAACTCAGTCAGGTTCTAGCTTGCACAGTCGCTCGGTTTTCTTTATATGAGCGCATCAGAGAGAGGCAGTATGATGATCCTCACTTACTTGTCCTTAAGGACACGGTGTGGCACGGTGATGCCAAACAGGTTGCTGTAGGGAAAGATGGGGTTTTGCGAATGCAGGGTCGTATTTGTGTGCCTAATGTGGATGGGCTTCGTGAATTAATTCTTGAAGAAGCACACAGTTCGAGGTATTCTATTCATCCAGGTACCATCAAAATGTATCAAGATTTGCGGCAACATTATTGGTGGAGGAGAATGAAAAAAGATATAGTTGCACATGTAGCTCGGTGTCTGAATTGTCAGCAAGTTAAGTACGAGCATCAAAGACCTGGTGGTTTGCTTCAGAAGTTAGAAATTCCTGAGTGTAAGTGGGAGCGTATCACTATGGATTTTGTTGTTGGGCTCCCACGGAGTCAGAGAAAATTTGACGCAATTTGGGTCATTATGGACAGGTTGACCAAGTCAGACCATTTCATTCTAGTGGCAGTTGCCTATTCTTCAGAGAGGTTAGCTGAAATTTACATTCGTGAGATTGTTCGCCTTCACGGTGTGCCCGTGTCTTTTATTTCAGATCGAGGTACGCAGTTTTCCTCACATTTCTGGAGGGTTGTACAGCATGAGTTAGACACGCGGGTGGAATTGAGTACAACATTTCATCCACAGATAGACGAACAGTCAGAGCGCACTATTCAGATATTGGAAGATATGCTTCGCGCTTGTGTTATAGACTTTGGAGATTCTTGGGATCATTTCTTACCACTTGCGGAGTTTTCTTATAATAATAGATAGCAGTCGAGCATTCAGATGGCTCCATATAAGGCATTATACGGAAGGCGATGCCGATCGCCAGTTGGTTGGTTTGAACCGGGAGAGGCTCGGTTGTTGGGTATCGATTTGGTACAGGATGCCTTGGATAAGGTCAAGATTATTCAGGATCGACTTCGCACAGCTCAGTCTAGGCAAAAGAGTTATGCCGACCGTAAAGTTCGTGATATTGCATTCATGGTTGGAAAACGAATATTGCTCCGGGTTTCACCTATGAAAGGTGTAATGAGGTTCAGAAAGAAGGGCAAGTTGAGCCCTAGGTATATTGGACCCTTTGAAATTCTTGAAAGGGTGGGTGAAGTAGCCTACAAGCTTGCATTACCACCTAGTTTATCAGCGGTTCATCCGGTGTTCCATGTGTCTATACTCCGGAAATATCATGGTGATCCGTCCCATGTGTTAGATTTCAGCTCAGTCCAATTGGACAAAGATTTGACTTACGAGGAGGAGCCGGTGGCTATTCTAGCCCGGCAGGTCCGACAGTTGAGGTAAAAGAGTTATCCTCCAGTTCAGGTGCAACGGAGAGGTCAGCCAGTAGAGGCATCTACCTGGGAGTCCGAGTCGGACATGCGGAGTAAATATCCACATTTATTCACCAGCTCAGGCACTTTTTTTTCTAACTCCGTTCGAGGACGAACGATTGTTTTAGAGGTAGAGAATATGATGACCGAAAATGTCATCTTTAAATTTAATAAGTAATTATGTGTTCTAAGACCTCGAAAAGCACCATTTATCATTCCTCGACTTGCGTGCGTAGTCTGCACAATTTTCCGAAAAGTTTTTATGTGAAAATGGATTAAGATGTGAATTAGAGCTTTAAAACTCAACTAAGTTGACTTTGGTCAATATTTTGAGCAAACGGACCCGGATCAGTATTTTGACAATTCAGGTAGGTCCGTATGGTAATTTGGGACTTGGGCGTATGCCCGAAATCGAATTCTGAGGTCCCTAGCCCGAGATATGGAATTTTGATGAAAAATTAAAAGCTTGAAAGCTTAATGATTTCTAAGAAATTACTGATGTTGGATTTATTGACCTCAGGTCCGTATTTTGGTTCCGGAGTCCAGTATAGGTCCATTATAATATTTATGACTTGTCTGCCGATTTGGTGGGAATCGGAGTTGATTTGACGTGATTCGGACGTCCGGTTGTAAAAATATATGTTTTAAAGTTTTCTTGAAAACTTCCTTCGATTTGGTATCCGATTCGTAGTTCTAGGTGTTATTTTGGCAATTTAATCGCGCAAGCAAGTTCGTATGATGTTTTTAAGACTTATGTGCATGTTTGGTTTGGAGCCCCGAGGGCTCGGGTGAGTTTCGGATTGGCTACGGGATGATTTTGGACTTAAGAAATCTGGTTTTCTGCAGGCTTCAGGCTTCTGGTGTGTTCTTCTTCGCGTTCGCGAAGGTACTCTCGCGAACGCGAAGAGCAAATTGGGGCTGGCACATTTTGTGCTTCGCATTCGCGACATAGTGACCGCGTTCACGAAGGCTTGAGGTTCAAAGCTTCGCCTTCACGATAGAAGCCTCGTGTTCGGGAAAGAAAAGAGACTGGCCAGGAAATATTAGCCTTCGCGTTCGCGAAGGCCAAGCCATGCATACATCGCATTCGCGAGGTAGACCTCGCATTCGCGAAGAGTAAAATTTGACAGCACATAATTGTGCTTCGCGAACGCGAGGCACTGACCGCGTTCGCGAAGGGTAAAAATCCCAGAAACAGAACTTAAGTTCTCGAAATAGGGTTTCGACCCATTTTCAGCTCTTTCCCATTTTTGAGCTCGGGTAAGGCGATTTTTGAGTGATTTTCACTTGAAAACATTGGGGTAAGTGTTCCTTATCCTATATGGATTATATTTCATGATTTCATACTCATTTTTATCATGAATCCGTAAAATTTTGGAAGAAAAATCAGATTTTTATAAAATCTTCCAAAAATAAAAAATTAAGATTTGAAGGTCCATTTGATATCGGAATTGGACAATTTTTGTATGGTTGAACTCGTATCAGAACGAGTGTTCGGATGTCGTGAGTTTTTCCGGGATTTGAGACGTGGGTCCCACTATCGAATATTTAAATGAATTTCGGATTTTTATCCGGAAAATTTATAAATTCATATGGAATTAATTCCTATGATTAGTATTGAATATATCGAATTGTTTGTGCATAGATTTGAAGCTTTCGGAGACAAATTTAAAAGGAAAAACTGTGGTTGAGTAACTGATTGAAATTTCAAAAGCGAGGTAAGTGTCGTGGTTAACCTTGACTTGAGGGAATAGAACCCTTAAATTATTTGTTATGTGAAAAGTATGTGAACGACGTATAGGCGAGGTGACGAGTGTCTATACGTCGTGAAATTAATTGTTTGCATGCTTACTAGAAAAATCATAAATTGCTTTAAGTCATAAATTAATTATTATTATAATAATTATTTCTCTCCTATTCTTTGTCAAATATTAATTCTTGAATTCCTGCATTAATTGTTACATGCTATTTGAATTATGTGTTTTAATTGTTATTTGACATATAACACATTAAATATTAAACAACTAATTTTCTCTATGATTTTCATAATAAATTGTTATTTGTCATTGTTTGGTTTATAAATAAATTATAATTATTGTATGCCTTGATGCTTAATAATTTCTTATTGGACGTGGTATTTATTGGAGTAGGTTTTATTACATTTATGAGTTGTTTAAAATTATATTGGGGGAACGGGTTGCATGCCGCAACGGAAAAGAAAGTATATGTGTATATATTGGGGGATCGGATTGCACGCCGCAGTAGACTTATTAAAAGTCAATATTGGGGGATCGGATTGCACGCCGCAATAGACTTATTAAAAGTCAATATTGGGGGATCAGATTGTACGCCGCAATAGACTTATTTAAAAGTCAATATTGGGGGATCGGATTGCATGTCGCAACAGACTTATTTAAAAGTTTATATATATACTTGATTGAAATAAATATATGACAGACTTGATTAAAAGAAATATATTGGGAGAGCGGGTTGCACGCTGCAACAGAATTGAATGTGAATATATTGTGAGAGCGGGTTACACGCTGCAACAGATTTGGGTGAAATAATAATGGATTATGACTGCTGAGTTGGCTTCAATTATTATAAATGAGTTACCTGATTTATATCTATTATTTGTTGTTATTATTAATATTGTGTACAGGTTAATATAAGTGAACCGCCTTAGTCTCGTCACTATTTCGTCGAGGTTAGGCTCAACCCTTACCAGTACATGGGGTCGGTTATACTGATACTACACTCTGCACTTCTTGTGCAGATTTCGGAATTGGTCCCAGCGGCGTGCCATAGACTTGCTCGGATTTCAGCTACTCGGAGGAGACTTGAGGTATAACTGCATGACGTCCGAAGTTCTGAAGTCCCCGTCTATTTTACTTTAGATGTGTGTTTATTTTTAGACATCTTTATTTAATTCGGACCTTAATTTGTATTATTCTTGAAGCTCGTGCACTTGTGACACCAATTCTGGGATGGTATTTAGACACCGTTATTTTTATGGATTATTCACTATATTTCAAACTTTGCTTCCGCATTTGTTTCTTTGTTATTAATAAATTTAAAATTATTTAAAAAATGGATAATATTATTCTAACGTTGGCTTGCCTAGCAAGTAAAATGTTAGGCGACATCACAGTCCGAAGGTGGAAATTTCGGATCGTGACAAATACCAGAAGTAACTCAACAATCAAATGCTCAGCAAAAACCTAATTTCTGAAAATAGTTGTGCCTTTCAAGTATATCAATAAAAACCCAAATCGTTTACCAAAAATATTAGTAAGTTTGAAAACAGTAATTTTTCCCAAAATGTCTTTTAACAATGATAAGATATTTTATTTCCTTTCTAGATAACCAGTGGAAAATGCATCACTATATCTGTATGTCAAATGTGCATGTCAATGCGATGCAACTGAGTAATAAAATCATATGCATACTCTCAGAGTATCATTTCACTCAATCCTCCCACTCACCCAGTCCTCACAGTCACTCAATCCTCCCAAATCACTCTGCACTCGAGCTCGGCACTCGCACCCAGTAGGTACTTGTACTCACTGGGGGTGTGTACAGACTCTGGAGGGGCTCCTTCAGCCCAAACGCTATAATCTGTACGGACAACTCATATGCTATTATAATATCTGGATCCGCACGGACAACTCACGTGTTGCATGGATAAATCATGTGCTATAATAATATCTGGATCCGCACGGACAACTCACGTGCTATAATAAAGCCTATAAGGCCTGCTGCAGGCGGGCAACCCCGATCCACATAATAATAAAGTATATAAAGCCAATATGGTCTGTTGCGGCGTGCAGCCCGATCCCATAATTATCCTCACAATCAGGCCTTCGGCCTCACTCAGTCATTAATCTCTCGAGTCTTTCGGGCTCACAATGTCATGAAAATCCGCCCAAAATGATGATATGATGAATCAATAAATAGCAACAGAGACTGAGAGATGATATGAAATGAATGCACATGACTCAGTTTTAAAATTTCAATTTAAACAAATTCAACAACAATTTGACCTCTGTGGGTCTCAATAATACTGTCATATAGCCTCAACATAATTTTAACATGATTCTCAACTCAATAGCTCTAGTACGTAGAGATTTCCATGATTTCATATAAGTTCAGGTAACTACACAGTACCACAAGAATAACGAAATCACAGTTCACACGGTACACGCCCACACGCCCGTCACCTAGCATGTGCGTCACCTCAACACTAAACACATAACATGTATAATTCAGGGTTTATACCCTCAACTCCAAGATTAGAAGAGTTACTTACCTCGAACAATCCAAATCCAATACCGAGCAAGTTGTACAATACTCCAGAAATTCCATTCCGCGCGTATCAACCTCCATACGCCTTCCTATCTCCTCAATTCAATCCAAACGACTCGTATCTATTCAAACAACGTGCAAATTAATCACAACTTACTCTAATGCTTACAATTTAACAATTTACAAAAATTCCCAACTCCGCTCGAAAAATCGACAGTGGGGCCCACGTCTCAGAATCTGACGAAACTCACAAAATACGAATACCGTTCTGATACGAGTCCAACCATACAAAAATTATCAAATTTCGACATCGGATTGACCTTCAAATCTTCATTTTATATTTTTTGAAGATTTTATAAAAAATATAATTTTTTTTCCATAAATTCACGGATTCATGATGTAAATGAATATGGAATCATAAAATATAATCAATATAGGATAAGGAACACTTACCCCAATGTTTTCCGTGAAAATCGCCCAATAATCGCCTAAACCGAGCTCCCCAACTTTGTTTTTTTGTCAAAAATGGCAGAAAACCCCCGTTTATAGGGCCTCAGCTGTTTCGGGCGCCACAGGTAGCGTTGGGGGCTACGTGTGGCGCAGTTTCCAGTATCCCATAAATTCCCAGCGACAGGGCTAGTGCCCCACGCTACCTTGGGCGCTCGCGTTGACGAGAAATCTTTTCCGACACGGAAATGGGCATAACTCTCTCATACGATGTCCGAATCCGACGATTCTTTTTGCTATGGCTCCGTAATTTCAATACGGATCTAATGCTTCAATCAAAACTGAATTTGGTTCAATACCACATATTCTTGAAGAATCGACATCGAACATTCTAGGTTCGATGCTGAAATATAGCAAATCAATCCGGAATGAATTCAAATTTTGCGTACAAGTCATAAATGACATAGCAAAGCTATTCCAATTTCCAAAATATGATTCCGACCTCGATATCAGAAAGTCAACTCCCCGGTCAAACTTCCAAACTTTAAATTTCCTATTTTCGCCATTTCAAGCCGAATTTAACTACGAACTTCAAAATAAATATCCGAACGCACTCCTAAGTTAAAAATCACCATACGGAGCTATTGGAACCATCAAAACTTTATTTCGGAGTCGTTTACACATAAGTCGACATCCGATCACTATTTTAACTTAAACTTTAAACCTTGGAACTAAGTGTTCCAATTTATTCCAAAACCTCACTGGACCCGAACCAATTACTCCGGCAATTCACATAACATCTGTAAAGTATAATTTGAGCAATAAATGAAAAAATGGAGCTGTGATACTCAAAATAACCGGACGGGTCGTTATAGTGGAGGTGTGCTAAAACTCAGGAAACGCGACCACCATACCATCCTTGCTAGCATTGATAATGCTAACGACTGTGGATGGATGGAACAATTCGTTATCATTGCTACTAGAGACATCTTCCCGACAACAACACCTGCTAGAATATTTTTGCGCGAAAATAACCGCCAGTTTCAGTCGATTTTGTTAAAAAAATAAAATTATAGACTAGCATTGGTCGATTATTTTAAATGACCGACTGAAATAACCAACTGATTTAAGTCGATTTCTTAAATCTTAATTTCAATTTATTTTAAAATAAAAAACTAGTCGAAATTGGTCGGTTTCTTAAAAAAAAAACTTTTTGGGACGCAAAAATAATTTTTGCATTTTGGCGCCAAAGAAAAGAGATCGAATTTAGTCGGTTTTGGTAAAAAAAAAAAAAAGGAAAAAATCGACTGACTTTGATCGGTCAGTTGACCGCAAACATTTTTGGCCGAAATTCTAATAATAATGTAGTAAGAATTGTAAAAATGAAGGAATCTAACGGCAAACTTAAGTCATTTAAACTTTCAAGATTAACCAAATATTAATATTTAAGAATGAATAAAAGAATGTTCAAGCTAGGTGGATGGAGAAATTCCTGGTAGAGAGGTATGCCCTTTTAGTGGGCTTTATGTGACATAAATTCGAATTAATCTGAGAAGTAATAATCAAATATCACATGATTTTACAATAAAAAAATATTATATCTCAAGAAAGGATCATGATCATGCTAGACTGACATATATTTGTATTATTTATAAATAATAAATATATTTATATGTTAATTTGATCGATATTTTTACTTGTTCAATACCAAAAGCCGATTTTGATTTAGTTTTAAATTTCTCTTCGAATACCTTATATTCGGTTTACCCAAAAAGGAAAAAAACTTGAAGTAGTGAAAGTATTGTTCAAACTAACATATATTTATATGTTCAAACTAGTAAGAATTAGAAAAATGAAGGAATCTAACAGCAAACTTAAGTCATATATGTTGGGATATATACTATTAACCATGAATTTTGGTTTGGATATAGTATTTATTATGAAATAATTATTTATTCAATTTTAATAAAGTTTTAAATAGATCATATATTCGTTTGTGTCCTTTACTTATATATTAGATGATTTAGTATATAGAGTTTAGCTTATACACGGAAGATTAAATCATCGGTTCTTATAAGTATAAAGATCATGTTCACAATCTAATGATGGAATTGGACAAACCATCAAGAATGATTGTAGCACAAGATTAAATATAATTTATTTTGATTATGGGAATGGTTTAATTCCGACTTCTTGTGCTAGTACATTTTGTATGTATTGAACGGACCAAGTAGAGATAAGTATTTTACACTGACTTAATAAAATAAACTCTCTAGTCATTAAATGTACTTATACTCTTTGTAATGACCCAGCTGGTCATTTTAACTTTTAGAACCTCGTTCCCTAAAATAAAACTTCACGTAGGTGCTTGTAATGATTTATGACTTGTGGGGATGGTTGGTTCGGGATTCGGAAGTGTTTGGGGTGAAACCGGAACACTTGGTTCCTTAAGTTGGCCTTAAAGTGCTAAGTTTGACTTCGGTCAACATTTTGAGAAAACGACTCCGGAATAGAATTTTGATGATTCCAACAGCTCAGTATGGTGATTTTGGACTTATGAACGTGTTCGGAATTTTATTTGGAAGTCCGTAGTTAAATTAGGCTTGAAATGGCTAAATACAAGAATTTAAGTTTGGAAGTTTGACCGATGAGTTGACTTTTTGTTACCGGAGTCGGAATCCAGTTCCGAAAATTTTCATAGTTCCGTTATGTAATTTATGACTTGTGTGTAAAATTTGAGGTCAATCGGATTTGATTTGATTTGATAGGTTCCGACATCGAATGTAGAAGTTGAAAACTCTTAGTTTCATTAAGCTTGAATTGGGGTATGATTCATGATTTTAGCATTGTTTGATGTGATTTAGAGGTTCGACTAAGTCGAACAGTTGCCCCGGTGCTCCATCCGGGGCAGAGGTCAGTTCGTGAGGGGGCAGTCCAGCAGACCCCTGTATCCAGCACCACCACCTCCTCGAGGTGCTCCAGTACGACCTTATTTCAGTGCTATACCAGAGAGTTCTTACCGTGGGTATTCAGGTCCCCAGGGCCAGACACTTAGTCAGCAGCCCATCGCACCAAAGAGTTATTACGAGTGCGGGGATCCCAGTCACATGCGGAGGTTTTGCCCCAGGCTTCGAGGTAGACCAGTATAGCAGGGTCAGCAGCCTATGCTTACCAGACCAGTTGCTCCACGAGTAGTCCGACCACCGAGAGGCGGAGGACAGGTGGGTAGGGGCCGTCCTAGAGGTGGAGGTCAGCCAGCGGAGGCCGGACAGTTGGCGCTCCAGCACGATTCTATGCTTTTCCGGCTAGACCAGATGTAGAGGCCTCAGATGCCGTGATTATATGTATTATTTCTGTTTGTGGCAAAGATGCCTTAGTATTATTTGATCCAGGATCTACGTATTCATATGTGTCTATTTGCTCCACTCCTGGGTGTTTCTCGTGAGTCCTTGAGTACTCCTGTTTATATGTCCACTCCTATAAGCGATTCTGTTGTTGTGAACTGGATCTACCGGTCCTGTATTATTACATTCTGTGATTATGAAACTAGAGTAGATCTCCTATTTCTTGAGATGACCGATTTTGAAATTATTCTGGGCATGGACTGGTTATCTCCATATCATGCTATTCTAGATTGTCATGCCAAGACTGTTACCTTGGCTATTCCAGCATTGCCTAAGCTGGAGTGGAAGGGTTCGCCTGTTAGTTCATTTAATCGAGTTATTTCTTTTATAAAGGCTCAACACATGGTTGAGAAGGGTTGTTTGGCTTATCTAGCCTATGTTCGGGATACTAATACAGAGACTCCAGCTATTGATTCAGTGCCTGTAGTTCGGGAGTTCCCCGATGTATTTCGGTCAGATCTTCCATGTATGCCACCTGATCGTGATATTGATTTCTGTATTGACTTGGCTTCAGATACCCAGCATATATCTATCCTACCGTATCGCATGGCTCCGAAAGAATTGAAAGAATTGAAAGAACAGCTTGAAGAGTTACTAGCCAAAGGGTTTGTCAGATCGAGTGTATCGCCTTGGGGTGCACCAGTATTATTTGTGAAAAAGAAAGATGGAACAATGCGGATGTGTATTGATTATCGCCAATTGAACAAAGTCACTATTAAGAACAAGTACCCGCTGCCGCGTGTTGATGATTATTTGACCAGTTGCAGGGTGCTAGGGTATTCTCTAAGATCGACTTGAGGTCGGGGTACCATCAGTTGAAGATTCGGGATTCGGATGTTCCGAAGACTGCTTTTCGGACTAGATATGGTCATTATGAGTTTCTGGTGATGTCCTTCGGTTTAACTAATGTCCCGGCAGCGTTTATGGATCTGATGAACAGGTTATTCATGCCATATATTGATTCATTTGTCATTGTCTTCATTGATGACATATTAATCTATTCGCGCAGTAAGGAGGAACATGAGCAGCATATGAGAGTAGTGCTTCAGACATTGCTGGAACAAAAGCTATATGCTAAGTTCTCTAAATGTGAGTTTTGGCTAGAGTTTGTTTCATTTTGGGACATGTTGTATCGGGAGAAGGTATTAAAGTTGATCCCAAAATGATTGAGGCAGTTCAGAATTGGCATCGTCCCACTTCGGCGACTGAGATCATGAGTTTTCTGGGTTTAGCAGGTTATTATCGTCGGTTCGTGGAAGGTTTTTCATCTATTGCAGCACCTTTGACCAAATTAACCCAGAAGGGTGTTCAGTTCTAATGGTCCGATGATTGTGAGTCAAGCTTTCAGAAGCTCAAGACAGCACTGACTACAACACCCGTGTTAGTGTTACTATCTGGTTCGGGAATATATACAGTGTATTGCGACGCGTCACGCGTTGGCTTGGGTTATGTATTGATGCAGGAAAGGCGAGTTATTGTATATGCTTCACGTCAGCTGAAGCCCCACGAGAAGAATTATCCAGTACATGATTTGGAGTTAGCTGCGATTGTTCACGCTCTAAAGATTTGGAGGCATTATCTTTATGGGGTGTCTTGTAAAGTTTACACTGATCATCGCAGTTTGCAGCATTTGTTCAAGCAGAGGGATCTAAATTTGAGGCAGCGCAGATGGCTGGAGTTACTAAAAGATTATGATATTACTATCTTGTATCATCTGGGCAAAGCAAATGTGGTTGCAGATGCCTTGAGCAGGAAGGCAGAGAGTATGGGTAGTTTGGCTTTCATTTCAGCAGAAGAAAGGCCATTAGCCTCAGATATTCAATCCTTAGCTAACAAACTTGTGAGAATGGATATTTCAGAGCCCAACCGAGTTCTTGCATGTGTGGTGGCCCAATCTTCACTATTTGAGCAGATCAAGGCTCGCCAGTATGATGACCCATACTTGATGGTTCTTCGTGAAATGGTACTACGAGGTGGTGCCAAGGAAGTTACTATTAGAGCGGATGGTGTTTTGCGACTCCAGGATTGTCTATGTGTTCCTAATATGGATGGACTGAGGAAAAAGATCCTGGAAGAGGCACACAGTTCTCGGTATTCTATTCATCCAGGTGCTACTAAGATGTATCGTGACTTGAGGTAACATTATTGGTGGCGACGAATGAAAAAGGACATAGTTGAGTATGTATCTAGGTGTCTAAATTGCCAGCAAGTTAAATATGAGCACCAGAGGCCAGGTGGCCTACTTCAGCAGATGACTATACCAGAGTGGAAATGGGAACGAATTACTATGGACTTTGTAGTTGGGTTGCCGCGGACCTTGAGGAAGTTTGATGCAGTTTGGGTGATTGTTGACAGGTTGACTAAGTTGGCACATTTTATTCCTGTTGTGACTACGTATACTTCAGAGAGGTTGGCCCAGATTTATATTCAGGAGATAGTTCGGTTGCACGGTGTGCAAATTTCCATCATATCAGATAGAGGCCCTCAGTTTACTTTACATTTCTGGAGAGCAGTACATAGTGAGTTGGGGACCCGTGTAGAGCTCAGCACAGCCTTTCATCCGCAGACCGATGGACAGTCAGAGAGGACAATTCAGATTTTGGAGGATATGCTCAGGGCATGTGTGATCGACTTTGGAGGTCAGTGGGATCGTTTCCTGCCTTTGGCCGAGTTTTCTTATAATAACAGTTACCAATCTAGCATCGAGATGGCTCCATTTGTGGCTTTATATGGTGGGCGATGTCGTTCACCTATCAGATGGTTTGAGCCAGGTGAGGCTAAGTTATATGGTACTGATTTGGTAAGGGATACCTTGAAAAAGGTAAAGTTGATTCAGGAGCGACTTCGTACAGCACAGTCCAGACAAAAGAGTTACGCGGATTAGAAAGCGTGTGATATATCATTTATGGTAGGTGAAAAAGTTCTCTTGAAGGTTTCGCCGATGAAGGGAATTTTGAGATTCGGGAAGAAGGTCAAGTTGAGCCCAAGGTATATAGACCCATTTGAGGTATTGAAACGAGTTGGGGAGGTTGCTTATGAGCTTGCATTGCCTCCCAGCCTATCGGGAGTTCATCCGTTTTTTCACGTATCTATGCTCCGGAAGTATCATGCTGACCTATCACATGTGTTAGACTTCAGCACAGTTCAACTAGATAATAGCTTGGGTTATGAAGAGGAGCTAATTGCCATTATTGATAAACAGGTTCCCCAGTTGAGATCCAAGAGGATTTCTACAGTAAAAGTCCAGTGGAGGGGCCAACCAGTCGAAGAAGCGACGTGGGAGGCCGAGAAAGACATGCGGAGCAGATATCCACACTTATTCAGCACTTCAGGTACAATTCTAAACCCGTTCGAGGACGAACGTTTGTTTAAGAGGTGGAGAATGTAATGACCCAACCAATCATTTTAACTTTTAGAACCCCGTTCCCTAAAATAAAACTTTCCGTAGGTACTTGTAATGATTTATGACTTGCGGGGATAGTTGGTTCGGGATTTGGAAGTGTTTGAGGTGAAACCGGAACACTTGGTTCCTTAAGTTGGCCTTAAAGTGCTAAGTTTGACTTCGGTCAACATTTTGAGAAAATGACCCCGGAATAGAATTTTGATGATTCCAACAACTCTGTATGGTGATTTTGGACTTAGGAGCATGTTCGAAATTTTATTTGGAAGTCCGTAGTTAAATTAGGCTTGAAATGGCTAAAAACAAGAATTTAAGTTTGGAAGTTTGACCGATGAGTTGACATTTTGATACCGGAGTCGGAATCCAATTCCGAAAATTTTCATAGCTCCGTTATGTAATTTATGACTTGTGTGTAAAATTTGAGGTCAATCGGATTTGATTTGATTTGATAGGTTCCGACATCGAATGTAGAAGTTGAAAACTCTTAGTTTCATTAAGCTTGAATTGGGGTATGATTCATGGTTTTAGCATTGTTTGATGTGATTTAGAGGTTCGACTAAGTTCGTATGATGTTTTAGGACTTGTTGGTATATTTGGTTGAGGTCCCGAGGGCCTCGGGTGAGTTTCGGATGGTTAACGGATCAAAAGTTGGACTTAAAAAGCTGCTGCAATTTTCCCTTCTGCTGTATATTCTAGGCTATGATCGAGCCCCAGATCGAACCCAGATATCGAGCCCACGATCGAGGCCTGAGTCGAAGTCAGGGATGAGGCTCAGTATCGAAGCCACGATCGAAGGCAAGGCTCGAGGGCCATGATAGAAGGCAAGGCTCGAGGGCCAGGATCAAGACCCAAGATCGAACTTGATCGAGGCCATGATCATGTCCCATGCTCGAGGCCTGATCGAGGCCATGACCAGCTCCCAAGATCGAGCTCCCTGAGATCGAGCTCCCCCGATTGAGCTCCTTGATCGAACTGGACAGAGCTGTAAGTTATAAAAACAGAGGACATTCGTCCCATTTGCCATTTTTGATGAATTTGAACTTGAGTAGAGGCGACTTTTGTCAGATTTTCAAGGGAAAAATATTGGGGTAAGTGATTCTAACTCGGATTTGGTCTACATATACAAGTATATCATTGTTTTCACCATAAATTAGTGTTTTGAGATTTAAATTTGGGAAATTTTTAGAAATCTCATAGAAACGAATTTTTGAGATTTCGGTATCGATTCGGAGTCGGATTTGAGTGAAACTGGTATGGTTGGACTCGTAATTGAATGGGTTGTCGGATTTCGTAACTTTTATCGGATTCCGAGACGTGGGCCCCACAAACGATTTTTTAATTAATTTCGGGATTTTTATTAAAAATATAGTATTTTCTTATAGAATTGATTCCTATAATTTTTAGTGATTGTATCGAATTATTTTGGATAGATTCAAGGTAGACAGAGTTGGATAATCGTGAAAAAGGCCTTATAGTGGATTAATTGGAGCAAGATGAGATAAGTCTCTTGTCTAGTCTTGTGAGGGGAAAATTACCCCATAGGGATTAAATTGAATAATTATTGCTAATTGCGGGGGCTACGTACGCACGAGGTGACAAGAGTCCGTGCGTAGCTACTATTAATGCTAAAGTCCGGGTAGTTTAAGACTCAAAGCATGAATTACTTGTGTGAATTATATTCTTTATTAATTAAAATAATTGATGTATATATTGTGAATTGTTATGAAAAGTAGAAAAATATGAAATTTTCATATGCTTAATTTTTGTTTAAATCAATTAATTGTTAAAAGAAATTGTTCTCCTCCCAAATTTATCTTTAATAAATATACTCTCCTTCCGGAGACACATAAGAAAATGTCCTCCTTTCTTGTGGAGCGGGCTGAACGCCTCGGCAGGATAGATGCATCTATGGATCGCGCCACAGATCCTTCGGCAGTGTACACGACACTCTGGATCGAGTCATACGTCCTCGGCAGAAATCGTGATTAATAATAATAATTACACGATACTTTAATAATTTATTTCAGCTTGTGAAGCTAATTAATAAAATCCTTGAAATTTAATGAATTATTATTCTTGCTTGTTAAGGAATTAATTGTTACTCCTGTAAATGAGGTTTAATTGATAAACTAGAAATTATTTGAATTGAAGGAATTTAATTAATATATTGAGAATTGTTACATTTGAATGAATTTGATTATTTCTGCTGATTAAATAAATTATTGTAAATTCTGTAAATCATGCTGATTTAAATATCCTAGTTTTATTTCAGTTATTATTATTGACCCATAGTGAGTGTCAAAGTCGGCCATCTCGTCTCTACCACTTCGAGATTATGCTTGATACTTACTGGGTACACGTTGTTTACGTACTCATACTACACTTGCTATACTTTTTGTGCAGGATCTGAGACAAGTACTAGTGAAGGACCTATCATCACATACCCACGTCATCCCGAGGCATAGTGGTGAGCTGCCTTTCTGAGCCGTTCTACAGCTACCAGTGTCTCTTCTTATATTTATATTCTGTCTATTTCATTTCAGACAGTATTTGGAGTTTTGTATAATCTACTAGATGCTCATGCACTTGTGACACCGGGTCTTGGCACACACATTGGTATAAGTTGGTATTTTATTATTTTTTTTGGAATAAAAATTTAACCAATGTACGTTTGACTTATTAGTTGGCTTGCCTAGCTGTAGTGTTGGGCGCCATCACGACCTATAGGTGAAATTGGGTCGTGACACTCTTAATCTTGATATAATTATTATTAGCTGTATATATTATTATTGTTTTGATTTATTAAAAGGCGAGATCCTTTCGTGGCTCAATATGCCTGGTAAATTGGATAATAATAATGTACATTGGCGAAGTAAGAGTTAGTTGATGGAATCCATGTCTCGGTCTAGAGATTGATGATATACCTTTATGAAAGCTTATAAGTTTTCATGTGTAAACCCTGCAGGTGGATTTTATATCCGTCACATGAAATAAGTTAAGTGAAAGTCTAAAGGAAATAATGAATGAATTAAATTGTCAGTAATTTAATTTATTTGATTAGTATCTGAATCTTAACATGGGGAGTTAAATAAGGTTTAATGGAAGAATTTCGAAATTGAACTGAGAAATGCAGTTACGAATTTTTAGTGGAATAATTCGTAATTTATTATGGTAGTATTAATTCGGATATTTCGAATTAAGTTCATAATAGGAAGCCTCGTTAATTAAATATTGCGGTCCCTACTGTGCCCGAATAATTAAGAATTAAATGGAATTCTATTTCTTGGTGGAAAAGGAAGACCCTACAGGTTTAGGAAAAGTTTTTAAACCCTAAAACCTGTGGCTATATAAAGGGGTCTTATTCCATAAGGAGGCTATGGGTTTTACTACACGGTTTTCCTAGGAGAAATTCGTCCATACGAATTTCGCTAATTCCGGGTATTATTCGGGTCACACATCAGAAGACTGTGGAACTGGAAGACGGGCTCGTGGACGATTTCGCTCTTACTTGAAAGCTCTTTTCGCGATCACGGTCACGCTTCAAGAGATAAGTATTGATTTTATTAAAATATGTGATTATGTGTTGTCTATATTACATGCAAGTGATCCTGGCTATTTGTTTCCGCTGTTTATATATGTTTTCCATATTGGTATCAGAGCATGCTCACATCTAAATAGATAACCTTAATGGTGTATATCTGTGTGATTATATACGTTGTGATTTATAGTCTTACATCGATGATGAGTGTAAATCAGTTTTTTCTAAGGAAGCGTCAAATAGTGGTTATTTGTGATTTTCGTCGTTGCCGCCAACGAGCAGAATCCCAAACATATTCTTTGGTCAATTGCTGTAGTATCGCGACTGGGTTTAAAAGGAAATTGAATTTGAAACTTTTGGACGATTGTTGGCGGTTGTCTTTGCAGAAACAATTTTAAAGCTTCATGTGTTTTTTATTGTTGATTGGTAAATAACCAAAAAGAGCATGTAAAGCCTTAAGAGGCTTTGGCGACTGAAGACAAAATTTGTCTTGAAAAAGGGTTCCTCTTTTTGGAGATTAGGTCAAACAATTAAGATGTGGTGCACGTGATTTTGTCCCTGGTTAAGTTTATGACCTATGGCCCGTAAGAGAGCAAATATACTATGTGAAAATAGATGACCTTTTGGCTTCATGGCTGTAGCTAGGATGTGGCTAATTACATGGCCACTATTTATTTGTAACCGGGATAGTAGCGTACGGATATAGCTAATGACATGAGATTGTTGTCTCTCTTTTCCTCTCACTTGTATATAAAAAGTGTATAATTAAAAATTTATGATTAATAAATATGTATTACCAAAGTAATTTATTTATTGGGAGTCATTGAATATTCTTAAAGCTTTATATATGTGAGATGACATCAAATGTATGTTAAGAATTTATGATTAATAAATGTTATCACTAAGGTGATTTATTTATTTGAAATAATTGAAAATTCTTAATAGTTTTACACATGTACGATTATGTTAATGCATGAATTGAGAGTTATGGATAATAAAAAGGATCCACTAAAGTGGCCTATTTATTTGAGTCATTTAATTTTCTCAATGTACCATGTGTAAATTGACCCTGATTAGTGTACGTTTGTGGTGGAGGTCTTATATACCCAAATGAGATTTACCATTGGATACTAATAACACTAAACATATTCAGAGAAGAGATATTAAGCATTCCATCCAAAAGGATGAAAAGTAATATCTTGGATTCTCATGTGTATATAACGGGAGGACAATTTGATGTAAGAGGAAACTTTGTGTATCTTACCCGAAATAAGGACATAATCAATGTCATGTGCTCATAGAATAATTATAAGGATAATAGAAAGCATGATCATATTTATTTTAATCCATGAGTGTCACGACCCAATTTCACCTATAGGTTGTGATGGCGTCGGACACCGCTGTTAGACAAGCCAACAATAAATACTAAATAAATTCTCATTTTAATATTTTTGAAGTCATAGTTGTTCCCCTCAATTAAATAGCAAAAGATGACATTTACCAAATACGTACTAATATCTTTTAAAAAAAAATTCAATACAGTGCAACCCATAATCATACCAAAACCCGGTGTCATAAGTGCATGAGCATTTACTAGGGAATTAAAATAAAATACAGCATCTGTCTAGAATACAAATTAGACAGGAAAATATAATAACTCTGAAGGAGACTCTATTAGTTGCGGATTGTAATATAGAATGCAGCTCACCTATATCCCCACAATTATTAACCACACCTCTGCGCCCACAAGGCCGTTATACATATATGTACCTGCACAATAAAATGTGCAGCAAGTGCAGTATGAGTACGAAAATAACGTGTACCCAGTAAGTATCAAGTCTAATCTCGAAGAGGTAGAGACGAGATGGCCGACTATGACACTCACTATGGGTCAATAATATTAAATAATCATGAAAATAGAAATATTTATATCAACGTGATTCATAGAGTTAACAAAAATATTATTGTACCAGCATAGGTAATTAAATTCCTTCAATTCCAATAATTTTCAATATATTAATTAAATTCCTTCAATTCAAATAATTTCTAATCTATTAATTAAATCCTTAAATTTTAATAAAATTTTCAATTTATCAAATAGCTTTACAAGCTGCAATTCAATTTCAATAAATTTTTAATTTATCAAATAGCTTTACAAACTGCAATTTAATTTCAATAAATTTTCAATTTATCAAATAGCTTTACAAGCTGCAATTCAATTTCAATAAATTTCTAATTTATCAAATAGCTTTACAAGCTGTAATAAACTGTCCAAGTATCGTGTATTTATTATTATTATTATTATTATTATTATTAAGCACGATTTCTGTCGAGGTCGTACGGCCCGATCCAGAGTTTCGTGTACACTGCCGAGAGACGTGCGGCACGATCCATAGATGCATCTATCCAGCTGAGGCGTTCGGCCCGCTCCACAAGAAAGGAGAACATTTTCTTATGTACCTCCGGAAGGAGAGTATATTCATTATAAGATAAATTCGGGAGGATGAACAATTTCTTTAAACAGTTAATTAATTTAAACAGAAAATTAAGCATATGAAATTTTTATCTTTATTATATTTCCTAACAATTCACAATTTATGTATCAAATAATTCAATTAAATAAAGAATACAATTTACACAAGCAATTCATGCTTTGTATCCTAAACTACCCGGACTTTAGCATTAATAGTAGCTACGCACGGACTCTCGTCACCTCGTGTGTACGTAGCACCCACAATTAGCAACCAATTTAATCACTTATGGGGTAATTTCCCCCTCATAAGATTAGACAAGAGACTTACCTCGCTCCGAAGTTCCATAGCCGGCTCCCAAGCCTTTCAAATAACTCGACCGACGCCCAACGCTCCAAAACTCGCTTTCGCTTTATTAACATTCACAAGCTTTTAATCCTCCTCCGACATCGTAACATTGAGTAAAATGCTCATACGCCACCAACAAATTGATATCTACAATTACAATCCCAATTACAATTAAAATATGACTCAAAACTATTTATCAATATCCATTTATGGCTCTCAAGTTGGCTACAAGCCTCCAGCTCAAATTGTCTAATAGGTTCACTTACTAGCACAATCAACTCTACTCTTATCATTCAATACCCATTTGAAGTCATCAATGATACTACATTAATTTTCCAACACCGCCAAATTACTATTCATCGTCTTCCTTAACCAACATTTTCAAAACATTCAATTTGGTGATTACTTAGTTGAATACTTCCAACTAAACTAGAATATGATTCCATAGGTTCATTGCATCCTTTAATTTCATTTCTAATAACACTATTTATATTTTTCTCATTTTCTCAAGAACACTATTCATGACATGAACTAGAGTTTATGAAATCAATTATCCAACCATAACAACTTGAAACAAATATTAGAATTACTCTCACCGACTCATAAGAAATGAGCTTGAAGCATTAGTATTACCTTCTTGAAGCTTTTTCTTGATATTCCAATGTTTGGAAAATTTGGTGTTCTTGAACAACTTGAAAGATTTCTAGGGATTTCAAAGATTGAAGGATGTTAATACTAGTGTTAATAGGATGTTATTAACTTAAAATATCCAAAAAAAACTCACCTTGTATTCTTAAGTCGTCTCCAAGGTCGAATCCACCATGAAAGAACCAATCCCTAGCTCAAGAAAATCCCCAAAAATGGCTGCTGCCCGTGACTGCCTTATAAAGGCACAAGTGCTTTAGCGAGTTGTACCTTGCACTGTGCAGGTTGTACCTCATATTACAAGTTTTGCCCTGCTGGCCACCATTTACTAAAACGTCCATAAGTCCTTGTAGAAATATCCAAATGACTAACGGTCGAAAGCGTTAGAAACTAGACTCGAAGATCTTTCATTTAATAGGTTGTCCACCATATAACTACTTTATATATATATATATATATATATATATATATATATATATATATATATATATATAAGCATGCTTGTCCAAAATTAGGTTTTTGTGTGTATTTATTTGGAACTTTAGTCTATCATGTAATTTTCAACTTGATTAAGACTTAGGGCTCTCCTTAGACCCTACATCACTTATAATATGACTCGTTCACTTATTAACATACGAACCTGCTGGAACCTTAAAATTCCGATTCCGGGGTCGTTTTCTAAAAGTGTTGACCGAAGTCAAATTTGCCCTTTTAAGGCTAACTTAAGGAACCAAGTGTTCCGATTTCAACCCAAACACTTCCAAATCCCGAACCAACCATCCCCTCAAGTCATAAATCATTAAAAATACATTCAGAGAGTTTTATTTAGGGGAACAGGGTTCTAAAAGTCGAAACGACCGGTTGGGTCGTTACAATGAGAATACCTAAAACTGTTAATCTCTAAATTTGGTCATGAATTTGGAGGTCATGAATTTGACGAACTACAATTGACCTGAAATTTAGTAGATCCATTAAAAATGACCCGGTGAGAAACACTCACTGCTATGCAGTGAATCACGTGTTTTTCGGTGTTTCGAGATCTTTTATATGGGATTTAAATAGTTTATTGGATTAAATAAGCTTTACTATGAAAAACTATTCTTTATATGTCGGTCTTATTGTGTTAAATCTGGAACACGATTATACGTGATGATTTAACTTAATATGATATATGGAAAGAATGTAAATCACATTGATTTAATCTATAAATTTATCTGAAGCAATTAATCCGAATTTGGTCTAGTTTTGGTCATCATGAATTTCATGATCTCCAATTAACCTGAAATTTGGTGGGTCCATCAAAAATGACCTGATAAGAAATACTCACTGTGTTACAGTGAATTACGTCGTATTTTTGGTAGGTTGGGATCGTTTAGATGGGTTTTTTGGCGGTTTGCGGGATTAAAACGTGATTTGAATATGAAAAGTCATTCTTTATGTCGGATTTATTTATGTTAAATCTGAAACATAGTAACACATATTGATTTGACATAATTGATATATGGAAAGAATTTAACTCATATTTTAAATTCTTAAAAATCCTTAAAATCGTAACTTTTCCAATTTGATCGCAGTTTTGGAGATCATGACTTTTATGATCTCCGATTGACATCAAATTTGAGCTGTTTGGATGGGTTTTGGGGCATTTTTTCGAATTTTAAAACTTAATCCTTAGAGAAAAATTTGTGGTTGTGATCAAGTGGTGATAGGAATTAACCCCTATGGTCTCCACTATTTATTTATAGTGAGATAATAAATTTACGTGCCGACTTTAGGTCTTCCTTCATATCGGATAAATTTATTATGAACTTACTGAGTATAATTACTAGTAGTTGATATCATGTACTTACTTTCCATCTGAGTATATATGTTGGATCAATAGAACTAGAGCTATTAATTATGATGTTTGCGTGACTTGAATTAACAGTATACTCTCCATCTGAGTTGTGTCTGTTTTAATTTATTGGAGTGAATGATCTATCATTACATATATATGTTGTATGAGTAATTCTTTTCCCATCGAAATTTGCTATTCAAGGTACATGAATATATGTGTGTAGTACGTTTGAAATTTGTATGTTAAATTATATACAATTGACTGAAAATAACAGTTTACTCTCCATCTGAGTTGGTTCTGTTTCCTTTTGGATTGTATATTTATTGCATTATATAATATAATTTGCATGAATGACTCTTTTCCCATCGAAATTTTCTATTCGAGATGCATGTATGTATATATATTGAATGCAGTCTGAATTTTACTATTCAGTGTTAATTGACTTATTATGATCTATTTAATGTTGTATATCTCAACTCCACAATGATTTCATGTAGTTTGTCGTATCACTAGTCAAAACTTTCCTTTGGTTGTGATAAGACATTAATTTGATGGATGTGATGTATGTACAATTTGCCATAAGAAATTTAATTCTGGTTTTTAGGCAAATTAAGAGATGGATATCTAGTTTATTTTCGAACTCTTGCATTATTGAGCTTGATAAATATTTTATCTCTTGTGGTACATGGATGCATGGCCTTGTTATTGTTAATGTCTCTCCTGAACTAAATTATATTAGTCTACCTTATAAGAGAAAATATTCTTCAAAATTGAGTGAAACTTATCTGTGCACTTGCGTCTTAAGTCATAATTATCTCGATAGGATTTCAGTTGGTCAATAATGAACCTTAATGTTCATTGAAAGTATAGGCACTACCAACTTATAGACCTTATTTAGAAGGAAATATGATTAAGAGGCATTTCTGCTCCAAAGGAAAGAGAGCTGGTGATAAGTTAGAACTAATCTATTTTTGATTGTGTTGTCTAATGAACACATAGACAAGAGGTGGTTTTGAGTATTTTTATGATATTCATAAATGATTGCTCAGACTATGAATATATTTATTTGATGCATCGTAAGTCTGAATACTTTGAATAATTTCGGAATTTTAAAGCTTGATACGGAGAAGCACCATAAAAATATATTAAATTACTACGATCTGATCGTAGGTGACTAGCACTTCTCGACAAAGTTCATTAGTTACTTATCAAAAATAGAAGACTATATCTTAATTGTCTACACCGGATACTCCATAATAGAGTGGTGTAGTAGAGAGAAGAAATAGGACTTTTATAGAGATATTTAGATTAATGGTGAGTTATTCCGATTTATTTCTTTTTCGTTATGGATATGCCTTAGAAACTGCAATTACATTATAATTTTAGTCTTTCTAAGTCAGTATCTTGGACCCCATAGAACTGTGGACTTAACGTAAGTCCGGTATGCGGCAAGTTCGGATATGGAACTGTCCAATATATATACTGAAAGAGAAAACGGATAAGATGAAATCAAGGACGAATGTATGCGCGTTTATTAGATATCCAAACGAACGAAAGGAGGTTTATTTTATTTTCTTAAAGGAAAGAAGGTAATTGCTAGCACAAATACCAGTTCTGTATAACATGATTATTTAGTAAACTATGTTCCTAGATGTAAACTAGTTTTACAGGAACTGAGCAAAGAAATAATTTGTGAATCATCTAAAATTCAAGTGCTCAAGAACATATAACTTTATATGTCGGAATTGACGTTCCATTGCATTTAAGTATTGGGAGAGACATTAATAGACAAAATTTACTACCTTCAAGTAGTGGGAGTAATGTTGAGCAGAGAACACTACAGGAAGAAGTCATTAATATTTCAATACCGCAAGATAATGAAGATGATATTAGTAGTACTTCGTCGTAGTGGGAGACTAGTAAGGAAAATCATAGTTTGGTATGTACTCTTGGGAGAGTTTCATAACAAAGATCCCTGAAGAGCTTAATACCAAACTAGTTAGTTACGACAAAGCACTACTAGACAAAGATTGCATTTGAAAATAACTTGGCAAGTTCCTTATAGCAAAAGCTTATTGGCAGAGACTTTTAATAGTCTTGCAAAAGGATAGCTGTGAAAGTTATAGATGCATGGTTATGAGTCGAAGTGGGAGATTGTTAGGGCATATACCATTAACCATGCATTTAGATATAGTATATTCTAATAATTGTCATGGTTAAAAGTCTAAGTGGGAGATTGTTGGGATATATACTATTAACCATGGATTTTGATTTGGATATAGTATAAGTTTTAAATAGATCATATATTCGTTTGTGTCCTTTACTTATATAGTAGATGATTTAGTGTATAGAGTTTAGCTTATACACGGAAGATTAAATCATCGGTTCTTATAAGTATAAAGATCATGTTCACAATCTAATGATGGAATTGGACAAACCATCAGGAATGATTGTAGCACAACATTAAATATAATTTATCTTGATTATGAGAATGGTTTAATTCCGACCTCTTGTGCTAGTATATTTTGTATGTATTGAACGGACCAAGTAGAGATAAGTATTTTATATTGACTTAATAAAATAAACTCTCTAGCCATTAAATGTACTTATACTCTTAATCTTGATATAACTATTATTAGTTGTGTATATTATTGTTGTTTTGATTTATTAAAAGGCGAGATCCTTTCGTGAGTCAGTATGCCTGGTAAATTGGATAATAATAATAATAATATACATCGGCGAAGTAATAGTTAGTTGATAGAATCCATGTCTCGGTCTAGAGATTGATGATACACCTTTATGAAAGCTTATAAGTTTTCATGTGTAAACCCTGCCGGTGGATTTTATATCCGTCACATGAAATAAGTTAAGCGAAAGTCTAAAGGAAATAATCAATGAATTAAATTGTCAGTAATTTAATTTATTTGATTAGTAATTGAATCTTAACATGGGGAGTTAAATAAGGTTTAATGGAAGAATTTCGAAATTGAACTTAGGAGTGCAGTTACGAATTTTTAGTATAATAATTCATAATTTATTATGATAGTATTAATTCGGATATTTCGAATTAAGTCCATAATAGGAAGCCTCGTTAATTAAATACTGCGGTCCCTGCTGTAACCAAATAATTAAGAATTAAATAAAATTCTATTTCTTGTGGAAAAGGAAGACCCTACAGGTATAGAAAAAGTTTTTAAACCCTAAAACTTGTGGCTATATAAATGGGTCTTATTCCATAAGGAGGCTATGGATTTTACTACACGATTTTCCTAGGAGAAATTCGCCCACACGAATTTCGCTAATTTCGGACATTATTCGGGTCACACAACAAAAGACTGTGGAACTGGAGGACGGGCTCGTGGACGATTTCGCACTTACTTGAAAGCTCTTTTCGCGATCACGGTCACGCTTCAAGAGATAAGTATTGATTTTAAAAATCTGTTATTATGTGTTGTCTATATTACATGCAAGTGATCCTGGCTATTTGCTTCCACTGTTTATACATGTTTTCCATCAATATATACTTTCAAGATTAGCCAAATATTAATAGTTAAGGAAGAATAAATGAATGATTTTTTTAAAAATTTCAATTCATCAATGCAACTCAATATAAAATTTAAAATATCAATATGCTATGTTTATTTTGAATCGATAAAACTACTTCTCAATGTTGGTTTGTGAAGACAGAAAAAGAATAAAGGGATTGAAGTATTTAAATAATATTTCATAAGAAAATGAGCATACATGTTAGAATCAAAGCCTTAGTAACAATAGATAGTGGTTCTCTATGATAATTAAATTAATAGCCTGTTTGGCCAAGCTTCGTTTTTGTAACGATCCGACCGGTTGTTTTGAAAATTTATACTTTGTTCGGTTGTTTGAGGGCACGTATGATGTACTTTGACTTGTGTGAATCGTCGGTTTTGGGTTGCAGGTATTTCAGAATCAAATTGGAAGAAAGAATTTCATTGTTGAAGCTTTAAATTAGGAGAGTTGACCAAAATTTGACTCTTTAGAATTTGACCTCGGATTGGAATTCTGATGATTCCATTAGCTTCGTTAGGTAATTTTGGACTTAGGAGCGCAATCGGAATATAATTTGGAGGCTCGTGGTAGAATTAGGCTTGAATTGGCGAAAGTTGGAAATTCGGCGATTTCGGTCGGCAGTGAAAAAATTGATATTAGAGTCAGAATGGAATTCCGGAAGTTGGAGTAGGTTCGTAGTGTCATTTGTGACATGTGTGCAAAATTTGAGGTCATTCGGACGTGGTTTGGTTGGTTTCGGCATCAGTTGCCGAATTTGAAAATTTAAAAGTTCTTAAACTTGAATCCGAGGGTAATTTGGTATTTGGATGTTATTTTGAGTGATTCGAAGGTTCGACTAAGTTTGTATGTTGATATATGACTTGTTTATATTTTTGGTTGAGGTCCCGAGGGCCTCGGGGTGATTCTGGGTGGTTAACAGATTTGTCAAAGTTGGAAAATGCAGTTGAAGCTGTTGCTACTGCTATTTCCGCACCTGCGAAAGGAGGAGTCGCAGGTGCGAGATCGCTGGTGCGTTTGGGGAAGCCGCAGATGCGGAAATAGAAGGCCAAGGCTGGGAATGCAGGTGCGAAGAATTGGCCGCATCTGCAATCCCACAGGTGTGAGGCCTTGAGCGCAGATGCGGAAAGGAAGAATTGGGCCGGTTCCGCAGAAGCGGAAGTGTTACGCAGGTGCGCACCCGCATGTACGGAACCTGGGGTCACAGGTGCAGAATTGAGGGATTAAGTGGTTCTCGCAAGTGCGAGGATTCGACCACAGGTGCGGTTCCGCAGGAGCGGACATATGGTCGCATGTGCGACTGTGGTGGGCAGATAGCCCCAGCTCGTGTGTTTTGTCTTCATTTTTCATTTTTGGAATTGAGAAACTCGGGAGAGAGGTGAGTTTTCGAAGGTTTTCAAGGAGCAACATTGGGGTAAGTGATTCTAACCCATAATGGTATAAGTTTCGTGAATATATGGCCTTGTTCATCATAAATTAGTAGGATTTTGGAGTGACAGTAGGGGGTTAGAGCTTGGAATTTTTAAGAGTTTAATTTAAGGATTTGAGGGACCAAACAATGTCGTATTTTGATGAATTTGATATGGTTAGACTCGTGAGTGAATGAGCTTTTTAGTTTTGAAAATTTTGTTGAATTTCGAGACGTGGGCCCGGGGCCCGGGTTTGAGCCAATTTCGGGTTTTGGTGTAATTTGATAGTTTTTCTTGTGGAATTCATTCCATTAACGTATATTGATGGTATTGTACTAATTGTAAATAGATTTGGAGCATTTGGAGGTCGAGTCCAGAGACAAGAGCATTGCGGGGTAGAGATTTGACCGATTTGAGGTAAGTAACGATTGTAAATCTAGTCCTGAGGGTATGAAACCCCGGATTTTTGTATCATTCTATTATTTTGAGGTGACGCACATGCTAGGTGACGGGCGTGTGGGAGTGCACTGTTGGGAATTGTAACTTGGTCCGTCCCGTAGCAACTGTGAAGTTGCATATTTTGTGGAAATTATATGATACTTATATGTTTTAGAAAGAGTTTCTGTAAATTGGGTTGAATGCTATGTTTGGGCCTTGTGCCAGTACTGTTTGGACCCTTAGGGGCCTTTTCTTACTATCCTCTCATTGATTTCGATTGAAAATCTATACTCAGTCATGGTTATACCTGTTTACTGCATACCTCAGTTTTATGACTCTATTTTGATGCATATAAATGTTGTTTTGGGCCGAATGCCATATTTTTTTACTGAAATACCCGAGTGGCTTGAGATGTTTATAACTGAGTGAGGCCGAGGACCTGATTTGTGAGGATATTTATGGGATCGGGCTACACGCCGCAGCATGTTGTATATTTATGGGATTGGTTTGCACGTCGTAGCATGTTGCATATTTATGAGATCGGGCTGCACGCCGTAGCATGTTTGATATAGGCCGAGGGCCTGAGTGATTTATGCCATGATTTGGCTTGATATAGCACTTGGGCTGAAGGAGCCCCTCCGCAGTCTGTACACACCCCCAGTGAGTGCAGGTACCTACTGAGTGCGAGTGCCGAGTGCTGAGTGACTGGGAGGCATGAGTGATTGTGAGGTATGCCTGAGTGGCAAGAGTGATTGTGAGGTATGCCCGAGTGGCAAGAGTAATTGTGAGGTTTGCCCGAAGGGTTGTATATGAGTGATGCTTTGCCCGATGGGCTGTTTATGATTTCATCATTTTTGCTCACCTTTGCATTTTTTCTCTGTTTGAAAATTATTGAATAATATCTTTAAATGATTTTTTTTTACTTGAACTGGGTTTAAACGAGATGTTTTGATTCAAATCCTGATTTTAAAAGCATGTGGTATTTTACTGAGATTTTATGATATGAACGTTATATGCTTTATTGCTCGTCACTACTGCTCGGTCTTTATTTATTATTGTTACTTACTGAGTTGGCGTACTCACGTTACTCCCTACACCTTGTGTGCAGATCCAGGTATAGCTGGACACGGTAGAAGTTGTTGATTATTCTGGTTGCAGATTTTTCCTCGGAGATAGCAAGGTAGCTGCTTGGCGATCACAACCCCTGCTCTTCTCCCTCTTATCTTCCTCTCATTGTTTTCCAGGCTGAGTTAGCCTTGATATTGTTAGACAGATTGTAATAGATGCTCATGACTAGTGACACCCCGATGTCGGGCTTTTTCTTCCGCACTTTTATTTTGATTTGAACTCCCTTTCGAAGGTCTTTATGTTAAATAACATTGAAATTATCTTTGAAATGAAAATATCGGTTTGTTTTGGAAATGATTCGGCTTGCCTAGTTCCACGATAGGCTCCATCACGACAGGGGTTAGTTTGGGTCGTGACAGATTGGCCTAAAATATATTTTTTAGTCAAAAGTATTTTTTTTTAACCAAAATTAAGGTGTTTTGCCAAATTTTTTGCTGGAAAAAAGAGCTTTTGAGTAGAAGTAGAAACAATTTTGGAGAAACAGATAGAAGTAGATTCTCTCCAAAAGTACTTTTTTGAAAAGCACTTCTGAGAAAAATATACTTAGTGTAACAACCTGGCTGGTCGTTTTGAGCAATTGCGTCAGGTTCGGCAGTTTGAAATCACGAGTAGCTTCACACAATGTATTATGACTTGTGTGCATCATCAGTTTGGGATTTTAAGAAGTTCGGAAAGGATTTTTAGGAATGACTCTCATTTGAGAAGCTCGAAGTTTAAAGAATTAACCAAGGTTCGACTTTTGAATATTCGACCTCGGATTGGAGTTTAGATGGTTCCGATAGGCTCAAGTGGTGATTTTGGACTTAGGTGTGTGTCCTGATTTGATTTGGAGGTCCATAGGGTAATTTGAAGCATTTTTGGCGAAAATTGAAAAGTTGAAGTTTTGGAAGATTGAGAGGTTTGACCGAGAGTTGACTTTGATGATATCGGGGTCGGAAAGCGATTACTAGAGTTGGAACAACTCCGTTATGTCATTTGGGACTTGTCTGCAAAATTTGGTGTCATTTGGAGTTAATTTGATATGGTTCGGACGCTTGGTTGCGATTCTAGAAGTTCTTGAAGTTCATGGTGATTTTCATGTGTTTTGGCATCCGATTCGTGGTTCTAGAGGTTGTTTTGGTGTTCCGATCACGCAAGCGAGTTCATGTTATATTTTCAAACTTATGTGGATGTTTGGTATAGAGCCCAGAGGGCTCGGATGAGTTTCGTACGCGTTTCGGAGTGTTGGAAGAAGGTTCAGCTGTGCTGGTGTCTCTGTTCTCGCATTTGCGAGGTTTTCATCGCATTTGCGAGATTATTCTCACTTTTGTGATGATGGGCTAGGGCAAGGGAGTTTGCAAATGCGAACTATTTCATCACATTTGCGATTAGGCAGCTTCGGATTTGCGACACAAACGATCGCTTTTGCGAAAACTCTGAGCTTGCATTTGCGACCTTGGCAGTGCTGGTCAGCCTTCACTTTTGCGACGCTTTTGTCGCATTTACGAGCATCGCAATTGCGATCCGGATGTCGCAAATGCGACATCTGAGGCTGGTATTAAGACTCCCATTTCGGGACTTAACTTCATTTTATCATATTTTGAACCCTAGATCCGAGAGTGGGCGATTTTGAAAGAAGATTTTCATATCAAATCATTAAGTAAGTGCTTCTAATCAATTTTTAATTATATTTTATGATTATATCTCAGATTTGACATCAAATTCATGAGAATGTAAAGGAAAATTTGGGAAAAATTGTAAAATCTTTCAAAAATGTAAAATGATGATTTGAAGGATTAATTGGTATGGAAACTTGATAATTTTTGTATGGTTGAACTCGTATCGGGATGGGTGTTCGGGTTTTATAAATTTTGTCGGGTTCTGAGGTGCGGGCCCGGGGGGTTGACTTTTTACAAATTGTATAAATATCATAGCTTTGTTAATTGAAATTGTTTTCTCTTGCATTGTTTGATGTATTTAAGTCGTCTTTGGTTAGATTGAGCCGAGCGGTGTGAATTGGTAAAGGAAAAGCTAAATTGAGTATTGAGTTGGCCGAATTAAGGTAAGTGTCTTGTCTAACTTTGTGTGGGGGAAACCTATCCCTTAGGAATTGAGTCGATTGTGCTATCTTGTTATGTGGAAGCCATGTACGCAAGGTGACGAGTGAGTACACAATCTATATGTGGCATTGACCGGTTTAGATTGTTTAATCTCTTCCCATTCCTTTGATTAAATTATCATAAAATGTGGTATCTCGTTGTTAGGCTACTCTTACATGCTCTATATGATGTTGTTAGCACTTATTTACCTCTTGCTCGTTATTTGGCCCTTATATGTCGTGGTTAAAGTTATTGCCTTGCTTATTGTCTTGTAACATCTTAATTGCTGAGTTCTTCTATGAATTTGTGCATATATGCTACATGTCCAAATTGTTATAATTGCATGCTTAATTATTACGTGCCTTACATGTCTTGTCATTTTTGTAAAGGTTGTTGTATTCCTTTTATTTTTACGTGGTTCATTTGTTGTAGTGTACTCATACCCTCGGTTGTAGAAAACTCTTGTAAATTGAGTTATTGAATTGTTGTTGTTGATTTAAATTATTGTACGGGGGATCGGGTTGCACGCCACAATATGTGAAATAAGGGAGGTGTTGAAATAAAGGAGGATATTTATATTGTGATATTGTTAGTGTACGGTGGGATCGGGTTGCACGCCGCAACATGTGAAATAAGGGTGGATTATTATGGTGAAATAAGGGTGAATTATGATATTGATATTATATGGTGGGATCGGGTTGCGCGCCGCAACATATTATATTTATTGTTATGATATTGATGTTGTACGATGGGATCGGATTCCACGCCGCAACAGGTGAAATAAGGATGAATTGATATGGTAGAATAAGGGTGAATTATGATATTTATATTATATGGTGGGATCGGGTTGCACGCCGCAACATATTTGTATATTTTGTATCCCCTGTTTTATTGTATTGGCTCTAGTTCCTTTGTACGAGATTCTGAGAATTTGTATTTCCGGTTTTCACTGTCTTCTGAGGATTGAGTTATGGTCATTGACTTACTGCCTTGCCGCCATTTTCTGAACTCTTTTTCCTAGTACTATTATTTTGATAAATTGATTTTCAAGGTGAATTTACTATGTTGAGTCATTACCGCCTGCCCTGTTGAGTTGTTAGTAATATGGTGATTTAAAAATAAAAGAATTAATATCATGCTACCTTTCGTGACTTCTAAGTTAAAACTTGCTGTATATTTCGGTATTTACTATTTCTAATAGTTGTTATATTTTATTTCAATTGATTTCTCAACTTAATCTTCTTAACCTGTCTGAGGTTTTTATCTTACTTCAAAGGAAACTGTTATTATGGTTTAATTTAATAAATCCTATATTAAATTCAATAGCTTGTTTAATGTTGTATTTTATTTAGAAAATATTATTTTTCTTCACTCAAATGATTTCTAAAATAAAATGATCTTTCTCACGGATTACCTACCTGATCTAGAAACTGAAATTTTACCTTGTGATGTATAAATAAAATCTATGAAACATCTTAATTAGCATTTGACACGGATATTATGTACCGAGTAGCACGTGGGTTTTGCCGTGCAAAGTGAGATGAAAAGATGTGGGCACAAAGTGCCATGTGTGCTAGAGGTTTGAAAGTTGTGATTTATGATATGTGACTACGAGCATTGGAATTGTTGGAATTGTGTATTAGAAACGATTTGATTGGTTGAGTTGGTATCGTTTTTCCTACTTGAGTACATTTATACTTCATATGTACTCCAACTATGTTGTTGTTTAATTATTGGTTATTTCTCGTTGTCATTCATGTTCCCCTTAGCGTTATTATTGATTGTAATTTGATTTCTTTCTGCTATTGGCATTACTCTGATATTCCTTCCTTGTTAGCTTTATGTCATATCTTGCACAGGTTTATATTCTCGGTAGGTGTCTTGACCTGGCCTCGTCACTACGCTGTCGAGCTTAGGCTTGATACTTATTGGGTACCACCGTGGTGTACTCATGCTACACTTCTGCACATCTTTTGTGCAGAACCAGGTACTTCAGATCGAGTTGGTTTTGAGACTTATGCTTGGTGTGGTTGGAGACTTCAAGGTATACCTGCCGGACATTCGCAGGCTCCGAAGTCACCTTTTAATTGTATTTATTTCCATTGTTTCCTTTTGTTCCGGAATAGTGATGCATTTATTATGTATAACTACTCCTAGAAAGGCTTATGATTTGTACTACCGGTTTTGGGATTGTAAATTGTACAGATATTTCTATTTCAAAATTGTTCGATGTTAGTAAATATTGTCGTTATTTCTGTTAATGTTAGGCTTACCTAGTTTTAGAGACTAGGTGCTATCACGACTCCTTCGGAGGAATTTTGGGTCGTGACACTTAGAAGCACTCTTTAAAAGCTTGGCCAAACACTAATTGTTGCTCAAAAATACTTTTTAAATTAATTAGTCAAACACAAACTACTTCTCACCAAAAGTACTTTTTTGAAAAGCACTTTTGAGAAAGGCACTTTTCAAAATAAGTAGATTTTAGAAATTTGACCAAACATGCTTGTCACGACCCAAAATCCCAACTTGTCGTGATGGCGCCTATCTCAATATTAGGCAAGCCTACAACCTCAATAAACCATAGTTTCTCTTAAGTTTGAATATATAATATTTAAATTCAGTAGAAAAATCTCACACATACAGATATAAATACACTCCCAAAATCCGGTGTCACTTAGTACATGAGCATCTAAATGATAACAAAGTGTGACTGTTAAAAACACTGTCTGAAAATATAGAGCAATACTAAGACTGAAAGGAAAGAGAGTCAAGGTCTGTGGACACCAAGCAGCTACCTCGATAATCTCCAACAGATAAAATACTGAGAACTAGTAACCGCCGTGTCCGGAAGTACCTGGATCTGCACATGAGGTGCAAGGTGTAGTATGAGTACAACCAACTCAGCAAGTAACAATACTAAATAAAGAACAAAAAGTAGTGACGAGCTTCACAGCTGAGTCCAATTACAGTAATTTCCAACATAACAAGGTAGGCATGCTTTCAAGTTCAACATTTAATGCCAAAACAGTAATTTCATATAAAGTTCAACTGAAATATAAATAATATCTCTCAGAAATTCCCAAAATAGTGGTATATGCCAACTGAAGTACAACAATAATAAAAGTAAAGCATCCTCTTAGGGCAACAGTCACTCAGTCCTCCCATTCGCTCAGCACTCGGCACTCAATAGATACCTGCGCTCACTGGGTGTGTGTACAGATTTCGGAGGGGCTCCTTCAACCCAAGCGCTATAATCCGCACGGACAACTCACGTGCTATAGTATCAATATCTGGATCCGCACGGACAACTCACGTGCTATAGTATAATATTTAGATCCGTACGGACAACTCATGTGTTGCACGGACAACTAGTCATAAATCTCTCTAGTATCTCGGGCTCTCAATAATAATGAAAATTAGCCCAAACAACAATGATATGATGCATCAATAATAAATAATAGAGACTGGGATAAAATAAACAAGTAACTACGACTAAGTACAAAATAATAATTTAGCAGATAATTAAACTTGTACACGACCTTTGTGAGTCCCTACAGTGCCAACACATAATCTAAACATGATTAGTGGTTCAATTTCTTTACTACATGGAGAATGTACAGATAACAACAAATTATTCAATTACACCGTTCTATGGAATTTGACCAAGTCATAATTCCTACGGTGCATGCCCACACGCTCGTCATCTAATATGTGTGTCACCTCAAAACCGATCACATAACAAAAAATTCGGGGTTTCATATCCTCGGAATCAGATTTAGAATTGTTACTTACCTCAAACCGTGAAATTCTTTATTCTGCTATGCCCTTGCCTCGCGAATCGGCCTCCAAACGCCTCATATCTAGTCACAAATAATTTGATTAAGTCAATACAAATTATAGGAATTAATTCCATATGAATATACTAATTTTCCAATAAAATTCGAAATTGCACTCAAAAATCGCGCATGGGGCCCATGTCTCAGAACTAGACAAAAGTTATAAAATATGAACGCCCATCCAACCACGAGTCCAACCATATAAATTTTATCAAATTCCAACATCAACTCAACCCTCAAATCTTCAAATTAAACCAAGAGGGTTTTCACAATTTTCCAACTCAAATCACCAATTAAATGTTAAAAACAACCATGAAATCATGTAATTTGACCAATATTGAGTTAAGAACACTTACCCCGTTATTTTTCTTGAAAATCTCCCAAAAATCATCTCTTCCCGAGCTCCAATTCGTCAAATATGGATGTCCCATTTTCAGAACTTAAACTTTCTGTCTAGGTTTTTCTTCTTCGCGAATGCGGCCACTGCCTCGCGTTCGCGAAACATATTTTGTGCTGCCCAGAATTTTCTCCTTCGCGAACGCGGCCCTTGCCTCGCGTTCACGAAGTACAAAAATCTGCTGCCCTAATTTCTTCTTCGCGAACGCAAGATCCTACTTGCGAACGCGATGATTAACGACCTCATGCCTTCACGAACGTGAAGCCTCTCACGCGAACGCGTTTGGTCCAACCCCAGCTCCCTCTCTTCTTTGCGAACGCGACAACCCTCTCGCGTTCGCGATGCACAACCTGCCCAACCCTTCGCGAACACATCCTTTCCTTGGCGAACGCGAAGAGCAAATCTTGCTTGTCCCTTAGTTTCTCTTCGCAAACGCGAGACTCCTCTCGCGAACGCGATGAAGGAAACCAGATAGTGCATCAGAAAAATTCCAGCACATCTCCAAGTCCAAAAATTGATCTGTTAACCCTCTGAAACTCACTCGAGGCCCCCGGGACCTCAACCAAATACCCCAACAAGTCCTAAAATATCATACGAACTTAGTCGAAACCACAAATCACATCAAACATTGCTAAAACCACGAATCATACCCAATTCAAGCCTAATGTAACTAAGAATTTTCAACTTCTACATTCGATGCCGAAACCTATCAAATCAAGTTCGATTGACCTCGAATTTTGCACGCAAGTCATAAATGATATAACGGACCTATTCCGAATTTTCAGAACTGGATTTCGACCCTGGTATCAAAAAGTCAACTCTCTGGTCAAACTTCCAAACTTAAATTTCTATTTTAGCCATTTCAAGCCTAATTTAACTACGGACTTTCAAGTAGTTTTTCGGACACTCTCCTAAGTCCAAAATCACCATACAGAGCTATTAGAATTATCAAAACTCTATTCTGGGGTCGTTTACACATAGTCAACATATGGTCAACTATTTCAACTTAAGCTTTAAACCTTGGAACTAAGTGTTTCAATTCATTCCAAAATCTCACCGGACTCGTACCAATTACCCCGACATGTCACATAACAACTGTAAGGCACAAATTGAGCAGTAAATGGGGAACGGGGTTGTAATACTCAAAACGACCGGCTGGATCGTTACAATGCTATAAATATTACATTTCAAGCATTGGCAATATATCGTTAACTTTGGTTTCGATTTCAAGCTAGGTGAACAGAAAAATTTCTAGTTTAGAGGCCGCCCTTTTAGTCTGCTCTACGTAACACAAATTCGAATTAGTCTTGTTAGTGATAATCAGATATCATAAATTTTACTAAATAAAACAAATATTACATCTCAAGAAAGGATCATAGATCATGCTAAACTGACAACTAAGGGAAAAACTATATATATTTTATATTATCTATAAATAAAAAATATATTTATATATTGATTTGGTCGATATTTTTACTTGTTTAATACCAAAAGCCGATTTGATTTAGTTTTAATTTCTCTTCGAACACCCTTATATTCGGTTTAACCAAAAAGGGAAAAAAGAACTTAAAGTAGTGAAAATATTCTAACTAATATATATTTATATAAGAATTTTAATAGCATTGGAGCGTGAATATTTTATTTTAAAATACATAAGGTATATATTTGGAGAAAAAAAAAAAGAAAGAAAAAAGTAGGACAGAGATCTTGTTTTACTGTCGACAAAAAAAAAATCCTGTTTTTCTCCAAAGTATGGGGGAGATTAATTCAATCCAAGTCATCCTTCATTCTACACCGTTGATTGACTAAAACATCAAACGGCTGAAACTCACGATCCGCGTCATCCCAAAGTAACCAATCAACAGCTCGCCTCAACTTCTTATATAAGCAAAACTCTTTACCCCACTCCCTTCACACTATTCGAACTTAAAATCCCCCCGATTTTCTACAAACTCTGCTAATCTCCTCTTATATTACTCAAAATCTTCTTTATCCCCTCAAAATGGCACCAAAGGCAGAGAAAAAACCCGCAGATAAAAAACCAGCTGCCGAAAAAACCCCCGCCGCCGAGAAATCATCAAAGGCCGGCAAAAAGCTCCCGAAGGACGGCGCTGCTGCCGCCGGAGATAAGAAGAAGAAGAGATCAAAAAAGTCAATTGAGACTTACAAGATCTACATTTTCAAGGTGCTGAAACAGGTTCACCCTGATATCGGAATTTCAAGCAAAGCCATGGGTATCATGAACAGTTTTATTAATGATATATTTGAGAAGCTTGCTCAGGAATCTTCTAGACTTGCTAGGTACAATAAGAAGCCGACAATTACTTCACGGGAAATTCAGACTGCCGTCCGATTGGTTCTTCCCGGTGAATTGGCTAAGCATGCTGTTTCTGAGGGTACTAAAGCTGTTACCAAATTCACTAGCTCTTGAAATTTGATAGTTTTTTGCTGTTTTTTCCTTTTGGTTTCTGTTGCGTTTATGAGGTCAATTAGAGTCTGGTGATGTAAAGAAGAAAAAATGGTTAGTATTTGGTGTAATATTTTACCGTTCTGTATCTGTAACAATTTTCCCATGTGTTAATGTGAAATGTGAAAGTAAGGGAAACGGCATTTACCATTATCTCTTTTCGGGTTTAATTTTTTTTAGATTTGAAAATTGGAATTTTGAAAATCTAATGATGATAGATATGTTAATTACACTATCTCTATCTGTTATCTTAATCAGCTTCCTTAATTTCACTTATCCCATAATTATTCGTTCCTTCTACAGGAAATAGTAGGGGTGGCGACTTTTGATTAATTGACTATAATGTTTAATTTACTTTAATGGGTTGTAGTCATTGAACTTTACCTCTATTAGTAAAGTCACAAAATTATTTTGTTACATTATTAAGATCGTTTAATGTTACTCTTTGTATCGTAAAGCCAATAAACTATTTTTATATCGTGCTAACAAACTCACTAAATTAGAGTTCTTTGATTTTGCACTCCTAACGTATGATAAGATTTATGCTTCCGAGATTGGATCGACGCGGGACAAGAAAGTCAGAATATAATATTAAACGGCTCACACTTATACATTATAAACGTGGATGCTAAAATCCCTTAATTAAATGAATAGGCACTAACAGCGTATAACGAAATTATTGTAAAAATTAAACAAGATAAATGACAGAATTAACAAGGTCTGATATATGAGCTTGTTTGGACTGGATTTTTGATACTAGGTTTGGTGGGCCTGGTCCAAGTGGAATTTTATTCACTATAGCGAGTTATTGAAAATATGAATATTTACCTAGCTATACTATAATAAAAATTTATTTACCTCTTTTACTTAGGTTCTTACTTAATTATATTCTATATCTATATTTATCATTTATGTACAAAATCATAAATAAAAAAATAATAATAATAAATTCCTTAAATTTAACATCTCATTCTCTCTCCTTCACCAACCCCTTCCTAAAAATTTGAATTTCATTATTTTTCAAAAGATTTCACATCCCTCCCTCATACTTATCATCCAAAATCTGTACTTCCCTCAAAATATAAATGAAAATGGAGAAAATTTTGTCTCTAAAATTGTAGCAGCAAAGGGTACTCCATCGATATCCATTAAAAACTTTCGAAACTTTGAATTCAATATTTGAAATTTACGAATTCGTGATTTGTTTGGATTGAGTATTCTTGCAAACGATGAAAAATATATCTTGTAGTTTATATCTCAATTTTGAGGGAAACTGGTTAAGTTTAGAGTTGGTTTTACGTAAAAAATTATATTGAAACTCGAAGAAAACGAAGTTGCAGGAATTGTATGATAAATGCATCACAATTATTTTAGAATTGCGTCACAATTGCATTAAATTGTATGTTACTTGTATCTAATACAATAATACCTAAAATAATATCTGATACAATACTAATATAATTATAATACAATATTATATTAAATTTTAAGTTTAGAGTTATGATTGAAACTTGAAGAAGATGAAGATCACAATTGTCTCACTATTTTTTCAGAAATGTATCGCAGTTTGTATCACAAATGTATGAGAATTACGTTAGTATTGTATCAAGTATTGCTTTAGGTATTAATATATCAAATATAAGTTATATACAATTGTGATACAAGTATAATACATTTATGATACTATTATGTTTTAGGTATTGATGTATTAGGATTCTAATACAATTGTTATATAATTCCTCCAACTACTACAACTACTTCTTCTTCTTCTTCTTCTTCTTCCTTCTTCTTCTTCTTCTAATAACTATGTACTTAACTAATCTCCATCAAAATTGAGATATAAATTTCAAAGGATATTCTCAATCACTTGCAAGAACATCCAATCCAAAAAATCATAAAATCTTAAAACCCGAAATTGTATGTATGTATGCTCGAGAATCATATGCATTTTTGGTCTTCGAATGGATCAATTTGTGGATGAGCGTGTTAGTCAAACAAACTGAAGAAATTAGGGAAAGGAAGAGAAAAAAAAAAGAGGAGAGGAGAAAAAGGAAAGAATTTTATTGAATTCCTTAATTGAAGGCACTAATAATAGGGTGAGAGCATTTTAAGAGGGAATATATACAAATTGTAAGAAAAATCTTGATATTGATTGAAAACTATAAAACCTAAAGAAAATAGATAAATAAGTTTCTATTATAGTATACATAAGAAAAACTCCCTTGAAAATATAAGATGAATTTTCAGAAATCACTACAGTCAAGTGCCTATTAGCGTGGTATAGCTATAATATTCATATTTACTAGTCGTAGCTACAATTTCGTTGCTACTGTGTTGTATTCCATGTATTCGTGCGACTGTATTTATAAATTTAGTGAGATAATCTGCCTAAAAAGTAGGTATTTTAGCTGTTTAATTTTGTATTCCATATATTGGCGCGACTGTATTTATAAACATAATGAGGTAATCTACCTAAAAATAGGGATTATAACTGTTTAATAACGAAAAACACAAAAAATCAGCATGTATCAATTTGATTGTATACACTCTATTTAATTCGGATGTATTCATTCTTATATATTTTATATTGTATTCAATTTCACTATATTGAATTCAGTTGTAGTCAAATAATAAAAAAATTAAGAAATTTGGTGTATACCGCTCTATTCGATTCGGTTGTATACACTGCATTCAATTCACCTATATTAATTCTTAACTATTTTACATTGTATTCAATTTGACTGTATTCAAATAATAAAAACAGTGATATTCGGTTGTATTCAATTCGCTATATTCATTCGTAACTGCTTTTACACTGTGTTCAATTTACTATATTTAATTTGGCTGTATTTAAATTTTAAATAATAAATTCAAAAAATACAGGGATCTGCCAAAAAAATAACCTTCGGAATACATAAATACATGCGATAAAAAATGTATTTGTACAACATATAATGTATATGTATCATTGTATGTGATTCAATAGCAAAGAAGAGAATTTGTATCATTGTATTTGTATATTTACTTGTGAGAAAGCACGGGAGAAAATATAGTATTGATTATCTAAAGTGTTGTACAATCCCCTATTTATATACAATGATTACATAATAATAGGTATCTACCTTCCGATGTAAGATGCTATACATGACAAACTACTTAACACTCCCCCTCAAACCGGTGCATATAAATCATATGTACCGAGCTTGTTACATATGTAACTAATACGAGAACCACTAAGAGACTTCGTGAAAATATCTGCTAGCTGATCATTCGACTTCACAAATTTTGTAATAATATATCCTAAGAGTATCTTTTCTCTAAAAAAGTGACAATCGATCTCAATGTGTTTAGTCCTCTCATGGAACACCGGATTTGATGCGATATGAAGAGCATCTCGATTATCACACACCAATTCCATCTTGCTGATTTCTCCGAACTTTAACGCCTTGAGCAACTGCTTGACTGTAACGACTCAGCCGATCGTTTTGAGGATTATAACCTCGTTCTCCCATTTACTGCTCAATTTATACTTTATAGTTATTTTATGACTTACCGAGCTAGTTGGTTCGGGTTCGAAAGGATTTCGAGGTGAAATGAGACACTTAGTCTCATAATTGAAAACTTAAGTTGAAAAAGTTAACCGGATATTGACTTATGTCTAAACGACATCAAATTAGAATTCTGATGATTCCAATAGCTCTGTATGGTGATTTTGGACTTAGGAGTGCGTTCGAAAAATTATTTGGAGGTCCGTAGAGGAATTAGGCTTGAAATGGCGAAAGTCAAATTTTTGGGAAGTTTGACGGGGGGTTTACTTTTTGATATCGGGGCCGAAATTCGATTCTGGAAATTTGAATAGGTCTGTTATGTTATTTATGACTTGTGTGCAAACTTTGAGGTCAATCGGACGTGATTTGATAGGTTCCGGCGTCGTTTGTAGAAATTAAAAGTTTCAAAGCTTGTTAGGCTTGAATCTATGTGTGATTCGTGTTTTTAGTGTTGTTTGATGTGATTTGAGGCCTCGAGCAGGTTTGTGTTATATATTGGGACTGGTTGGTACGATTGGACGGGGTCTTGGGGGCCTCGGGTTTAATTCGGGGTGGTTTCGGACCAAGTTTTGGTATTTTGATATTGTTGGTTGCTGGTTCTAGTATTGTTCTTCGTGTTCGCGAGGAGCCTCTCGCGTTCGCGAAGAAGGATTTTGCTGTTGGGGCTTTGTTCTTCGCGTTCGCGAAGAGGATCTCGCGTTCGCGAAGAAGGAATTTTTAGTGTGTGTCATCTTAATTTGGAGGCTCATATCTCGCAATCTATATAAAATTTAGAGCTGATCCAAAAATAAAAGTTGTAGCCCTTTGTGTTTAGTTTTCAGAAAGGTAAACCATTTGTCATTTGGAGTTATGTACAAAAAGTTATAGTAGATAAACTATAGGCTGTCTGGAAAGAGTTTAAAAATCTCTATTGTACAGGGCTGAATTTGGAAATGTATATCTCGCAATCTATAAGGAATTGGAAGATGAGTAACAAATGCAAGTTATAGCTCTTGGTGTCTAGTTTACAGAAAGTTAAACCATTTAATATTTGGAGTTTTGTACAAAAAGTTATGACCATTATACTAGAAGCTATCTGAGAAGGGTTTGAAAATGGCTGTTGGAGATTTGGTTCATCGCGAACGCGAGGGGAGGGTCGCGAACGCGAAGAACAAATCCCTGGGCAGCAGAATAAAGTCCAAATTTGTCTCATTCTTCCATTTTTGGACCAAGGAAGCTCGGGCGAGGCAATTGTTCGAGAGTTTTTCAAGGAAAACATTGGGGTAAGAATTCCTAACCTGATTTTGGTTAAATTACATGAATCTATTGTTGTTTTTATCACTAAATTAGTGAATTGAGTTGAAAAATTTAGAAATTTCTCTTGGTTTAATTTGAAGATTTGAGGGTCGAGGTGAGGTCGGATTTTTGTAAAATTGGTATGGTTAGACTCGTGGTTGAATGAGCTTTCGAATTTTGTAACTTTTGTCGGGTTCCGAGACGTAGGCCCCACGTGCGATTTTTGAGCTAAATTTCGGATTTTGTTAGAAAATTTGTATTTTCTTCTGTAATTAATTCCAGTAATTTTTATTGACTGAATCGAATTATTTGTTACTAGATACGAGGCTTTCGGAGACCAATTCTCGAGGCAGGGCATAACAGAGTGAGAAATTACACGAGTTGAGGTAAGTAACACTTCTAAAATTAGTTATGAGGATATGAATCCCCGAATTGGTGTTATATAAATTATTTGGAGGTGACACACACGATAGTTGACGAGCGTGTGGACGTGCACCATATAAATTGACTTGAATAAATCCTCTGAAGTTGCAAATTAAAGAATCATATTATTATCTGAACATGCCACACGTGTTTAGAGGAATTGAGCTGTGGCTCGTAATAAAGATCATGTTTAGGCTATGTGCCGATATTTTGGGACCCATAGGGTCGTGTTGCTGTTGAATTAATTATTTTAAAATGTACATTTCATACTCAGTCATGCTCATCCATTGTGAGGATATTTATTGAATCGGGATTGCCCGCCTGCAGCAGGCCATATCGGCTTATATATATATATATATATATATATATATTATTATTATTATTATTATTATAGGATCGGACTACACGCCACAACAGGCCTTATAGTCTTTATTCCTATATGGATCGGGGATGCCCGCCTGTAGCAGGTCTTATAGGTTTTATTATTATTATGGGATCGGACTGCACGGCGCAGTAGGCTATATTGGCTTTATATAGCGCTTGGGTTGAAGGAGCCCCTGCAGAGTCTACACACACCCCTAGTGAGCGCGGTTGATTTATAGCGCTTGGGCTGAAGGAGCCCCTCCGGATTCTGCACACACCCCCAGTGAACGTGGTTGATATATATTGAAGGATGGATCTTCCCTCGGTATGGATCTTGCTCGAAGCATTTATATTGAGGGATAGATCTTCCCTGGGCATGGATCTTGCCCGAAGTATTTATATTGAGGGATGGATCTTCCCTGGGCATGGATCTTGCCCGAAGCATTTATATTAAGGGATGGATTTTCCTTGGACATGGATCTTGTCTGAATCATTGATATTTGGGGATGGATCTTCCCCTGGGCTGGATTGGCCTTATACAGTACTGAGTGACTGACTGTCAATTGATGGATATACATGTATATTTGGGATGGATCTTCCCTGGGCTGGATTGGCCTTATACAATACTGAGTGATTGACTATCAGTTGATGGATATACATATATATTTGGGATTGATCTTCCCTGGGCTGGATTGGCCCTATACAGTACTGAGTGACTGACTGTTAGTTGATGGATATACATATATATATATATATTTGGGATGGATCTTCCGTGGGCTGGATTGGCCATATACAGTAATGAGTGATTGAGTATTTTAGATTATGAGTACACAGAGTTTTCACTAAGGTGCATCACATACATTATGTACATTGGCATGTAGATACAAAGATGTTATATTCCTCGTATTGTTCAGAATTGATCTGTTTAATTTGTACTGAAAGCAACTGTTGAACTTGAACGCATACCTACATTTCTTCCGCTTGGCTTTATATAGCGCTTGGGTTGAAGGAGCCCCTCTAGAGTCTGCATACACCCCCAGTGAGCGCGGTTTATTTATAGCGCTTGGGCTGAAGGAGCCCATCCGTAGTCTGCACACACCACTAGTGAGCGCGCTTGATATATATTGAGGGATGGATCTTCCCTGGGCAAGGATCTTACCCGAAGCATTTATATTGAGGGATGGATCTTCCCTGGGCATGGATCTTTCCCAAAGCATTTATATTGAGGGATGGATTTTCCCTGAACATGGATTTTGTCCGAATCATTGATATTTGGGGATGGATCTTCCCCTGGGTTGGATTGGTCTTATACAGTACTGAGTGACTGACTATCAGTTGATGGATATACATACATATTTGGGATGGATCTTCCCTGGGCTGGATTGGCCTTATACAATACTGAGTGACTGACTGTCAGTTGATGGATATACATATATATATTTGGGATGGACCTTCCTGGGCTGGATTGGCCTTATACAGTACTGATTGACTGACTGTTAGTTGATGGATATACATATATATATTTGGGATGGATCTTCCCTAGGCTGGATTAGTCATATACAGTACTGAGTGATTGAGTATTTTAGATTGTGAGTACACAGAGTTTTCACTAAGGTGCATCACATACAGTATGTACATTGGCATGTAGATACAGAGATGTCATATTCCTCGTATTGTTCAGAATTGATCTGTTTTATTTGTACTAAAAGCAACTGTTGAACTTGAAAGCATGCCTACATTTCTGTATTGTTATTATTTATACTGGAATGTACCTGCGGAGCTTGTCACTACTTTCAGCTCAAAGGTTAGTCATGTTACTTATTGAGTTAGTTGTACTCATACTACACTATGCACCTCGTGTGAAGATCCATGTGATTTCGGATACGGCGACCGTTAGATCTCAAAGTGTTATCAGTTGGCGACTATCAAGGTAGTTGTGTGGAGTCCGCTCACCTTGACTCCCTTTCTTTCAGTTATTGTACTAGTCTATACTTTCAGACAGTGTTTTGTCAATCAGACTTTGTATTCATTTTAGATGTTCATGTACTCAGTGACACTGGGTTTTGAGAGTGTTTATATATGTAGTTGTGAGATTTCTTCCGCTGAATTTAAATATTATGTTTTTAAACTAAAAATATATGGTGGTTTATTGAGATTGTCGGCTTGCCTAGTATTGAGATAGGCGTCATCACGACATATGAGATTTTGGGATGTGAGATTGACCCAAACTAGCTCACACGTTGCCATAGCAGTAACCCGATATTCTGTTTCGGCGCTAGATCGAGCAACTATATTTCATTTTTTGCTCTTCCAAGAGACCAAATTACCTCCTACTAGAACACAATATCCAGACGTAGAACGTCTATCAGAAGGTGATCCTGCCCAATCAGCATCTATGTATCCAACAACCTACTCGTCGCCTCGATCCTCGAATAGTAATCCTTTGCTTGGAGCTGACTTTATATACCAAAGAATGCGAACAATTGCATCTCAGTGACTACCAAGGAGAATCCATAAACTGACTTACAATACTCACCGTAAAAGAAATATCAGGCCTAGTCACTGTGAGGTAATTCAATTTACCAGCCAACCTCATATATCTCGTAGGATCTCTAAGAAGTTCCCCTTGTTCTGGCAGAAGCTTAGCATTCGGATCCATAGGAGTGTCAACAGGTCTGTAGCCCACCATTCCAGTCTCCTAAAGAATGTCTAAGGCATACTTTTGCTGTGAAATAACAATACATGAGCGAGATTGGGCGACCTCAATACCTAGAAAATACTTCAATCTGCCCAGATCCTTTGTCTGGAAGTGTTGAAAGAGGTGTTGCTTCAGATTATTAATATCATCCGATCATTGCCAGTAATAACAATATCATCAGTATAAACCACTAGATAAATACATAAATTAGGAGGAGAATGTCGATAAAGCACAAAGTGACCAGCTTCACTACGAGTCATGCCAAACTCCTGAATAATTGTGTTGAACTTACCAAACCAAGCTCGAGAGAACTATTTCAAACCATATAGTGACCTGCGCAATCGGCATACAAGACCACTAGACTCCCCATGAACAACAAAACTAGATGGTTGCTCCATATAAACTTCTTCCTCAAGATCACCGTGGAGAAAAACATTCTTAATGTCTAACTGATAAAGAGGCCAATGACATACAACAACTACACACAAAAAGAGATGAACAAATGCTACTTTATCCACAAGAGAGAAAGTATCACTATAATAAAGTCCAAGAATCTGAGTGTATTCTTTTGCAACAAGACGAGCCTTAAGTCGATCAACCTGGCCATCTGGGCCGGCTTTGACTGCATAAACCCAACGACAACCAACAATAGGCTTACCTGAAGGAAGAGGAACAAGCTCCCAAGTGCCACTCGCATGTAAGGCAGATATCTCGTCAATCATAGCCTATAGCCATCCTGGATGAGATAGTGCCTCACTTGTAGACTTAGGGATAGAAATAATGGACAAAGATGATATAAACGCATAATGAGGTGATGACAGACAATGATAACTTAAACCGACATAATGGGGATTAGGATTAAGTGTGGATCGTACACTTTTGTGGAGTACAATTGGTTGACTAAGAGGAGACAAGTCCGCAGTAGGCACAGAATTTTGATGCAGGACGTGAATCACCTGGGCCTGATGCTGGACATGGACGACGATGATAAGTCAAGAGTGAAGAGCTGCAGAAGGTTGGACTAGATTAGTGGTGGAAGTGGAGCTATAGGTGGTGGAGCTGCAACTGGAGTTGTAGGTGGTGGAGCTGGAGTTGTAGAGGAAGATAAATAGGAGATAGTGACTGAATCTCCAAAAGATAAAATCGGTAGCACCTCATAAATATCTAATTGATTACATGGACCTGTGAAGTATGATTGGGTTTCAAAGAAGGTAACATCAACAGACATAAGGTACCGTTGGAGGTCAGGAGAATAACATTGATACCCCTTTTGCGTTCTCGAGTAACCCAGAAATACGCACTTAAGAGCACGAGGAGCTAACTTATCTTTTCTTAGAGTAAGGTTATAAACAAAACACGTGCTTCCAAAAACACGGGGTGAAAGAGAGAACAAAGGTAAGTGGGAAAACATAGCAGATAATGGAATTCGATTCTGGATAGCAGAAGATGGCATACGATTAATAATATAGCAAGATGTAAGAATTGCATCCCCCCCAAAATGCAATGGAATATGAGATTGTATGAGCAGAGAATGAGCAGTTTTAACAAGATGTCTATTCTTTCTTTCAGTTACCTCATTTTGTTGAGATGTGTACGGACAAGATGTTTGATGAATAATCTCATGAGAGTTCATAAACTGTTGAAATGAGGAAGATAAATACTTCAGGACGTTATCACTATGAAATGTGCGGATAGAAACCCCAAATTGATTTTGAATTTCAGCGTGGAAGGTATGAAAAATAGAAAACAACTCAGATTGATTTTTTATCAAAAATATCCAAGTGCACCTGGAATAATCATCAATGAAATTGATAAAGTAGCGAAATCTCAAGGTAGAATTGACCCGACTAGGACCCCAAACATATGAATGGACTAAAGTAAAATGTGACTCTGCTCGATTATCAAGACGCCGAGGGAAATGGGAGCGGGGTATGCTTACCTAGCTGACATGACTCACACTCTAGAGTGGACAAGTGAGATAAATCATGTACCATTTTCTGAAGTTTTGAGAAACTGGGATGTCCCAACTGTTTATGTAATAAATATGGTGAATCAGTAACCTGACAAATTGTTGAAGGAAAACAAGATGTGAGTCCATGTGATTTAACAATGATAAGGTAATAACGTCCATTTGATTCACTCCCGGTACTAATAATCCGCCCCGTACTACGTTCTTGTATAAATACAAGGTCATCAATAAATAAAATAGTGCATTTAAGTGAATTGGCTAAGCGACTAACGACTATGAGATTAAAAAGACTCTAGGAACATAAAGAACTAAATCTAAAGCTAAGGAAGGAAGTGAGCTTGCTTGACCTATTGCAGTTGCCATGGTTTGAGACTCATTGGCTATTGTGACTGTTGAAAGAGATTTAGAATATGAAACTGTAGTAAAAAGAGATTTGTTACTAAAAATATGATCCGATGCACCTGAATCAATGACCAAAGACTTAGAGGATGAAGAATGGGAGACACAAGTCATGCTATTACCTGTTTGAACAACAAAAGCTATCTCAGAAGATGTCTGCTTATATACTTTGTATTGAAGGAACTCAATATAATCCGCTAAAGAAACCATCCAACCATTCAAAATATCGGTTCTCATTTTGTTACGACCAAAATTCTAACAACCTCCGTGAGGCCTAGCTAACTCCCAAAGTGTAAGAGAAACTATTGTTCACTTCCACTGTTACTATTCATCGAAAAACACTGTAGCTCGCCGAAAAATTAAAAAATCGTCAGGATCTGATGTAACCTTTATGGGTAGGCTCGGAAAAGCCTCGCGATCAGGCTGTCTTGAAGAAGGTCGGCCAAAAAATGACCGAAAATAGGTACACGTGCCGGCGCGTAGGACATACGCGCAGCCGGAAACTCTTCCATGACCGGCGCATGAGAGCGCATAGAAGGGCCTTTTTCGGAGAATTTTTTCTGGGGTTTGGTCGCCTCTGTTTTAGGGACCTTGTGGTGGTGTTGGATTTTGCATAACACCTAGGAAAAAGAATTTTGTTACGGACAACCTCCTAAGTCGCCAGAAAATTACACTACGACGAGGTCTTTTTTTCCGTAAGTCGCTGGAATGATGCTTATCGATAAATTTCTCACTAACGCTCTGATACCATGATAAAATGGACCTTGGGCCTAACTCAACCCAAAAGCTAGCTTATGAAGTGAGGATTACCCAAGGCCATATAAGGAGACCACTCATCCCCTTCATTATCAATGTGGGACTCAATGCCCCCTTTAACGCCGAGGACTGGACATCTGGAGTGTGGACAATTATGGGAGGGGAAGGGGGGCAACATCATAAAATCGAGATGGGTCCTGCTATGATACCATGTGAGAAAGTACGAGAGAAAATATTATTGATTATCTAAAGTGTTGTACAACGCCCTATTTATATACAATGATACATAATAATAGGTATCTACTTTCGATGTGGGACACTATACATGACTAACTACTTAACAGTACTCAATAACTATGGATCCATATCGAAAAGTTTCAGATATATTCTCTTCACCGAGCTACTAAAGCTAGATATAAATTCATTTGTGTCGGAAAATTTCAGATCTATTATCTCCGTTGAGGTAAGAGTCAGATGCGCGGTGGAGATGGCAGACTCCCAATGGTGGAAGCGAAGAGGGAGTAGGAGAACAGATTTGGCCATGGCTACGGATTGAGCTTTTGAAAATCTGAAGCAAGGTCGCTGGAGAAGAAGAAAATCTTAAGCAGAGTCGCCGAAAATCTGAACAAATCTGGCCATGGAGGTAAGTTGCCGGAGAAGACGGCGGCCTTGGCGAAGAGAGAGGAAAAAGGGAGAGAGAATTAAGGGAGAAGAGAGAGAGTTGAGGGAAAAGTTGAGGGATCAATTGTATATATTTATATTTTGTTATAAAATATAAATAGTGGCTATAAATAATAATATTTTGGCAAAATACATAAGTTCCATCCTAAACTTATTCGAAAAACTGAATTGCACACTGTAATTAAATGGATAGTTATTTACCCCTATTCTTATTCGAAGTAAATTTAATATCACCCCATATGCTGACGTGGCAAATAAAATAATTATATAAAAAAGGTAGGCGCGTTGGACCGGAAATAACACATAATTTCCCCTCCCCTTCTTCTTCTTCACGTCCTCCTCTCTCTCCTTCATCACAAACACCCTTTTTTAATCTCCATACCAAATTTAATCTTTTCTACTCAAATCAATTTAGTCTAAGTTAAAGTAATGCTTGTTTGCCGGAAAAATCAAACTTCGTGGAATGGAATTATGATAAGCCATAACAAGGTGTTTGCCGGAAAAATCAAACGTCATCGGAAAAAGGAATTTTTTTGCTGTTTTTGTTCTATTTCCTCTTCTTCTTCCAGTTTTTTTTTTTTTTTTGTAAATTTTCTTCTGTCGCGAATTCAATTTGATTATTTTCTCATTCTTTAATTGAGATGATTGCAGTGCATACTTCTTCATGAATTTTTACTCTTTAAGGTGAAATTTTCTGTACACTTTGAACTTGGTATTATGGGTTTGCTATTATTTATTTTTATTTTTTCATCATTTGCTATCATCTATTATGAAGGTGATTATCATTTTTGAGATTGTGTAATTATAAAAAAAACGTACTTTCGCCTAATTTTTCTTTCTTTGCTTTTTTGTTATGGCAGAGGTTACTGTAATTTTCTGCCACCATTCTTTGCTAAACACCATTTTCGATTTAGCCGCCACCGAATGAGTTTTATCTGCCATTTTTAGCCACCTTGTGTTTCCATCAAGTTAGATACTAAAACTTTTGAATCAATTTGGTTGGTTTGAAGGGTGGCAGCTACGTCGGCGATGGCCGATGGGACTTGGGGAAGGGATATGAAAAGAAAAAATATTGAAAGAAAGAAGAGAAAAGGAATTAAAAAGAAAAGAAAAAAAAGTGAAAACAAATAAAATTAAATAATATCTGACGTGGCAAAATTATAGGGAGAGTGCAAAATACTTCTTGCCATGCAACTGGTTATATACGTGGAAGGGGGTGTTAAATTTACTTCGAACAAGAATAAGGGGTAAATAAGTATTCGTTTAGTTACAGTGTGCAATTCAGTTTTTCGGACAAGTTTAAGGGGACTTATGTATTTTGCCTAATATTTTTAAAGTATTTTGGTTTATAATAAATAGGATGCGTTATTTAGCTATAACATGTAAAAATTAAGATTTATTTTGGATTAGGAATTTCAGAATATGAATTACATATTGCATTTTTCATTTATAAGTTCATATCCTTCGAAATTTACAAGCGGCATACAAAGAAAAAAATAAATTACCTGGCGAAAACTTTAGGAGCATGTAGAATTAGAATTGTAGTTTATTTAGTAATTTCTTTAGTTTATTATCGAACTGCAAGGGGAAATAGTATTTTAGGCGGCAATTTTTTTTTACTTCATGTTCTAGAAAACAAATTAGACGGTCCTATTTACTCATCGCTTGGGGTGTTCATGGTTCGGTTTGGGTCGGTTTTTTTCCTAAAAAGAAATCAAATCAAGTAAGTCGATTTTTCATATATTGGAACAAAACCAAACCAATTAAGTCGGTTCTTTATCGATTCAGTTTTGTCGGTTTTTGTCGGTTTTTTAATTTTTTCGGTTATTTATCGGGTTCTTTTCTTAAATATGAGACATACACTACCAAACGCATATTTCGGAGACTACATTTCCAACGTAACACTATCAAATCAATTGCTCTTTGAGAAACTATCATTTAACAAGATATATTGATGATAATTGAATCAAATAGTGATGAATAATTTAAGTACTCAATTAAAAATTGATTATCTTTAACATGAAATAAATTCTTGTATTTAGCAAAAGAAAATTACCAATCAAACTAGAATGTAAAGGCAAAGAATTAGATTATTATAATAGTAAAAAACTAGACTAAAAATACAAATGACTAATATGTACCATAAAATTTTAGAAACTTTTTATATATATATATATGTGTGTGTGTGTGTGTGTGTATGTGTGTGTGTGTGTGTGTGTGTAATAATAAATTCAAATACCTACTTTTATAGTCGGTTTGGTTCGGTTTTTTTGGTTATTTTTTTTTTAAAAAATCAAAACCAAACCAAATTTGATTGGTTTTTAAAATTCAAAATCAAAACCAAACCAAACCTAAAAAGTATTATTTTTTGGTCGGTTTGGTTCGGCTTTTCGGGTTTTTATGAACACCCCTACTCATCGCTGGTGTAATGACCTAACCGGTCATTTTAACTTTTAGAACCCTGTTATCTAAAATAAAATTTCTCGTATGTGCTTTTAATGATTTTTGACTTGTGGGAATGGTTGGTTCGGGATTTGGAAGCGTTTGGGTTGAAATCGGAACACTTGGTTTCTTAAGTTAACCTTAAAAGGCCAAGTTTGACTTCGGTCAACATTTTAAGAAAACGACCCCGGAATCGGGATTTGACGGTTTCAATAGGTTCGTATGATGATTTTGGACTTGGGCGTATGTCCGAATCGGGTTTTGGATAACCCGAGAGCGTTTTGACGCTTAATAGTAAAAATCAACTATTTGAAGGTTTAAACTTCTTTAAATTTGGTTTGGAGCAGGATTTTGAGTAATTGAAGTCTGTTTAGAATTTTGAGTTTGGGAATAGTTCTGTATAGTGATTTAAGACTTGTACGCAAAAATTCGTGTCATTCCGAATAGTTTAAGTATATTTCGGCGCATTGGAAGTAAATTGAAGAACTTGAAATTCTTAAGTATGAATCAATTTGGTTTAGGGTATGATTCTTAGATTTGATGTTGTTTACGCGTTTCGAGAGTTTGAGCGAGTCCATTTTATGATTTCAAATATGTTGGTATGTTCGGGCGGAGCCTCGGGGATCCCGAGTGTTAACCGGACGAGGCTCAGACCAATTTTGAAAAATTGAGCAAGGACTGAAGCTTCCAGCTACTGTCATAATCGCACTTGCACTTGGACAACTGTAGGTGCGAGCTCGCAGGTGCGGGCCATCAATCGCAGGTGCGAACGAGAGAAACCTGCCCAGCCATCGCAGATGCGAAGCATTTGTCGCACCTGCGGACGCGCAGGTGCGATGGCCTTGTGCGCAGAAGCGGAAAAATGCGCAGGTGCGAAAGGATGGGCGCAACCGCGATTGCGCAGAAGCGAGCATTTCTTCCGCATGTGCGAAACCAGGAAAAAAAGGAAAATGCGCACCTGCGAGGCTTTTCCGCAGGTGCGAAAAATCTGTCTGGGCAGAATGGTTAAAAAGTCGGGGCTCAAACATTTTGAGCCCATTTTTTCCTCCATTTCCGGGCGATTTCAAAGCTTTTGAGAAGGGGGTTTCAACTAGCAATTGAAAGGTAAGTTAATTCCACACTCCTTGAGTTAAATACATAGATTATAGGCAGATTATAACTAGTAAATCTTAGAAATCAAGGGTTTAGGTGAAAAACCTATATTTTTATAAAAATGAGATTTTAACAACGGAAATGGTTATGGGATTGGATAGAAATTATATATTTGAGTTCTCGAGATTATGGGTAACGTTTTCATTCAAAAATTTCCAGAATCCGGCACGTGGGTCCGGGGTGAATTTTAGAAATTTTACCATTTTGGATAGAGTAATTTATTTAATAGATAGATTTCGAATTATTGAACATATATTAATTATTTTATATAACTTTTAGATAGTTTCGAATTTTTCGGCATTGAATCAAAAATTTTACGCGACGCGATAATCGAAAAGTTGACTTTGAGACGAGGTAAGTCTCTTATCTAATCTTGTGAGGGAAAAATTACCCCATAGGCTACGTACACATGAGGTGACGAGAGTCCGTGCATAGCTACTATTAATGATAAAGTTCGGGTAGTTTAGGACTCAAAGCATGAATTACTTGTGTAAACTGTATTCTTTGTTTAATTAATATTAATTGCTATATATGAATATATTGTGAATTGTTAGATAAAGATATTAAAGGATGAAAACCTCATATGCTTGATGTTCTGGTTAAATTAATTAATTGATTAAAGAAATTATTCTTTCTCCCGAATTTATCTTATAATGAATATACTCTCCTTCCGGAGGCACATAAAAAAATGTCCTCCTTTCTTGTGGAGCGGGACGAACGCCTCAGCGGGATAGATGCATATATGGATCGCGCCGCACGTCTCTCGGCAATGTACACGACACTCTGGATCGGGTCGTACGTCCTCGGCAGAAATCGTGCTTAATAATAATAATTACACGATACTTTAATAGTTATTTCAGCTTGTGAAGCTAATTGATAAATTGAAAAATTCTTGAAATTTAATGAATTATTATTCTTGCTTGTTAAAGAGTTAATTGTTATTCCTGTAAATGATATTTAATTGATAAATTGGAAATTATTTGAACTGGAGGAATTTAATTAATATACTGAGGATTGTTGCATTTGAAGGAATTTGATTGTTTCTATTGATTAAATAAATTATTTTAAATCCTGTAAATCATGTTGATTTAAATATCCTAGTTATATTTTTATTATTATTATTGACCCATAGTGAGTGTCAAAGTCGGCCATCTCGTCTCTACCACTTCGAGATTAGGCTTGATACTTAGTGGGTACACGTTGTTTACGTACTTATACTACACTTGCTGCACTTTTTCTGCAGGACATGAGGCAAGTACTAGTGGGGGATCTATCGTCTTACATCCACGCTATCCAGGGGCATAGTGGTGATATGTCTTTTTGAGCCGTTCTGTAGTTACTAGTGTCTCTCCTTGTATTTTTCATTCTGTCTATTTTATTTCAGACAGTATTTGAGGTTTTGTATAATCTATTAGATGCTCATACACTTGTGACACTAGGTCTTGGCACACACGTTGGTAGAATTTGGGTTTTATTATTTCTCTTGATTTTAAATTTTGTCAATGTATGCTTAATTTATTAAGTTGGCTTGCATAGCCGTAGTGTTGGACGCCATCACGACCTAGAGGTGAAATTGGGTCGTGACAACTGGAGAGGCTAGTTTTTTGAAAATAACATTCTAAAGGGATTGTTGTCTTGTTGGTTGTAGCGAACAAGTTATACTATGATTATAATATGAGATTTGTATTTTACTAAATATTTTTTTAGTAGATTCTTAGGCATAACAAAAAATTTATGTCTAGGTTTACACTAGTTAATTTGGATAAATTTATTATCAATATTCTGCATTCTTAAATGCTTTAGAAAAAAAGATTTTTGGAGACGACATCTTTATCGTTTGATTATTGTATCCCAAAATTATCTAGCCTCACGATTGTTATCCCACAATAAATGTAAGTATGAATTTAACACTACTATATCCTATTTTATCTCAAAGTATTTGATTGAGCGCATAATTTAATAGATTAAAAAGACTTTTAACATCTAAGCCAAATACATACAAAATATCAAAATAATCATTTTAGACAATGGTGGTGAGGGTTCCACATTTTTTTAAATTCAAATGAGTGATGTGATGATCTCAAAAAGTCATATAAATTAGGTAAAAAATAATCATGCCATGAAGGTCAAAAATGAGGATGCCAAAACTAATTAATTTTCAAAGATATTATTTTCTTGACAACAGATAAAAAAAAAAGTCATATAAATTAAGATTAAAAAAACTAAAATAATGAAAAAAAATCCAATCCAAATCAAACGAAAATAAACTCCTATTTTATGGCAACATTATTATCCTTATCCCTTTTAAGTTAAAAAGAGACTTCCAAATTTCGCACATGAATTTTTATCAGGCGGGATTCGGGATTTCACTTTTTCAGCTACCGCCTTAATGAAAGTTGACGGATTTCAATTTCAAATCCCAAAACAAAAAGACATTTCCCCTCAACTCACCAAACCCCTCTCCGCCGTTGATTAAAAACAAAGATCAACGGTCAATACCACGATCCGCGTCACTCAAATGTAACCAATCAGAACTCTTTGCAGAACATTATATAAACAAACCCTCAATTCCCAATCTCTTCATCAATCGTATTCACATCTCCTCGCAATCACTCCAAACCTTCTCTTAACCTAAAATCCCTTTTCTCTCCTCAAAAAATGGCACCAAAGGCAGAGAAGAAACCCGCCGAGAAGAAACCGGCCGCCGAGAAAACCCCGGTCGCCGAGAAAGCACCAGCAGAGAAGAAGCCCAAGGCCGGAAAGAAGCTCCCGAAGGACGCCGGTGCTGCCGGAGACAAGAAGAAGAAGAGGGCAAAGAAGTCAGTTGAGACTTACAAGATCTACATCTTCAAGGTTCTGAAACAAGTTCACCCCGATATCGGTATTTCAAGCAAAGCCATGGGTATCATGAACAGTTTCATTAATGATATCTTCGAGAAGCTTGCTCAGGAATCTTCTAGACTTGCTAGGTACAACAAGAAGCCCACTATCACTTCTCGGGAGATTCAGACTGCTGTGAGACTTGTACTTCCTGGTGAATTGGCTAAACATGCTGTCTCTGAAGGCACTAAGGCTGTTACCAAATTCACTAGCTCTTGAAGAATTTTAGGGTTAAATGTTTTAAATTTACTGTCTTTAGGGTTTGTGTTAGGTGTAAAAATAGTTGCTTTAGTTAATTAGTATTTAGCTTCCTTTGATTTGTATGGCTTTTGTTGTGTAATGGACAGCTAATCATCTATGAAATATATCAGTTTTTGTGAAATTTTTGTGATTTTGAGAATTTTGGTGGCGTGTTTTAGCGAGCTGAAGATACAATGCGCTTTTGTTACGTCATGAGGTAGAATAGTCCAAAATCTGTACTATGACATTTTCGTCTCGACTTAAATACTGTTGTCACCTGGTTGGTATAAGTTAGAAAGTTTACTTCGTATCTGCTAAAATGCGCCTATTTGGTTTCCTCTTGACCTTATCCTTGGCCTCAAGGGGAAATCGACAAATTTGTCTTTATTTGCAGTGTTATCTGAATCATGAAGGAAGCAAAAAAAAATTAAATTGATACTAATCGAGTTGAATTTGTTTCTTTCATGTCTAAGCTTCATTCCAAATCCAATTAGGTATTGTGTGTATAGATTCAAGTTCTTTGCAATTAAAGTAATATATTGTTGGTGAGAGTTGCGGAGTAGCTTGGTGGGTTTTAGCATTAAGCTTTTGTCTTTCAGGTAATTGCCTCTTTCCAAATTTATTTTCCATTCTATGCTTTTGTTTACAATCATTCAAGCAGTGTATGGTCCAGTTATTGCAAATTTACAAGCTGGTTCAAAATGGGGAGGATGGAATTTGATTCCTAGAAGCTAATTTTGTTTCCTTTTGCAGGAGGTTGCTTGGAATGATGTAATTCCTGAATTTTCATCTCGAAGGCGTGCGTATTATTCCTCTTGAAATGTAGAGCTCCAACAGTAAGGAGGCTGCAATTTCCAACTGATACTGCCTTACTTTGTCTTCCTTGAGATGAAGCCTGCCTTGCTGAAAAGTTTTGATGGTCTCTTTCATCAAATTGAGTGACTATGTTGGGTTAAAACAATAGCATAATCGACGCTTTATGTTGGATTTATTGTTACATACTTATGAGTGAATCTGTTTCTCTTTGCCAAGTATACCTAAATTACCAAACAAACAATCCTTTTGGTCATCAAACACACTTTTGTCATTTTCACATAAACTGTTTGGATTAACAGAGAGCACATTTGACCAGGAATTGGCAGATCTATTTCCTCTTGAATTACTTGAATCTACTCCCGTGTGTTTCATTCTGAGAAGATAAAATCTTTTGTACATTACTTTAAATTTCAACAGTTCTTTTAGTACAGAGGTTTGTCTTTTGCTGTTTGACATCCTTGCAGTATTTTTTATTTAGTTCTTTCTACCCTTTACATGATCCTTTAATGGACAGGGGCTGATGTATGGGTTCGGTAGAATCCAGTACCAGAATTAAATTTAGAACTCAGTTACTAGCAATTGAGGTTGTTCCCCTAGAATCCAAAACTCAGAAAGTTCAAATTCTAGATCCGCCACTGCTGATGGATGTGGATGCACCTTATTTACTCATTGATGTAGTTGTGCAGATTGCAGATCAGTGTGGATTCTAATTTCTGGAGCTCTCCGATATTCCACGAGTTTATAATGCCATGGTGTACCTGTTTTATATATACCTAAGTAGTAATAATATGGGTTTAGCGTCTATATGGATTGACTCTTTAGTGTTCTCTAGCAGGTGATTGCCCCATAAGTTACTTTCTTCCGTTAGAGTTAAGTGACATGTCAATTAACGAAAATCTGCTTATTGACATTGCTGGAATGGAAAATTCTGTCTATATATTTCATGTTCTGTGAAAGCTCAGTTTCAACATGTTATACTACAGTGCTTCCATCAACACTTTGGTTTTTGCAGATGAACTGTCTGAAAAGGTGATGAGTGAAATTATGTCAATACAAATTTCTTCGAGAGGATTCTAGTCTGGATTTGACTTCTTGTTAAAATGTACGTCATTAATATGAACTTTCAAGCAGAAGTTTTGGTTATTCTCAATTGTATTTAATGTAGTTGTCTTGATTCATTTTTGTTGTTTGAGCTGTTTTCTGAGTTCTGACCATAATGTGTCTGTGTCTAGTGTAATGTCCTTTGTTTCATTGTGAATGATGGTTTGACTTCAGTTATTTTGCCTTTTTTCTGACAGGTTAAAATCTGATGCGAGAAAGTGCTCTCTGCAATAACAAGTACAGGTTAAAATCGGAGTGCTTTAACACTGATTTGGCATGGGCATGCAACTTTTTTAATGAATTAAATATCGTTTGATGTTCTTTAGTTAGCATTGAATATGATGGTTAATTTGTGCAGTCAGCAACGAGATTCCATTTGCATTTTGAGTACAGGCAATTGAATCAACTGGTGCTCAGGTCATATATCAGATGCTACGAATCAAGTTTCCTAGGTTTATCGCACCAGTATGTTACAATTTCCGCCTCTACTTCACTTGGTTCTGATTCTGAACAGTAAACAGCTTCTATTTTACACTTATACTTGAATATTTCAGCCTCTACTTCACTTGTTCTGAATGCTAATATTCGAATTTCTTACATAGACGAGCGTGCAAGTCCCTTTCTTTATGAGCTCAAAACTTCTGATTCCCCTTTGCATCCCCCCTTAACACCCCCCCCCCCCCCCCCCAAAAAAAAAACAAAACACACACACACACACACACATTTTGCTTCCATAAGGATGAGCATCTAGACTTTAATGCAGTGCTATTGGATTAATGCAGATCGTAGTATAAGTTGGACGACCTTATTTGGACAGGGTGTCGTTAAGTTTAGATCAATATTGCTAGCAGTAAAGGAAGGCTTGTTGCAATTTTTTTTGCCATGGAGAAAAGAAAGACATTTTAAGGATGAGGCAATGATCTTTATATCTTAGCTAAGAATGGAGATTTCGATAGGTGAAGAAGGTAGGCTGAGAAAGCTATAGGGGATGTCCATAACCTCCATTAAATGTTTTGACCTGTGTATGGAAGGGTTTGTTGAATCCGCCCTTTTTCCGCCCACACACCCAGATTGTATCGGTGCAGGATGCTGTTGAGTTCTGAAAAGTTTTATCGGAAGGGATCTCTAACAGAATGTGACTTATCGTGGATCTTGTGATATATCTACCCTTCTTAATTTTAGTTTCTTATTTGGCACGCTTTGATTGCTAGCCGAGGAGAGCCTTGGCGCAACTGTAACAGTTATCCCTATGCGGGAGGTTGGTGCACCTTGTTGCCCTTTTATTCTTTGATTTCTAGTATGTCCGCTGGATTAAGGAAATTACCCTTTGACACCAAGAGGAATGGCATCCGTTATCTGGGAGTTAAGGGTCTTGAACCAAGTCTTGAACGAACAAAGTATGACTTTAGGATTGACTGCAAAATTCAGTTTTTGAGACACCCTGACTTAATAAAGTCATGTAGTTTTTAATTCTTTTAGAGATCGGAGCGACTTTCTTGGTGTGTAGGGATGCGCTGATGCCACCAAATCTTGGGCTTATCCGGAGAGATGGTATTTTCGTACAAATGGCGTGTGATAGCCACTTTTTAATATGGTATTTAGTTTTTATCCAGTATTTTTAATGCTGAGTAAAAATAACCGCTACTCTATTAAAATTAATACGAAAAGATGTTTTTACCTTTTTTTTATGAGTGCTGTGTAAATATTAAGGATATGGTGTCCTTAACATTTACACTGCACACATGAAGTTAATGACGCCATGTCCTTAACATTTACGCTGCACATATGAAGTTAAGGACATGATGTCCTAAAGTTTAAAAACCGAAGGTGCAAATATAGGACACTTTGTCTTTAATATTTACATAGCATTCATGAAGTTAGGGATACCATATCCTTAATATTTACACAATACTCATAAAGTTAAGGACACCATGTCCTTAACATTTACACTGCACACATGAAGTTAAGGACATGAGATCCTAAAGTTTAACAACAGAAGGTGTAAATACAAGTTAAGGATATTATGTCCTTAACATTTACACTGCACACATGAAGTTAAGGACGCCATGTCCTTAACATTTACACTGCACATATGAAGTTAAGGACATGATGCCCTAAAGTTTAACAACGAAAAGTGTAAATACATGATACTTTGTCCTTAATATTTACACAACATTCATCAAGTTAAGGACATCATGTCCTTAATATTTACACAACACCCATGTCTAGCACATGGGTATTTTTGTCCGAGCGGATAAAAATTTATTAAGCACTGGCGAAATAGTAAATACATTTTAAACAGTGGCTAAAGAGTAAATACATCTCTAATTAGTGGCTAATTGTGCATTTGTCCCGATATTTTCGTCTGTCTTACAGCCCAAGAGCTATATTCAAGTATAACTAAGTAGAAGCCCACTGATTACTCTATTAAGGCCTAGTCTGAAATCTCGAGGGCTATTAGTGTAGATGTTTGATTTCTTGATTTCCTTAGGGCACATTAGTAGGATTCCTTTTTCATTTACATGAACATGTTATGAGACATCAGTTAAAGTTCTGGTGTTTCTCAGGCATAGGATATAGGTGCATTTAGGATTTGAAATTTATAGTTCCCTACATCGACTTCAAGTTATAGTAAATGGAGTCATGGTCAAATATTAGACATCAAGTGAATTTCTTAATACACATACAAGGTCTGGCAAAAGCTATTGATTTCATGTGACATTGTGGATCCGCCTTTGATGGGACAACATATCGCCTAACCTTAGTAGTTAGCATAAATCTTAGGTTTGATGAGAATGCCATGTTTACTCAGTTATAGAGGTTTTGACCAATACTGCCCCTTATCTTTGATGGTAGGTCTATTTTGGTCCCTCAAATATAACCCTAAGCATATTTAGTCCCTTAAGTATGCTAAAGTGAAGTATCTTTAGTCTCACTGACAGAGGTTTTGACCAATATTCTCCCTTATCTTTGGGGTAGGTCTATTTTGGTCCCTCAAATATAACCCTGAGCATATTTAGTCCATTAAGTATGCTAAAGTGGAGCACCTTTAGTCTCACTCACACAATGTGTTCAAAAACTAACGGTGTTACCCAACTCTGATTCATGAAGCAAATTTTCTGCTCTGAAGCAAAAGTTGCCTCTTTTTATTGGATAACGCAAATTATCACTTTAATTTCTCATTTTTAGATAATGTCTTCTAAAATTTCGACCTTGAAAATATCTCCTTTTGTGCCAGTTTTCAATGAGAAAATGACACCGTATAGCTGCTATAAAACTAATAGCCGAAAAAATATATAAAATTTGTATATTATATATATATATATATATATATATATATATAAAATTTTTTTGTATGTTAATATACAAAAAATATACCAACTTTATATACTTATTCCGCTACCAGATGTAAATAGTTTTTGGCACGGGCTAAAAATGATAATACAACCTGGTTATTCGTTTGCTTCAATAATATGCCTAGAAGTGATCCTGACAGCTCTATTTTTTTTTTCAAATTTTAACTTTTCTTTTTGGAAAAATCAATCGAAATTTTTAAATGTATATATATACACAAAACAATTTACAAATTTTATACATTTTTTCGGCCATTATTTTATCGGCGGCTATACAATGTCATTTTCTCATTGAAAACTGGCACAGAACGGGATATTTTCAAGATCAAAATTTTAGAAGACATTATCTAAAAATGAGGAATTAAAGTGATAATTTGCGTTATCCAATAAAATGAGAGGAAACATTTTGCTTTAGAGCAGAAGATTTGCTTCATGAATCAGAGTTGGGTAACACCGTTAGTTTTTGAATATATTGTGTCAGTGAGACTAAAGGTGCTCCACTTTAGCATACTTAAGGGACTAAATATGCTTAGGGTTATATTTGAGGGACCAAAATAGACCTACCCTCAAAGATAAAGGGACAATATTGATCAAAACCTCTGTTAGTGAGACTAAAGATGCTCCACTTTAGCATACTTAAGGGATTAAATATGCTCAGAATTATATTTGAGGGACTAAAATAGACCTACCCTCAAAGATAAGGGATAATATTGGTCAAAACCTCCTCAGTTATACATCTGTTTTTCTCTCTGCTTTTTTCTTTTTAAGAGAAAATTACACGGTATAGCCGATCCAAAAAATAATAGCTGGTAAAATGTATATTTTTTGTGTATATATATATTTGGCTAGTGAATGTAAAATTTTTTAGTTGACCGGCCAAATGTATAACTTGGCCACCTTAACTATAACCAAAACTTTGAAGCGGTAATATAAATTTCTTCCCCTTGCTAACTAATGTTTTAGAGATATTGTACTTTTAACTTTTGTTTTTCCTTTCACTTGGTGACAAGGTAATTAGAAGGTAGGAAATTGTAATACAATGACAAATTCAAGTTGATTTTTCTGATATAACTCATTTTTTGCGTGCTTGTTTAGTGGAGCATTTTCCCCTTGGACAGATTACGGAAATAACTATTTTGAGAATTCATTTTACTCCCTTCTGGCTAAGGCCGACAAGTGGGCCGGTCCGGACTCAGGTCCACTGGCTAAGTGGGTTAAGTAAACCGTTAGGACCGTTGGAGGTGGGCTCGTACCGGTCTCGTGGGCCGGTTCTTAGCTAGGAACCGTTAGGACCGGACCTGTTTGGCCCGCCAAGAGACCGGGACCAGACCGGGATCGGTCCCTTGACGGGCCAAACAGATATTTTTTTTAAAAAAAATATCCGTTTTGCCTTTTGAAAAAAAGAGTTGTTGGGGTTTAAAACATAGTCGTTGACTATTTAAAAAATAGCCATTTAACCCCCCAACTTAGTTTTAACCCCAAACTTTTTATTATTATAATTTTTCCTATTTTCAACTATAAATACCTCCTCATTCTTTTATTTTCTTACAAAATCAATATCAAACTATCACAATCTCTCTCTAATTTTCTTTTATACTTGCTACTATTGCTTACTTTATTTCAAAAAATAGTCAAAAAATATTGAGGTTGTTACAATTTGTGAAAAAATTGTGAAGTTGGTGAATTGAAGTCTTCAAGTCTTTAATGATAATCAATTTTCAACAAGTTGTTCGTCAATTCGGTAAACTCGTTCCAACTCTTAAGTCTTAATATTATAGTTTTGTTTTATTTATTTATTTATTTGCTATTACTTGATTAATTAAGATGTCTTCCTTATGAAATATTTTTGGTAAAAATAAGAATAAGGGAAAATTCAAGACTGGCGAATCTAGTGGTACTGTTGTTCCTCCTCCCCTGCCCCCGGTTCCCCGAACCAAATCCCAAACCCATCATATATGTGCTATTCTTAATACCGATAATAGTTTATTATAATTTACCGAGACTAAATTTTGCCATAATATTGCATCGGTGAATATTTAGACCATGAATTAATGAATGCTCTATATTATAATACTATTGATGAAAATGATGATGAGGAAATTGATCTTGATGAAACTCAACCGGACGATGATACACCTACTAGTCATGCTCTTGATGTTGACCCAACTAGCGATAATGCTGCTAATCCAAATGATGACCTATCTGATACTCCCGTTACTACCCCTACTTTTTCTAGAGAACCTACCAAACGGCAGGAAACATCTCCTGTTTGGCCATTCTTTACTCAAGTAGTTCTAAAAATAAGGCTAAGTGTAAAACTTGTGGTATGGAGTTAACTTTTAAATATTTGGGATCACGGGGTGGGACGGGATCTTTCGCTAGACATATAAAAAAATACCCTAAAGATAACGTCAGATATCAACGTCTGAAAGCTTTGGCCGAGGGAAATAGTGTACCTAGTCCTAGTCAGGCTGACCCTAGTACCGGTTCAAATCAATTTCAACCGGAAATTAACACTGTTACTAGTGGTAATTTATATTATGATCCAAAAAAAAGATCGGCAAGAATTGAAAAAAATGGTAACTGCTATGTGCTTACCCTATAGTTTTCCTTCTGACCTTGCGTTTGTGCATTATATTAGAATTTTTTTAATCCTACTTATAAAGGTTTTCCTCGCACAACCGTAAAGAGTAATATTTATAATATAAGTATGAATATGAACAATATTTGCGCTATTAAATCATGCTAGACCAAATATTCCAACTCCTCCTCCTCCTCCTCCTTCTTCTTCTTCTTCTTCTTCTTCTTCTTCTTCTTCTTCTTCTTCTCAATCTTCTAAAAGAACTGCCGGAGTAAGAGGGCTTAGTGCTTGGGCGGGGTTTAGGGGTTCTTTTGGTTCTAGTAGTAATGATTTTTCACAATTAAATGAGCTTGAAGTTTATTTCTCGCAGCAACTTGAGGAAGTGAATCTCGACGACACCTTTAATATTTTGTAATAGTGGAAGGACAAAGAAAAATACTTTTCGGTTCTTTCAAGGATGGCCCGAGACATGAAGTTTCAATAGTGGCATCAAAGAGTGCTTTCAGTCAAGCAAAACTTCAAATCGGTGATTATAGAGCATTTATGATGAAGAGCTTGAAAAAATTAGTACTTTTCAGAGATTGGATCCGTTCGAAAAGAAGAAATTTTGGACTTGTTGAATCACAACCAGAGGAAGACGAAACTTACGAAAAAATGCTAGCTGAACTTGCTGAGGATGCTGCGCCCAACCATGGAAGCGGCGATGACCAAACTACTTTTTCGCCACCACCAACGGAACTTCCTCCGAATCTTGAAGGATTTATGAAGTTTGTAAGAGATAACATGTAACTTGTATGAACAAAAATTAATACTATGTATTATGTAACTTGTATTTTGGCACATCTTAATTAGCTTGTTTTTCTTCTCAATGGTGGTATTAACACCTTGTTGTGCTCATTTCATATGGGGAGGAAGACTAAGAAAGATATTGCCATATTTTTTATTACTATAATAAAATTATAAGGCATTGCTTTGAATATCTTTTTATAATATTTTTGTCTTTAAATTTGAATTAAAAATTTAGTTCACAATTCTATAATAAATTTACAAGGCATTGCCTTAGATATTTTTTTAACATCTTTTTGTCTCTAATTTTTATTTAATTTTTTTTAAAAAATAATGCTTAGCCGTTGGGCCCATTTAGTCCGTTGGGACGGCGAGTTCATGGACCCGGTCCCCGTGCCGGTTCCTACAAAAAGTATGTTTAACCCGGATCGACCAACCCATTAGACCCGTTTAGGGCGGCCCGACCCACTTGCCACCCCTACTTCTGGCTTTTCTTTTTTTCTTTTCAGTTTTTCATATTGGCGTGAAAATATGGGAGTTGTCTTTTTTAGATTTTCCTTTGAAGTATATGTAAGGCGGTAGATGAGTAGTTTATATATTTCGTTTCTAAAGTTTGCCTTAAATTCGATTGGTCAGGAGGATCTCAATAATGCCATCAATATTGTTTGGGTTTGAACCAGTGAGGTCTTGTGAAAGGACACATATTATAGCTGTGCTTTCTTTGTGAAAGCTCATAACACGGTTTGCATTTACATGAAAATTATAAATGGCTAGATAATTTGGCTTCATTTGATTGGATACAACACTTTTTCAATATGCCAAGCAATAAAACTACAAATGATCATGGCGAGATAGTGTTTGACTTCTGATTAAAAGAGATCAAACATATTCTTTCATCTATATATAACTAGACATTTACTAAAATACTTTCATGAAATTACAATATCGTCCACTATATATATGTGGACCCATGCAAAAGTCTCTTAAAAACTTATCTTCGTACCATCAAGAGTTGTGATGAAATGAATGAGATTCCTCTAATCTTAACTAGAGATTTCAGACTTAGCTCTGGGAATAGAGAAATCTATGATAGGGAATATTTCCCACTTTATGGGCTTTACGCAATGTGAATAGTCGAGCGGTGAATTTCCAAAATCAGATGGCTATAGAACAAAGTTAACTTATCTACAACTTAGGATTCTAAAATAAAAAGTCCATCCCACATTCCCAATACCCTTATTTCCAAACATCGACATGTTAAACCAATGTGATTTGTTTCCCAAGGAAGCCACCATTTTTTGGCTTCTTGGAGATGGAGTTTTGCTAATTCCTTTGCAAATGATAGGAGAAATGCAGAGGGAGACAAGAAGCCGCGAAAGGTGAATGCATATGAATGACAGATGACCTAACATGACTACACTATTTTTGGTTCATCCCAATGCTATTGTCTTTAGGGAAATGAACATACGTAAAAACTTTAGGAGTATTAACCTTGGCTAGCATAGCGGGGTTGAGAACCGTAAGGCCTCAGGTTTAAATTACTATGGAAGCAAAAATGCATGGTAATTTTGTCATATTTGTCAAAGTTGGAAGATAACATGTGCCTCGCGAAAATAGTCAAAGTGCGCGTAAGTTGACCCACACATTTAAGAAAAAAAAAAAGAAGAAGTATTATCCTTGCGATACATCTTCAACATGTTATGTACAGTCTTACCTAATCATTTATGCATGGTGTTTTGCTAAAGTTGGATTACTTTGTTGGACTATCTTCTTGTTATTTTATCCTTAGTTTAGTCATGCGTGATATAATTGGTTGGAAATGTCGACCAGCATGAGTTTAACACATATTATTTCGATTGAAAATCTTGACCAAAATAAATGTGACACATAAAAATCAGAATAAATCAGTAGTAAATTACTTTTCAAGATTCTAGTTCAATTCGACTACATAATCATTATATTGATATTGTCTAATTAGGCTTAGTCGGGAATATAATGCAGTTGATGTGATCAATCGGACAAGTTGAATGATTATCATGTAATTGATTCACAAAGCTTTTAGCATCTAGAAAGAAAAAAATAACATGACAAACGAAAAGATTGTTTCTAGGTTGTATAGGTGTACAATCGAAAAGATTGTACTGTGGAACTATTTAGCGTATGTTTTAAATTATATACTATATATTTATAGTTTAATACGACCAGCTATATATCTAATGAATATGGTTTGAGTTTCATGACATTTGTGATACAAGTACTGTTGTCAACTTAAGTCTTTCTTTTGACCACCGAGGTCGCAGTCCTCTTAGCCACAGGATTTTCTTGCTCGCCCGTAACTCCTCTGTTGGCATTGGTTCATTTTCGGTATGGCTACTGAGGATTTGATTCAATACAACGGATAGATTGAAAAGGAAATTTGCACATTAATCTCTCTCATTGATTCGGGAAAACTTCTTCTCTAGGTTTAGAGTCTCTTTCCTTCAACACCGAAAATCTAGTAATTTTATGTGTCTTCTTGAGCGAGTGAAGTGCTTTACGGATGTGGAGCGCGTGACTCTTTAATTTAATTAAGTTAAAATTAATTAAATTAAAAGGCTCCATTTGATTCAATTCATGAATTTCACCTTTAGCCGGAGGTGTGGCTATTAGTGCCTCTCCAACCAAGCTTATAATTAAATAGAATCAAACAAATTCCCTTCAATTTATCGTGCGCAGGTATATATGAGGTTGCCATACGTTGGGCCCGGGTAAATTTCATAAAGTCTAAATAACACGGGCTACTTACTTTTCAGACTAGTAATTGAAAAATAGCGAGCGTTTGTAAAGTTATTGAAAAATAACTACTATTTTGCTGCAACACGAAAAATTCCAGCATAATATACTGGAGATTGGTGCACCTGTGTATGAATGTCACGACCCAATTTCACCTGTAGGTCGTGATGACGCCCAACACTACAGCTAGGCAAGCCAACTAATAAATTAAGCATACATTGATAAAATTTAAAACCAAGAAAATATAAACCCAAGCTCTACCAATGTGTGTGCCAAGACCTGGTGTCACAAGTGAATGGGCATCTAGTAGATTATACAATACTCCAAATACTGTCTGAAATGAAATAGACAGAATGTATATATAAGAAGAGACACTGGTAGCTGCAGAACGGCTCAGAAAGGCAGCTCACCGCTATGCCTCGGGATGACGTGGGTATGCGATGATAGGTCCTCCACTAGAACCTGCCTCAGGTCCTGCACAAAAAGTACAGCAAGTGTAGTATGAGTAAGTAAACAACGTGTACCCAGTAAGTATCAAGCCTAATCTCGAAGTGGTAGAGACGAGATGACCGGCTTTGACACTCACTATGGGTCAATAATAATAACTTAAATAAAACTAGAATATTTAAATCAACATGATTTACAGAATTTACAATAATTTATTTAATCAGCAGAAATAATCAAATTACTTCAAATGTAACAATTCTCAATATATTGATTAATTTCCTTCAATTCAAATAATTTCTAATTTATCAATTAAACCTCATTTACAGGAGTAACAATTAATTCCTTAACAAGCAAGAATAATAATTCATTAAATTTCAAGAATTTTCCAAATATACTTATTAACTTCACAAGTTGAAATAAATTATTAAAGTATCGTGTAATTATTATTATTAAGCACGATTTCTACCGAGAACGTACGACCCGATCCAGAGTGTCGTGTACACTGCCGAGGGACGTGCGGCGCGATCCATAGATGCATCTATCCTGCCGAGGCGTTCGGCCCACTCCACAAGAAAGGAGGACATTTTCTTATGTGCCTCCGGAAAGACAGTATGTTTATTATAAGATAAATTTGGGAGGAGAATAATTTCTTTTTAACAATTAATTGATTTAAAAAAAATTAAGCATATGAGATTTCCATCCTTTAATATCTTAATCTAACAATTCACAATATATTCATATAGATATCTATTAATATAAATAAATCAAAGAATATAATTTACACAAGTAAGGCATGCTTTGAGTCCTAAACTACCCGCACTTTAGCATTTAATAGTAGCTACGCACAGACTCTCGTCACCTCGTGCGTACGTAGCCCCCAAAATTAGCAACAATTATTTAATTTTAATCACCTATGAGGTAATTTCCCCCTCACAAGATTAGACAAGAGACTTACCTCGTCTTGCTCCAATTTAATCCACAATTTTGCCCTTTTCATGATTATCCAACTATGTCTGGCTCGAATCTAGCCAAAATAATTCGATACAACTCTATAAATTATAGGAAATAAATTCTATAAGGAAATACTACATTTTTAATAAAAATCCCGAAATTAATTAAATATTCGCCCACAGGGCCCACATCTCGGAATCCGACGAAAGTTATGAAATCCGATAACCCATTCAATTACGAGACCAACCATACCAGTTTCTTTCAAATCCGACTCCGAATCGATACCGAAATCTCAAAATTTTGTTTTTATGAGATTTCTAAATTTTTTCCAAATTTCAATCTCAAAACACTAATTTATGGTGAAAACAATGATATACTTGTATATGTAGACCAAATCCGAGTAAGAATCACTTACCCCAATATTTTTCCCTTGAAAATCTGCCAAAAGTCGTCTCTGCTCAGGCACAAGTTCGTCAAAAATGGCAAATGGGACGAATGCCCTCTTTTTATAAAACTGCTCAGCAGCCTTCGGAACTGGGCCTCGAACTGGGCCTCGATCGAGGCTTCGATCACAGGCTCGAGCTTGGACCTGGGTCATGGCCTCGATCAGGGCATCGAGGTTGGGCCTTCGATCATAGCCTCAATCATGGCATCGAGCTTGAGCCTTCGACTGTGACCCTCGATCTTGGGTCTCGATCCTGGCCCTCGAGCCTTGCCTTCGATCATGGCCTTCGAGCTGGACCTTCGATCATGGCCCTCGAGTTGGACCTTCGATCATGGCTTTGATATAGTAGCTCGAGCCTGTTCCTCGTCAACCCTTGGCTTGATACCTGGGCTCGATATCTGGCTCGATATCTGGGCTCGATCACAGCCCAGAATGTCCAATAGAAGAGGAAAAATTGTAGCAGCTTAACTCAAATTTTTGATCCGTTAACCATCCGAAACTCCCCGAGGCCCACGAGACCTCAACCAAATATACCAACAAATCCTAAAACATCATACGAACTTAGTCGAACCTCTAAATCACATCAAACAACGCTAAAACCATGAATCATACCCCAATTCAAGCTTAATGAAACTAAGAGTTTTCAACTTCTACATTCAATGTTAGAACCTATCAAATCAATTCTGATTGACCTCAAATTTTACACACAAGTCATAAATGACATAATGGAGCTATACAAATTTTCGAAACTGGATTCCGACTCCGGTATCAAAAAGTCAACTCATTGGTCAAACTTCCAAACTTAAATTCTTATTTTTAGCCATTTCATGCCTAATTTAACTACGAACTTCCAAATAAAATTCCGAACACGCTCCTAAGTCCAAAATCACCATACAGAGCTGTTGGAATCATCAAAATTCTATTCCGGGGCCATTTTCTCAAAATGTTGACTGAAGTCAAACTTAGCACTTTAAGGCCAACTTAAGGAACCAAGTGTTCCGGTTTCACCTCAAACACTTCCAAATTCCGAACCAACCATCCCCGCAAGTCAAAAATCATTACAAGCACCTACAGAAAGTTTTATTTTAGGGAACGGAGTTCTAAAAGTTAAAATGACCGGTTGGATCATTACATTCTCCACCTCTTAAACAAACGTTCATCCTCGAACGGGTTTAGAATTATACCTGGAGTGCTGAATAAGTGTGGATATCTGCTCCGCATGTCTTCCTTGGCCTCCCAAGTCGCTTCCTCGACTAGTTGGCCCCTCCACTGGACTTTTACTGCAGAAATCCTCTTGGACCTCAACTGGCGAACCTGTTTATCAACAATGGCAATTGGCTCCTCTTCATAACCCAAGCTATTATCTAGCTGAACTGTGCTAAAGTCTAACACATGTGATAGGTCGGCATGATACTTCCGGAGCATAGATACATGGAAAATCGGATGAACTCCCGATAGGATGGGAGGCAATGCAAGCTCATAAGCAACCTCCCCAACTAGTTTCAACACCTCAAATGGGCCTATAAACCTTTGGCTCAACTTGCCCTTCTTTCCGAATCTCATAATTTCCTTCATCGGCGAAACCTTCAAGAGAACTTTTTCACCTACCATAAATGATATATCATGCGCTTTCTGATCCGCGTAACTGTTTTGTCTGGACTGTGTTGTACGAAGTCGCTCCTGAATCAACTTTACCTTTTCCAAGGCATCCCTTACCAAATCAGTACCATATAACTTAGCCTCGCCTGGCTCAAACCATCCGATAGGTGAACGACATCGCCGACCATATAAAGCCTCAAATGGAGCCATATCGATGCTGGATTGGTAACTGTTATTATAAGAAAACTCGGCCAAAGGCAGGAAACGATCCCACTAACCTCCAAAGTCAATCACACATGCCTTAAGCATATCCTCCAAAATCTGAATTGTCCTCTCTGACTGTCCATCGGTCTGCGGATGAAAGGCTGTGCTAAGATCTACACGGGTCCCCAACTCACTCTGTACTGCTCTCCAGAAATATGAAGTAAATTGAGGGCCTCTATCTGATATGATGAAAATTGGCACACCGTGTAACCGAACTATCTCCTGAATATAAATATGGGCCAACCTCTCTGAAGTATACGTAGTCACAACAAGAATAAAATATGCCGACTTAGTCAACCTGTCAACAATCACCCAAACTGCATCAAACTTCCTCAAGGTCCGCGGCAACCCAACTACAAAGTCCATAGTAATTTGTTCCCATTTTCACTCTGGTATAGTCATCTGCTGAAGTAGGCCACCTAGCCTCTGGTGTTCATATTTAACTTTCTGGCAATTTAGACACCGAGCTACATACTCAACTATATCCTTTTTTCATTCGTCGCCACCAATAATGCTGCCTCAGGTCATGATATATCTTCGTAGCACCTGGATGAATAGAATATCGAGAACTGTGTGCCTCCTCTAGGATCTGTTTCCTTAGTTCACCCATATTAGGAATACACAGACGATCCTGGAGTCGCAGAACACCATCCGCTCTAATAGTAATTTCCTTGACACCACCTCGTAGTACCGTACCGTTTCACGAAGAACCATCAAGTGTGGGTCATCATACTGGCGAGCCTTGATCTGCTCAAATAGTGAAGATTGGGCCACAACACATGCAAGAACTCGGATGGGCTCTGAAATGTCCAGCCTTACAAGTCTATTAGCCAAGGAATAAATATCTCAGGCTAATGGCCTTTCCTATGCTGAAATGAAAGCCAAACTACCCATACTCTCCGCCTTTCTGCTCAAGGCATCTGCAACCACATTTGCTTTGCTCAGATGATACATGATAGTAATATCATAATCTTTTAGTAACTCCAGCCATCTGTGCTGCCTCAAATTTAGGTCCCTCTGCTTGAACAAATGCTGCAAACTGCGATGATCAGTGTAAACTTCACAAGACACCCCATAAAGATAATGCCTCCAAATCTTTAAGAGCGTGAACAATCGCAGCTAACTCCAAATCATGTACCGGATAATTCTTTTCGTGGGGCTTCAGCTGACGTGAAGCATATGCAATAACTTGCCCTTCCTGTATCAATACACAACCCAAGCCAACGCGTGACGCGTCGCAATACACTGTATATATTCCCAAACCAGATGGTAACACTAATACTGGTGCTGTAGTCAATGATGTCTTGAGCTTCTGAAAGTTCACCTCACAATCATTGGACCATCGGAATGGAGCACCCTTATGGGTAAATTTGTCAAAGGTGCTGCAATAGATGAAAAACCTTCCACGAACCGACGATAATAACCTTCCAAACCCAAAAAACTCATGATCTCATTCGCCGAAGTGGGACGATGCCAATTCTGAACTGCCTCAATCTTTTTGGGATCAACTTTAATTCCTTCGCCCGATACGATATGTCCCAAAAATGTTACAGACTCTAGCCAAAACTCAAATTTAGAGAACTTAGCATATAGCTTTTGTTCCCGCAATGTCTGAAGCACTAATCTCATATGCTGCTCATGTTCCTCCTTACTGTGCGAATAGATTAATATGTCATCAATGAATACAATGACAAACAAATCAATATATGGCATGAATACCCTATTCATCAGATCCATAAACGATGTCGGGGCATTAGTTAAACCGAAGGACATCACCAGAAACTCATAATGACCATATCTAGTCCGAAAAGTAGTCTTGGGAACATCCGAATCCCGAATCTTCAACTGATGGTACCCCGACCTCAAGTCAATCTTAGAGAATACCCTAGCACCCTGCAACTGGTCAAATAGATCATCAATACGCGACAACGGGTACTTGTTCTTAATCGTGACTTTCTTCAATTGGCGATAATCAATACACATCCGCATTGTTCCGTCCTTCTTTTTCACAAATAATACTTGTGCACCCCAAGGCAATACACTCGGTCTGATGAACCCTTTGGTTAGTAACTCTTCAAGATATTCTTTCAATTCTTTTAATTCTTTCGGAGCCATGCGATACGGTGGGATAGATATAGGCTGGGTATCTGAAGCCAAGTCAATACAGAAATTAATATCACGATCAGGTGGCATATCTGGGAGATCTGACGGAAATACATCGGGGAACTTCCGAACTACAGGCACTGAATCAATAGCCGGAGTCTCTGCAGTAGTATCCCGAACATAGGCTAGATAAGCCAAACAACCCCTCTCAACCATGTGTTGAGCCTTTATAAAAGAAATAACTCGATTAAATGAACTAACAAGCGAATCCTTCCACTCCAGCTTAGGCAATGCTGGAATAGCCAAGGTAACAGTCTTGGCATGACAATCTAGAATAGCATGATATGGAGATAACTAGTCCATACCCAGAATAATTTCAAAATCGGTCATCTCAAGCAATAGGAGATCTGCTCTAGTTTTGTAACTGTAGAATGTAATAATACAGGACCGGTAGATCTGGTTCACAACAACAGAATCTCCCACAAGAGTGGACACATAAACAAGAGTACTCAAGGGCTCACGAGAAACACCCAAGAATGGAGGAAATAGAGATGACACATATGAATACGTAGATCCTGGATCAAATAATACTGAGGCATCTTTGCCACAAATAGAAATAATACCTGTAATCACGGCATCTGAGGCCCCTGCATCTGGTCTAGCCGGAAAAGCATAGAACAGAGCTGGAACGCCAACTAGATGGCCTCCGCCTGGCAGACCTCCACCTCTAGGACGACCCTACCCACCTGTCCTCCACCTCTGGGTGGTCGGACTACTGGTGGAGCAACTGGTCCGGTAAGCATAGGCTGCTGACCCTGCTGTACTAGTCTACCCCGAAGCCTGGGGCAAAACCTCCGCATATGACTGGGATCCCCGCACTCGTAATAATTCTTCGGTGCGATGGGTTGCTGACTAAGTGTCTGGCCCTAGGGACCTGAATACCCACTAGGAGGACCCTGAATAGCTGGTGGGCGGTAAGAACTCTCTGGGATAGCACTGAGATAAGGTCGCACTGGAGCACCTCGAGGAGGTGGTGGTGCTGGATATGGGGGTCTGCTGGACTGCCCCCTCACAGACTGACCTCTGCCCCCGAACGGAGCACCTCTGAACTCTCCAGAGTACCTGAACCGCTTATCTCTCATAATCTGCTCTCGGCTCCGCTGACGTACGCCCTCAATCCTCCGGGCTATCTCCATAACTCGCTCATAAGAAGTACCCATCTCAACCTCTCGAGCCATAGTGGCCTGGATACCAGTATGTAAACTGGCTATAAACCTTCACACTCTCTCCGCCTCATTAGGGAGTATCATTAGTGCATGGTGAGATAATTCAGAAAACCACGCCTCATAATCAGTCACTGACATCTAACCCTGCTGGAGCTGCTCAAACTTAAACCACAACTCTTCCCTCTTGGAGGGTGGAATATACCTGTCCAAGAAGATACAGGTGAACCTGTCCCAAGTCATGGGAGGAGAATCTGCTGGTCTACCAAGAGCATAAGACTGCCACCATCTACGGGCTCTACCCTATAGCTGAAAAGTAGCAAAATCAACCCCATGGGATTCCAATGAAATCCTGTGGATCCTCATGTCGCTCACCCCCGAAGACAGGAGGATGTAGTCTAGTCCATCTGTCCAATAGTTTCTGAGGATCGACGGTTACAGCTGGCCTGTGCTAAGGTGTAGCTGCTGCCACTGATTGGACTCCACCCATGGGTAGTGCACCCTGGGTCTGATATACAACAACTGCCTGTCCATGAGCCTACGCGGTAGGGGTCTGTGATCCCCTGCCAGCCTGAGATATGGCTGGGTTTGTCGGAAATAAACCGACCTGAGTCATATTGTCCATGAATCGTAGCATACGACCCATGACATCCTGAAATCCCGGTGCAGAGGTGAAGTCCACCGGAGCTGGCTCTGCCACATACACCTCACCCTGCTCCTCAATAATGGGATTCTCTGTTGGATCCACTGGCGGCATAACCGGAATAGTCCTGGGATGTCCTCGTCCTCTACCACGGGCTGGAGCCCTCCCTCGGCCTCTGACTCGGCCTCTAGTAATTGGGGGAGTAGCTCTCCCCTGGTCTGGAATCTCATTAGAGCGTGTTCTCACCATCTGTGAGAGAATAAGAGAAGGATATTTAGTGCTACATTAATTGCATGATGGAATGTGAAGAAAGGTAATTTCCTAACACCCTATAGCCTCTCGAAGATAAGTACAGACGTTTCCGTACCGATCCGCAAGACTCTATTAGGTCTGCTCATAACTCGTGAGACCTACGTGAACCTAGTGCTCTGATACCATGTTGTCACGACCCAATTTCACCTGTAGGTCGTGATGGCGCCCAACACTACAACTAGGCAAGCCAACTAATAAATTGAGCATACATTGATAAAATTTAAAACTAAGAAAATATAAACCCAAGATCTACCAATGTGTGTGCCAAGACCTGGTGTCACAAGTGAATGGGCATCTAGTAGATTATACATTACTCCAAATACTGTCTGAAATGAAATAGACAGAATGTATATATAAGAAGAGACACTGGTAGCTGCAGAACGGCTCAGAAAGGCAGCTCGCCGCTATGCCTCGGGATGACGTGGGTATGCGATGATAGGTCCTCCACTAGAACCTGCCTCAGGTCCTGCACAAAAAGTGCAGCAAGTGTAGTATGAGTACGTAAACAACGTGTACCCAGTAAGTATCAAGCCTAATCTCGAAGTGGTAGAGACGAGATGACCGACTTTGACACTCACTATGGGTCAATAATAATAACTTAAATAAAACTAGGATATTTAAATCAGCATGATTTACAGAATTTACAATAATTTATTTAATCAGCAGAAATAATCAAATTCCTTCAAATGTAACAATTCTCAATATATCGATTAATTTCCTTCAATTCAAATAATTTCCAATTTATCAATTAAACCTCATTTACAGGAGTAACAATTAATTCCTTAACAAGCAAGAATAATAATTCATTAAATTCCAAGGATTTTCCAAATATACTTATTAACTTCACAAGTTGAAATATATTATTAAAGTATCATGCAATTATTATTATTAAGCACGATTTCTGCCGAGGACGTACGACCCGATCCAGAGTGTCGTGTACACTGCCGAGGGACGTGTGGCGCAATCCATATTTGCATCTATCCTGCCGAGACGTTCGGCCCGCTCCACAAGAAATGAGGACATTTTCTTATGTGCCTCCGGAAAGACAGTATGTTTATTATAAGATAAATTTGGGAGGAGAACAATTTCTTTTTAACAATTAATTGATTTAAAAAAAATTAAGCATATGAGATTTCCATCCTTTAATATCTTAATCTAACAATTCACAATATATTCATATAGATATCAATTAATATAAATAAATCAAACAATACAATTTACACAAGTAAGGCATGCTTTGAGTCCTAAACTACCCGCACTTTAGCATTTAATAGTAGCTACGCACAGACTCTCGTCACCTCGTGCGTACGTAGCCCCCAAAATTAGCAACAATTATTTAATTTTAATCACCTATGAGGTAATTTCCCCCTCACAAGATTAGACAAGAGACTTACCTCGTCTTGCTCCAATTTAATCCACAATTTTGCCCTTTTCATGATTATCCAACTATGTCTCGCTCGAATCTAGCCAAAATAATTCGATACAACTCTATAAATTATAGGAAATAAATTCTATAAGGAAATACTACATTTTAAATAAAAATCCCGAAATTAATTAAATATTCGCCCGCGGGGCCCACATCTCGGAATCCGACGAAAGTTATGAAATCCGATAACCCATTCAATTACGAGACCAACCATACTAGTTTCTTTCAAATCCGACTCCGAATCGATACCGAAATCTCAAAATTTTGTTTCTATGAGATTTCTAAACTTTTTCCAAATTTCAATCTCAAAACACTAATTTATGGTGAAAACAATGATATACTTGTATATGTAGACCAAATCCGAGTAAGAATCACTTACCCCAATGTTTTTCCCTTGAAAATCTGCCAAAAGTCGTCTCTCCTCAAGCTCAAGTTCGTCAAAAATGACAAATGGGACGAATGCCCTCTTTTTATAAAACTGCCCATCAGCCTTCGGAACTGGTCCTCAATCTAGGCTTCGATCACAGGCTCGAGCCTGGACCACGGTCATGGCCTCGATTAGGGCATCAAGGTTGGGCCTTCGATCATAGCCTCAATCATGGCATCGAGCTTCAACCTTCGATTGTGACCCTCGATCTTGGGTCTCGATCCTTGCCCTCGAGCCTTGCCTTCGATCATGGCCCTCGAGTTGGACCTTCGATCATGGACCTCGAGTTGGACCTTCGATCATGGCTTCGATACACTAGCTCGATCCTGTACCTCGTCAACCCTGAGCTCAATACCTGGGCTCTATAACTGGCTCGATATCTGGGCTCGATCACAGCCCAGAATGTCCAACAGAAGAGGAAAAATTGCAGCAACTTTTTAACTCATATTTTTGATCTGTTAACCATCTGAAACTCCCCCGAGGCCCTCGGGACCTCAACCAAATATACCAACAAGTCCTAAAACATCATATGAACTTAGTCGAACCTCTAAATCACATCAAACAACGTTAAAACCATGAATCATACCCCAATTCAAGCTTAATGAAACTAAGAGTTTTCAACTTCTACATTCAATGTCGGAACCTATCAAATCAACTCCGATTGACCTCAAATTTTACAGACAAGTCATAAATGACATAATGGATCTATAAAAAATTTCGGAACTGGATTCCGATTCCGGTATCAAAAAGTCAACTCATCGGTTAAACTTCCAAACTTAAATTCTTGTTTTTAGCCATTTCATGCCTAATTTAACTACGAACTTCCAAATAAAATCCGAACACGCTCCTAAGTCCAAAATCACCATACAGAGCTATTTGAATCATCAAAATTCTATTCCGGGTTCGTTTTCTCAAATTGTTGACCGAAGTCAAACTTAGTACTTTAAGGCCAATTTAAGGAACCAAGTGTTCCGGTTTCACCTCAAACACTTCCAAATTCCGAACCAACCATTCCCGCAAGTCATAAATCATTACAAGCACCTATGGGAAGTTTTATTTTAGGGAACGGGGTTCTAAAAGTTAAAATGACCGGTTGAGTCATTACAATGAACTTTTAGCATATTATGCTCGAACTCCAGCACACGAAAAGTTCCAGCATAATATACTGGAGATTGGAGTATCTGTGTATGAACTTCCAGCATATTTGTCACGACCCAAAAATTCCACCACAGGCGTCGTGATGGCACCTAGTCTCTAAGACTAGGTAAGCCGATTTCAATTACCTTTTGAAGCCATTTTTTTTAAACTAACAACGAAAATAGTTACAATATACAACCTCCCAGGACTGGTAGTACTGAGTCACGAATTCCAACTGAATACATGGAATGATCACGAAGACCCATTATACAATACTGTTTGATTACAAATTAAAAGTACAATGAAATGAAAATACTCCAAGGGACTGTGACGGCCAAGCAACTCTACCTTGATTACTTACGATCCCGCTTTAACTATGCTCAAGTCCAATATCTCCAATACCTGGCTTTGCACAAAAATGTGCAGAAGTGTATTATGAGTACACCACGGTCGGTACCCAGTAAGTATCAAGACTAACCTCAATGGAGTAGCGACGAGGTACAGTCAAGACACTCACTAGTCTAATAACTTATGCAATATAATATACAAAATACTAGTAAACAAATAGCAATAAGGGCAGGACGTGCCCTTCCTCGACCTCTACTTTGACCTCTATCTCGGCCTCGGCCTCTTGCAGCCCTAGCAGTATGCATGGATGCCTGCTCAGCTAACCCAGTAGCACGTGTCCTCACCATCTGTGAGAAAATGGAGATACAAAGGTTCAAATTCCAAATTCAACAAATTCCGCACGACAGGAATGAAAGAAATGGAAATTTTCTAACAATTATGTAGCCTCTCAAAGATAAGTACAGACGTCTCCGTACCAATCCGCAAGAATCTACTAGACTCGTTCGTGACTCGTAGAACCTATGCACCTAGATCTCTGATACCAACTTGTCACGGCCCAAACATCCCACCACAGGCGTCATGATGATACCTAGTCTCTAAGACTAGGTAAGTCAATTTCAATTACCTTTTGAAGCCATTTTTTTAAACTAACAGCGGAAATAGTTACAATATACAACCTCTTAAGATTGGTAGTACTGAGTCACGAACTCTAACTGAATACATGGAATGATCACGAAGACCCAATATACAATGTTGTTTGATTATAAATAAACAGTACAATGAAATGAAAAGACTCCAAGGGACTGCGACGACCAATCAGCTCTAACTTGAATCCTTACGATCCCGCTTTAACTCTGCTCAAGTCTGATATCTCCAATACCTGACTTTGCACAAAAATATGCAGAAGTGTATTATGAGTACACCACGGTCGGTACCCAGTAAGTATCAAGACTAACCTCAATGGAGTAGAAACGAGGTATAGTCAAGACACTCACTAGTCTAATAACCTGTGCAATATAATATATAAAATACTAGGAAATAGATAGCAATAAGGACAGGATAAAACAACTAGTGTTATGCGCAGCAAGACAACAAGAATACCATAAATATCACTCAACAATTACTAAATACATGTACGCCCAATTAATTCAAGTTTTTCAAATAAATATCCTTCACATAAAATTCTTCCAAATAACTCTCTTTTAAAAGTAGTTTTCTCAAATAATTATTTTTTCAAATATAATTCTTTTTGAATACAAATCCTTCCAAATAAATATTTTGAATATAATTCTTTCAATTAAAAAGTCATCATGTGACACCTCATTTCATAATTATAAAAATACGGGTCTCGGCCCATTTTCATATTTTTCGTAAACTCAGGTCTCAGCCCATTTTTATATTTCCACGGCACCTCGTGCCCATAATTAAATCATCATATTTTCCCGGCACATCGTGTCCTATTTTCATATCACAACTGCACGGATAATTCATGTGTCAATTTTCATTATCATTTCATCACATTACCTCGTGCCCACATTTCATATCACAACTGCACGCACAATTCACGTGCCAAATATCCTCATTATTTACTCAAGACACCTCGTGCCCACATTTCATTTTATAATCCGCCTGGCCACAGCCATAGGCTCTCAATTTCAACATAAATCAGATTGTTATCAATTTACCAACAACAAGACAAATTGCACAAGGTATAAAAATAAACACAAGAAAATCACATCATCACATGAAAATAATCAACACCACAACCCCACATCATCACATATCGTCCCTGACAATAGCCACCCTTATCGCTTCGCCCATACAATTTCAATAGCCACCTTTATCGCTCCTATTGCCACCCTTATCGCTCCGCCCAGACAATATTCCAACAACACAATAACAGTGAAATGCCACCCTTATACCCACATAATATCAACGGTGAAATGCCACCCTTATCTCTTCAAAATAAAAATTCACACAACACAACAATTTACATGGCAAATTATCACGACAACGTAATAAAATCAATTCACATTACAATTTGCTCAATGGCCACAACAAATTTCAAGGATATAACAAAATTAATTAATTTCACAACAAATAGCCAAAAGCTCCACACAATGTGTACAATACCCAGAAACAACCAATAGAGATAGAAATTACTCAACATAAAGCAAAGTCTTCATTAAATTCAAATTTTTAATAATTATATAAAGACATCTTTTAAAGCTCATTTAATTAATTATTTGCAGAGGGAAAATCCATAATGAAATTAAATTACAATAATTATCAAACCAACAAATTCACGGAATTATATAAATAATCAATTAACAATCACAACAAATTGTCATATAACAACAGATTCAACAACAACGGGGATTTAGGCACGACAAATAGATGATTCAATATATATCAACAATTACCCAATTTACCACATAATATGCTCAAGACTTTAACTCAATAAAATTTTACACATATAAGCCGAGTACGTACTCGTCACCTCGCGTACACGGCTTTTCACATTTCACAAATGGCACATAAGACTCGATGCCTAAGGGGTAATTCCCTCACTCAAGGTTAAGCAAGATACTTATCTCTTTGAAGTTATGCCGCTATTCCAAAATCGCCTTCTTGCTTGAATTGACCTCCGGACAGCTCAAGTCTATCCAAATTAATTGTACAACTTCATTAAAATTCATCGGAAATAATTTCGGATAATAATACATCGACTTAATAATTTATTCCAAAAAAGTCAACAAAAGTCAATGCGGGGCCTTCCCCTCGGAACCCGACATAATTTTCATGAAATCCGAACACCCATTCTGATACGAGTTCAACCATATCAATTTTATCGAATTCCAATAACAACGCGACCTCCAAATCTTAAACTTTCGTTTTTGAAAGATTTTACAAAAATCTTGATTTTCCTCCATTTAAATCCGAATTAAATGATGGATTCAAAAACTTAATCATGAAAATTAATCAAAATTGGATAAGAATCACTTACCCCAAACACACACGCAAGAATCTCTCCAAAAATTGCCTTCTACCGAGCTCCCAATTTGATTTTTGTGTTATGAACTCAAACCCCCATTTTTGAAACTTTTAATTCTGCTGAGGCGTCAAAGCATCGCCATCGCAGAACATCAAACGCGATCGCGAAGAAGGAAAAGAGTGTTGCCCAGCTTGTTCTTCGTGAACGAGACAACACGCTAGCGAACGAGGAGAGGAAAAGTCTGATGGCTCACGACGGGCCTACGCGAACACGGGAAATGGTACGCGAACGCGAAGAATGGGATGACATACCTTCGTGAACGCGGAATGAAGGACACGAACGCGAAGAGGAAATAGTCACCAGTGCCCAGCTCCTATTTTCTTCTACGTGAACGCGAATAAAGAGCTGCGAACGCGAAGAAGGGAAAGGCAGAAACTTGCGATCGCGGAAGTAAGCTCGCGAACGCGAAAAACAAATAATTCCCCTTCCAAAATAACACTACGCGAATGCGGACTGGGGGACGCGAACGCGATGAAGGAAATGCTACTGCTATCCAAATGCACTACGCGTTCGCGACACTTGCCACGCAAACGCGATGAAGGATTGAGGCACCAGATATCAACATAATACAATAGTGGAAAATGAAGGGAAATATGGTCCGAAATCAATCTGAAACACGCCCGATCCCCTCGGGACCTTAAACAAACCTACCAACAAGTCTTAATACATCATAAGACCTTAGTCGAATTCTCAAATCACATCAAAACGACGAATCGCACCTCAAATCAAAATCTATGAATTTTGAACTTTTAAATTCTATATCTTGTGCCGAAACACATCAAATCAATCCGGAATGACTTCAAATTTGGTACACAAGTCATAAATGACATAACATAGGTATTCAAATTTTCAGAATCGGATTCCGACCCCGATATCAAAAAGTCAACCCCCGGTCAAACTTCCCAAAAATTCATCTTTCGCCATTTCAGACCAAATTTCTTTATAGACCTCCAAATAATTTTTCGGATACGCTCCTAAGTCCAAAATCACCATACAGAACTATTGACATCATCAAAATTCTATTCCGAAATCGTTTGCTCAAAAGTCATCTCTCCGGTCAACTCTTTCCATTTAAGCTTCTAAATAAGGATTGTTCTTTTAATTTAATTCTGAATCTCCAGTAAATCAAACTCGGCCACACCCACGGGTCATAATACATATTGCAAAGCTGCTCGAGACCTTAAGTCACTGAACGGGGCATTAATTCTTAAAACGACAAGTCAGGTCGTTACAATATTATGCTGGACCAATATATATTGTCACGATCTCAAATTCCCTCCGTAGGATGTCGTGATGGCACCTAGTCTCTAAGACTAGGTAAGCCAATCAATGCGGAATAATAATAAATATCTGAAATAAATAAACTATAATTCAAATAATTTAAACTCCCAAAATCCGGTAGAAATAAGTCACAAGCTTCTAAGAATTTATTCGCAACGTCTCTATACATCAAGGTCTAAAGTAAAATAATGAAGCAACATAAAAATGATAGAAGGGGACTCCGGAGTCTACGGACGGTGGCAGATATACCTCGAAGTCTCCATGCGCAGGTAACTGATTGACGTCTAGGCTGGTAAGATGTACCTGGATCTGCAAAAAAAGATGTGCCGAAGTATAATATGAGTACACCACAGCGGTACCCAACAAGTGCCAAGCCTAACCTCGGTAGAGTAGTGACGAGGTCAGGCGAGGCCCTACTGGAATATAATAATGGTATGGTAAAATGTTTAACAATATAGTAAAATAAAATGACATTGGAAATGAATCAAGTAGTATGTCACCATTTAATTACGCAAAATAATGGCAAATGATATCTCGTGGAAACAAAACAGAATTTTCTTTCAACATTAAGAAAATCACAACAAATAATCAAGGCAACTGCGGCCATAAACCAATATCAACAAGGGCACTCCCGAGGTACCGCCTCATAGTCCCAAATCATAAATAAATTTACAATATCACATTTCCTTATCTCACCGCGGGAGTCTTCACAATTTATTTTAAAGAAAATATTTTTCCCGAAATAGCATCCCGCGTTTTAGCCATCCTTATCACACTGCATGACTTCTAGTAGTTTCCTCTACTAGCCACGCGTATCATGCCACCCTTATCTCACCGCATGCATTTCAATACCCAGACCTTATACCACCGCATGTGTATCAATATCACAATTTGCACCTCAAGTGCTCAAATAATTTATCTTGTCAAAATAATTCAACAATAATATTTTTCCACAATAAATAGCTCACGGCTCATGCCAAAATAAATCATCAATAATAATTTTTCACAATAAAGAGCTCACGGCTCCATCACAATGAGTACAAAAATCTTACAAAAATATTCAAGAATAAATAATTCAGGAAAATAATATTTAAAAATCTTTAATACATTGCATTCAATATCAAATTTAAAAATGTCAAATACTTCATATTAATAATGTTTAATTTAAAGAAAATCACCCTTCAAATAATGCACAGAGTAAAAGAAATTAAGTTTCAACTAAACATGTATAACAATTAGCAAGAAAAGGTCAAACAATTTAAAATATATATCTCAGACCAATGATGAAGAATATAACAAGATAAAATAATTTAATAAATGCGCAACAATGATCTACACAATTTAAAAATATAATCTTTCACATTTAGCCAGTGTACACACTCGTCAACTCGTGTACACGGCTTTCAACACATTCCTTGAAAATATATCAAAATCGCCTCTCCTCAAGCTCCAATTCGTCAAAAAGAAAAATGGGATGAAGTCCCCTATTTTTATAACTTACAGATTTGTCAAGGACCTCGATTTTGTCAGGGAGCTCAATTTTGTCAGGGAGCTCGATTTGTCAAGGAGCTCGATTTTGTCAGGGAGCTCTATTTGTCAGGGACCTCGATTTTGTGAGGGAACTCGATTTGTGAGGGACCTCGATTTTGACAGGGACCTCGATTTGTCAAGGAACTCGATTTTTCAGGGACCTCGATTTTGTTAGGGACCTTGATTTTGTCAGGGACCTCGATTTTGACAGGGAGCTCGATTTTGGCAGGCAACCCGATTTTGGTAGGCTACCCGATTTTGACAGCATTTCCAGCAGAAAAATTGCAGCAGCTAAGTCTCACTTTTGATCTGTTAACCATCTGAAACTCACCCGAGGACCTCGGGACCTCAACCCAATGCACCAACAAGTCCTAAAATATCATACGGACTTATTTGAAACCTCAAATCATACCAAACAATGCTAAAATCATGAATCACACATAGATTCAAGCCTAATGAACTTTGAAACTTTTAATTTCTACAAACAACACCGGAACATATCAAATCAAGTCTAATTGACCTCAAATTTTATACGCAAGTCATAAATGACATAACAGAGTTATGAAAATTTTCAGAATCGGATTTTAACCCCGATATCAAAAAGTCAACTCCCCTGTCAAACTTCCAAACTTTAAATTCCTATTTTAGCCATTTCAAGCTTAATTTCACTACGGACTTCCAAATAAAATCCGATCACGCTCCTAAGTCTAAAATCACCATACGGAGCTGTTGGAATCATCAAAATTCTATTCTGGGGTCGTTTGCACAAAATTCGACATCCTGTCACTATTTGAACTTAAACTTTTAATTTTTCATCAAAATTTTATATTTCGGGCTAGGAACCTAGGAATTTGATTTCTTGCATACGCCCAAGTCCCAATTCACGATACGGACCTACCGAAATTATCAAAATACTGATCCGAGTCCGTTTGCTCAAAATGTTGACCAAAGTCAATTCAGTTGAGTTTTAAACCTCTAATTCACATTTTAATCCATTTTTTACCTGAAAACTTTTCGGCAAATTTTACGGACTGAGCATGCAAGTCGAAAAATGATAAATAGTGCTTTTCGATGCCATCTTAGAACACAAAATTAATTATTAAACTTAAAGTGAATATTTTGGGTCATCACTTATATTATGCTAGAACTCTAGTATATTATGATGAAAGTTCACATGTAAAAAATTCGAACTCCAATATATTATGCTGAAATATTTTCCGGATTTTGAATAGTATTTTCGTCCAGATTTATCTTACATGAAAAGTGGCTAAATTTTGATTACTTTTGAAACTGTGGCTATTTTTCAATTACCATTTGTAAATCTGGCTATTTTGAATTTCACCCTTTCATAAATGGTCATATATATAACTATGATTTTTTCTACTAAAGTCATATAACTTTATTTTTTCACACAAAAATCATATAACTATGACTTTTTTTCCCACCAAAGTCATATAACTTTGTTTTCTCACAAAAAAAATTATATAACTTTCACTAACTCACAAAAAATCATAGTGGTCGAAAAATAAATTTTTCGGTAGTATTTTCTTATTTTACGTTTTTTATCTTTTATTTTCAGTCTAATAAATAATTATTCAATTAAAATAGAAGAAATATGAGTATATTTTTAGCTGCTCCTAAATATAATTGCCGATAAAATATTATATATATATATATATATATATATATATGTGTGTGTGTGTGTGTGTGTGTATTATATACATATAACATACACATTCTATATATATTTTTGCTAGCAAATGCAATTAGTTTCGGTCGGCTGATTAATTTTATATTTTTCTCTTAAAATAGGAATGACCCAACCCAACCTGACCTAATACCTATTTACGTAAGTTAAAATAATACTAAATGTGAATTCTTCCCCCCATAAAAAAATTAGTTCGGAATGCATGAGATTTTGACAAAAAAAAAATAAAGAAATGAAAGGTATAATTAGAGCGCACCTGATAAAAATTCTATCAATTTGAATAAAAATCTTGAAAAGAAAAATAAAAGATAGAAGTGTCATATTTTGAAGGATTTACTATTTAATTTTAGTATTATTGTAATTTATATAGTATTGGGTCGGGTGGGCCAGGTCGAGTTGAGTCATTCCTTTTTTAAATGGATTATTATTTATTAGATTGAAAATAAAACTAAAAACCACAAATAAGAAAATACTACTAAAAATTATATTTTTCGATAACTACGATTTTTGTGTGAGTTCGTAAAAGTTTTATGATTTTTGTGTGAGAAAACATAGTTATGTGACTTTGAAGAAAAAAAAGTCATAGTTATATAATTTTTGTGTGAGAAAATAAAGTTATATGACTTTGGTGAAATAAAGTCATAGTTATATGACCATTTGTTAAATTTACCCCGTTGGCCCCTATTGAACATTCTGTCTTTTCATATTTATTACTAATATTATAAATTTATTATTTGTCTGGCACACTTGTATTTATATTAACCTATGCTAAGAAAATTTATGTCTTCTTGTATATATAAAATGTTAGCCTCTCTAATATTCTTATAATGAAATAGATTAGAAAACACGGCGTTAAAAGAATCTAAATTTTTATGTATGTTTTCGTTTTTCTGTTTTATATTTTGTTTACAATATATCCCGTGCTACGAAAGAAGAGTTACTAAAGATGATTAAGAAACGAAATATAAAGAACAAAGAAAAAATGAGCTTTAATTACACATCTTTCTCTATTAATGCAGTTTGAACTTAAAGGTAACAAAAAGAAAAGAAAGAAGAACAAGAAAAAGAAAAGTAAGGATTGTTGTTAGACTATTTTCTATTTTGATTTAAGTATTTCAAAATTTATTTTCATTTTCAAGGATAAAGATAAATTTATTTTCTATTTATTTAAGTATTTGCTATAAATTAAAGTGTTGTAGCTGTGGAATGTGGAGTCGCTTGGACGAAAAGACCAGCCAACTTTTGGTATAATTTCATTTGTGTTCCAGAAGAACAATTACCATTTAAAGGACAAATTTGGCATTTTGTAAACTTGGAAGCTTTTAAATGCCAATATACTTGATGAAAATTTTTCTTCACTTTTCTTCTTTAAGGAAAAGAATGAAATCCTTAAATTATGGAACCACAATAAAAGGTAATGCGATTGCTTATGTTATAAGGTAGTTAATTAATGTCATTATCACTAGATACACACTCTCATTAATTAGATATGTATATGCACACACATATGTTATTATAGTAATAATAATAAAAAGATGTAACTTGTAGATGTATATATTAAAAAACATTTGTAATTATATACATTAACAACGTTTATATTAACCGTGTATTTAAATCTACTAGTTTTTAGTGTACGTGCGTTGCACGTGTCTATCGTTTTAATCAATAACAATATATACAACAAGAACAAATTTATTCTGCATGTACCCCATACACTCCTATAATTTAGTCAAACCTATCTGTGTTTCAGTAATCTTCGTAGGTCGTCGGCCAGACACTCCCAATTTAATCCCATTTTTTGAGCCTTATGTTTCTTCTCATCTCAAAGATTTTCATTTAATTCTAAATTATTCACCACATGAGAAAGTAGGAATACTCTAAAAGAACTCATTCCACCTAATCCCTTCCTAAATAATTATATTTATGGATTACATAATTATATATATAGTTCAAAGTAAAAATATAACATTTTAAATTTAACATGTAAATATAAAAGTTTAAAAAAAAAAGGAAAAAGGATTCTACGTTTTTGTTTGATAAAGTTACCGAAAAATTACCCATAACAAAAGTAATTAAGAGTTTCCTTTTAATGTATTGTCCTTTTCTATTTATGTATAGGAAAACTTAGAATTTAAAATAATTTGATTCCTTCTTGAAATATATATTTTCTTTTAATTAACTTATGATTTTAAGAATTGAAGACATTTTAGTTCCTTCTCTAAAACGTACTTTTCTCATTTATTTATGGTAGAAATTTTAGGAATGTGTTTTCACTTTTCTAAATCAAGCTCCTAAATAGGAAAGTAATTAAATGAGTATTTCTAAATATTAGAAAAGTAAATTAAATGATTAATACTATATATTAGAAGATAATTAAATGACTATTTGATCCAGTGTGAACTTTATTTTAAAGGGGTAAAAAAGACGAACGACATTTCGCTAAAAGCTTTCGTGCTTTTAATATAACTCGATTTAGGGTACGCGCTTTGCGCGTGTATATATATCAGTGAGTGTTAAATTTTTAAAAATTTAGATAAATATTATTTCCTCTATTTCAATTTACATAACACATTTTTCTTATTAAAAAGATCTCTCTCTCTCTTACTATATATATATATATATATATATATATATATATATATATATAGAGAGAGAGAGAGAGAGAGAGATTCATGTATATTTTTTAGTTGTTGACGAAAACAATATATACATAGTAATTAATATTAATCAAAGATCCAATATTATTTGTTTTTAGTCCTCTTGTATTTAGAAAAATATAAACCGACTTGCGACTTTGAATAATTTTAATACAAAGTTTTAATTTTGTGAGTTAAAATTTTTCTTTTCTATTTTTTTTAGGACAAATACCAATAAAATTTGTTGCCTTCAACTTTTAGAAAATACAATTCCACCAACCAAAACCTAATTAATTTTTCTAGTAAACTTTGTGACTTTATTGATTAGTGCATTTTTTTTTACTAATAATCCGTAATTGTAACATTTACCAATTGATGAGATTTCTGACATTGACTAATTATTTGTTAGGTTGGAGATATGTTTTTGATGTTAAGCTAAATGTTTAAAGAAAATATTTTTCCCGAAATAGCATCCCGCGTTTTAGCCATCCTTATCACACTGCATGACTTCTAGTAGTTTCCTCTACTAGCCACGCGTATCATGCCACCCTTATCTCACCGCATGCATTTCAATACCCAGACCTTATACCACCGCATGTGTATCAATATCACAATTTGCACCTCAAGTGCTCAAATAATTTATCTTGTCAAAATAATTCAACAATAATATTTTTCCACAATAAATAGCTCACGGCTCATGCCAAAATAAATCATCAATAATAATTTTTCACAATAAAGAGCTCACGGCTCCATCACAATGAGTACAAAAATCTTACAAAAATATTCAAGAATAAATAATTCAGGAAAATAATATTTAAAAATCTTTAATACATTGCATTCAATATCAAATTTAAAAATGTCAAATACTTCATATTAATAATGTTTAATTTAAAGAAAATCACCCTTCAAATAATGCACAGAGTAAAAGAAATTAAGTTTCAACTAAACATGTATAACAATTAGCAAGAAAAGGTCAAACAATTTAAAATATATATCTCAGACCAATGATGAAGAATATAACAAGATAAAATAATTTAATAAATGCGCAACAATGATCTACACAATTTAAAAATATAATCTTTCACATTTAGCCAGTGTACACACTCGTCAACTCGTGTACACGGCTTTCAACACATTCCTTGAAAATATATCAAAATCGCCTCTCCTCAAGCTCCAATTCGTCAAAAAGAAAAATGGGATGAAGTCCCCTATTTTTATAACTTACAGATTTGTCAAGGACCTCGATTTTGTCAGGGAGCTCAATTTTGTCAGGGAGCTCGATTTGTCAAGGAGCTCGATTTTGTCAGGGAGCTCTATTTGTCAGGGACCTCGATTTTGTGAGGGAACTCGATTTGTGAGGGACCTCGATTTTGACAGGGACCTCGATTTGTCAAGGAACTCGATTTTTCAGGGACCTCGATTTTGTTAGGGACCTTGATTTTGTCAGGGACCTCGATTTTGACAGGGAGCTCGATTTTGGCAGGCAACCCGATTTTGGTAGGCTACCCGATTTTGACAGCATTTCCAGCAGAAAAATTGCAGCAGCTAAGTCTCACTTTTGATCTGTTAACCATCTGAAACTCACCCGAGGACCTCGGGACCTCAACCCAATGCACCAACAAGTCCTAAAATATCATACGGACTTATTTGAAACCTCAAATCATACCAAACAATGCTAAAATCATGAATCACACATAGATTCAAGCCTAATGAACTTTGAAACTTTTAATTTCTACAAACAACACCGGAACATATCAAATCAAGTCTAATTGACCTCAAATTTTATACGCAAGTCATAAATGACATAACAGAGTTATGAAAATTTTCAGAATCGGATTTTAACCCCGATATCAAAAAGTCAACTCCCCTGTCAAACTTCCAAACTTTAAATTCCTATTTTAGCCATTTCAAGCTTAATTTCACTACGGACTTCCAAATAAAATCCGATCACGCTCCTAAGTCTAAAATCACCATACGGAGCTGTTGGAATCATCAAAATTCTATTCTGGGGTCGTTTGCACAAAATTCGACATCCTGTCACTATTTGAACTTAAACTTTTAATTTTTCATCAAAATTTTATATTTCGGGCTAGGAACCTAGGAATTTGATTTCTTGCATACGCCCAAGTCCCAATTCACGATACGGACCTACCGAAATTATCAAAATACTGATCCGAGTCCGTTTGCTCAAAATGTTGACCAAAGTCAATTCAGTTGAGTTTTAAACCTCTAATTCACATTTTAATCCATTTTTTACCTGAAAACTTTTCGGCAAATTTTACGGACTGAGCATGCAAGTCGAAAAATGATAAATAGTGCTTTTCGATGCCATCTTAGAACACAAAATTAATTATTAAACTTAAAGTGAATATTTTGGGTCATCACTTATATTATGCTAGAACTCTAGTATATTATGATGAAAGTTCACATGTAAAAAATTCGAACTCCAATATATTATGCTGAAATATTTTCCGGATTTTGAATAGTGTTTTCGTCCAGATTTATCTTACATGAAAAGTGGCTAAATTTTGATTACTTTTGAAACTGTGGCTATTTTTCAATTACCATTTGTAAATCTGGCTATTTTGAATTTCACCCTTTCATAAATGGTCATATATATAACTATGATTTTTTCTACTAAAGTCATATAACTTTATTTTTTCACACAAAAATCATATAACTATGACTTTTTTTCCCACCAAAGTCATATAACTTTGTTTTCTCACAAAAAAAATTATATAACTTTCACTAACTCACAAAAAATCATAGTGGTCGAAAAATAAATTTTTCGGTAGTATTTTCTTATTTTACGTTTTTTATCTTTTATTTTCAGTCTAATAAATAATTATTCAATTAAAATAGAAGAAATATGAGTATATTTTTAGCTGCTCCTAAATATAATTGCCGATAAAATATTATATATATATATATATATATATGTGTGTGTGTGTGTGTGTGTGTATTATATACATATAACATACACATTCTATATATATTTTTGCTAGCAAATGCAATTAGTTTCGGTCGGCTGATTAATTTTATATTTTTCTCTTAAAATAGGAATGACCCAACCCAACCTGACCTAATACCTATTTACGTAAGTTAAAATAATACTAAATGTGAATTCTTCCCCCCATAAAAAAATTAGTTCGGAATGCATGAGATTTTGACAAAAAAAAAATAAAGAAATGAAAGGTATAATTAGAGCGCACCTGATAAAAATTCTATCAATTTGAATAAAAATCTTGAAAAGAAAAATAAAAGATAGAAGTGTCATATTTTGAAGGATTTACTATTTAATTTTAGTATTATTGTAATTTATATAGTATTGGGTCGGGTGGGCCAGGTCGAGTTGAGTCATTCCTTTTTTAAATGGATTATTATTTATTAGATTGAAAATAAAACTAAAAACCACAAATAAGAAAATACTACTAAAAATTATATTTTTCGATAACTACGATTTTTGTGTGAGTTCGTAAAAGTTTTATGATTTTTGTGTGAGAAAACATAGTTATGTGACTTTGAAGAAAAAAAAGTCATAGTTATATAATTTTTGTGTGAGAAAATAAAGTTATATGACTTTGGTGAAATAAAGTCATAGTTATATGACCATTTGTTAAATTTACCCCGTTGGCCCCTATTGAACATTCTGTCTTTTCATATTTATTACTAATATTATAAATTTATTATTTGTCTGGCACACTTGTATTTATATTAACCTATGCTAAGAAAATTTATGTCTTCTTGTATATATAAAATGTTAGCCTCTCTAATATTCTTATAATGAAATAGATTAGAAAACACGGCGTTAAAAGAATCTAAATTTTTATGTATGTTTTCGTTTTTCTGTTTTATATTTTGTTTACAATATATCCCGTGCTACGAAAGAAGAGTTACTAAAGATGATTAAGAAACGAAATATAAAGAACAAAGAAAAAATGAGCTTTAATTACACATCTTTCTCTATTAATGCAGTTTGAACTTAAAGGTAACAAAAAGAAAAGAAAGAAGAACAAGAAAAAGAAAAGTAAGGATTGTTGTTAGACTATTTTCTATTTTGATTTAAGTATTTCAAAATTTATTTTCATTTTCAAGGATAAAGATAAATTTATTTTCTATTTATTTAAGTATTTGCTATAAATTAAAGTGTTGTAGCTGTGGAATGTGGAGTCGCTTGGACGAAAAGACCAGCCAACTTTTGGTATAATTTCATTTGTGTTCCAGAAGAACAATTACCATTTAAAGGACAAATTTGGCATTTTGTAAACTTGGAAGCTTTTAAATGCCAATATACTTGATGAAAATTTTTCTTCACTTTTCTTCTTTAAGGAAAAGAATGAAATCCTTAAATTATGGAACCACAATAAAAGGTAATGCGATTGCTTATGTTATAAGGTAGTTAATTAATGTCATTATCACTAGATACACACTCTCATTAATTAGATATGTATATGCACACACATATGTTATTATAGTAATAATAATAAAAAGATGTAACTTGTAGATGTATATATTAAAAAACATTTGTAATTATATACATTAACAACGTTTATATTAACCGTGTATTTAAATCTACTAGTTTTTAGTGTACGTGCGTTGCACGTGTCTATCGTTTTAATCAATAACAATATATACAACAAGAACAAATTTATTCTGCATGTACCCCATACACTCCTATAATTTAGTCAAACCTATCTGTGTTTCAGTAATCTTCGTAGGTCGTCGGCCAGACACTCCCAATTTAATCCCATTTTTTGAGCCTTATGTTTCTTCTCATCTCAAAGATTTTCATTTAATTCTAAATTATTCACCACATGAGAAAGTAGGAATACTCTAAAAGAACTCATTCCACCTAATCCCTTCCTAAATAATTATATTTATGGATTACATAATTATATATATAGTTCAAAGTAAAAATATAACATTTTAAATTTAACATGTAAATATAAAAGTTTAAAAAAAAAAGGAAAAAGGATTCTACGTTTTTGTTTGATAAAGTTACCGAAAAATTACCCATAACAAAAGTAATTAAGAGTTTCCTTTTAATGTATTGTCCTTTTCTATTTATGTATAGGAAAACTTAGAATTTAAAATAATTTGATTCCTTCTTGAAATATATATTTTCTTTTAATTAACTTATGATTTTAAGAATTGAAGACATTTTAGTTCCTTCTCTAAAACGTACTTTTCTCATTTATTTATGGTAGAAATTTTAGGAATGTGTTTTCACTTTTCTAAATCAAGCTCCTAAATAGGAAAGTAATTAAATGAGTATTTCTAAATATTAGAAAAGTAAATTAAATGATTAATACTATATATTAGAAGATAATTAAATGACTATTTGATCCAGTGTGAACTTTATTTTAAAGGGGTAAAAAAGACGAACGACATTTCGCTAAAAGCTTTCGTGCTTTTAATATAACTCGATTTAGGGTACGCGCTTTGCGCGTGTATATATATCAGTGAGTGTTAAATTTTTAAAAATTTAGATAAATATTATTTCCTCTATTTCAATTTACATAACACATTTTTCTTATTAAAAAGATCTCTCTCTCTCTTACTATATATATATATATATATATATATATATATATATATAGAGAGAGAGAGAGAGAGAGAGAGATTCATGTATATTTTTTAGTTGTTGACGAAAACAATATATACATAGTAATTAATATTAATCAAAGATCCAATATTATTTGTTTTTAGTCCTCTTGTATTTAGAAAAATATAAACCGACTTGCGACTTTGAATAATTTTAATACAAAGTTTTAATTTTGTGAGTTAAAATTTTTCTTTTCTATTTTTTTTAGGACAAATACCAATAAAATTTGTTGCCTTCAACTTTTAGAAAATACAATTCCACCAACCAAAACCTAATTAATTTTTCTAGTAAACTTTGTGACTTTATTGATTAGTGCATTTTTTTTTACTAATAATCCGTAATTGTAACATTTACCAATTGATGAGATTTCTGACATTGACTAATTATTTGTTAGGTTGGAGATATGTTTTTGATGTTAAGCTAAATGTTTAAAGAAAATATTTTTCCCGAAATAGCATCCCGCGTTTTAGCCATCCTTATCACACTGCATGACTTCTAGTAGTTTCCTCTACTAGCCACGCGTATCATGCCACCCTTATCTCACCGCATGCATTTCAATACCCAGACCTTATACCACCGCATGTGTATCAATATCACAATTTGCACCTCAAGTGCTCAAATAATTTATCTTGTCAAAATAATTCAACAATAATATTTTTCCACAATAAATAGCTCACGGCTCATGCCAAAATAAATCATCAATAATAATTTTTCACAATAAAGAGCTCACGGCTCCATCACAATGAGTACAAAAATCTTACAAAAATATTCAAGAATAAATAATTCAGGAAAATAATATTTAAAAATCTTTAATACATTGCATTCAATATCAAATTTAAAAATGTCAAATACTTCATATTAATAATGTTTAATTTAAAGAAAATCACCCTTCAAATAATGCACAGAGTAAAAGAAATTAAGTTTCAACTAAACATGTATAACAATTAGCAAGAAAAGGTCAAACAATTTAAAATATATATCTCAGACCAATGATGAAGAATATAACAAGATAAAATAATTTAATAAATGCGCAACAATGATCTACACAATTTAAAAATATAATCTTTCACATTTAGCCAGTGTACACACTCGTCAACTCGTGTACACGGCTTTCAACACATTCCTTGAAAATATATCAAAATCGCCTCTCCTCAAGCTCCAATTCGTCAAAAAGAAAAATGGGATGAAGTCCCCTATTTTTATAACTTACAGATTTGTCAAGGACCTCGATTTTGTCAGGGAGCTCAATTTTGTCAGGGAGCTCGATTTGTCAAGGAGCTCGATTTTGTCAGGGAGCTCTATTTGTCAGGGACCTCGATTTTGTGAGGGAACTCGATTTGTGAGGGACCTCGATTTTGACAGGGACCTCGATTTGTCAAGGAACTCGATTTTTCAGGGACCTCGATTTTGTTAGGGACCTTGATTTTGTCAGGGACCTCGATTTTGACAGGGAGCTCGATTTTGGCAGGCAACCCGATTTTGGTAGGCTACCCGATTTTGACAGCATTTCCAGCAGAAAAATTGCAGCAGCTAAGTCTCACTTTTGATCTGTTAACCATCTGAAACTCACCCGAGGACCTCGGGACCTCAACCCAATGCACCAACAAGTCCTAAAATATCATACGGACTTATTTGAAACCTCAAATCATACCAAACAATGCTAAAATCATGAATCACACATAGATTCAAGCCTAATGAACTTTGAAACTTTTAATTTCTACAAACAACACCGGAACATATCAAATCAAGTCTAATTGACCTCAAATTTTATACGCAAGTCATAAATGACATAACAGAGTTATGAAAATTTTCAGAATCGGATTTTAACCCCGATATCAAAAAGTCAACTCCCCTGTCAAACTTCCAAACTTTAAATTCCTATTTTAGCCATTTCAAGCTTAATTTCACTACGGACTTCCAAATAAAATCCGATCACGCTCCTAAGTCTAAAATCACCATACGGAGCTGTTGGAATCATCAAAATTCTATTCTGGGGTCGTTTGCACAAAATTCGACATCCTGTCACTATTTGAACTTAAACTTTTAATTTTTCATCAAAATTTTATATTTCGGGCTAGGAACCTAGGAATTTGATTTCTTGCATACGCCCAAGTCCCAATTCACGATACGGACCTACCGAAATTATCAAAATACTGATCCGAGTCCGTTTGCTCAAAATGTTGACCAAAGTCAATTCAGTTGAGTTTTAAACCTCTAATTCACATTTTAATCCATTTTTTACCTGAAAACTTTTCGGCAAATTTTACGGACTGAGCATGCAAGTCGAAAAATGATAAATAGTGCTTTTCGATGCCATCTTAGAACACAAAATTAATTATTAAACTTAAAGTGAATATTTTGGGTCATCACTTATATTATGCTAGAACTCTAGTATATTATGATGAAAGTTCACATGTAAAAAATTCGAACTCCAATATATTATGCTGAAATATTTTCCGGATTTTGAATAGTGTTTTCGTCCAGATTTATCTTACATGAAAAGTGGCTAAATTTTGATTACTTTTGAAACTGTGGCTATTTTTCAATTACCATTTGTAAATCTGGCTATTTTGAATTTCACCCTTTCATAAATGGTCATATATATAACTATGATTTTTTCTACTAAAGTCATATAACTTTATTTTTTCACACAAAAATCATATAACTATGACTTTTTTTCCCACCAAAGTCATATAACTTTGTTTTCTCACAAAAAAAATTATATAACTTTCACTAACTCACAAAAAATCATAGTGGTCGAAAAATAAATTTTTCGGTAGTATTTTCTTATTTTACGTTTTTTATCTTTTATTTTCAGTCTAATAAATAATTATTCAATTAAAATAGAAGAAATATGAGTATATTTTTAGCTGCTCCTAAATATAATTGCCGATAAAATATTATATATATATATATATATATATATATGTGTGTGTGTGTGTGTGTGTGTATTATATACATATAACATACACATTCTATATATATTTTTGCTAGCAAATGCAATTAGTTTCGGTCGGCTGATTAATTTTATATTTTTCTCTTAAAATAGGAATGACCCAACCCAACCTGACCTAATACCTATTTACGTAAGTTAAAATAATACTAAATGTGAATTCTTCCCCCCATAAAAAAATTAGTTCGGAATGCATGAGATTTTGACAAAAAAAAAATAAAGAAATGAAAGGTATAATTAGAGCGCACCTGATAAAAATTCTATCAATTTGAATAAAAATCTTGAAAAGAAAAATAAAAGATAGAAGTGTCATATTTTGAAGGATTTACTATTTAATTTTAGTATTATTGTAATTTATATAGTATTGGGTCGGGTGGGCCAGGTCGAGTTGAGTCATTCCTTTTTTAAATGGATTATTATTTATTAGATTGAAAATAAAACTAAAAACCACAAATAAGAAAATACTACTAAAAATTATATTTTTCGATAACTACGATTTTTGTGTGAGTTCGTAAAAGTTTTATGATTTTTGTGTGAGAAAACATAGTTATGTGACTTTGAAGAAAAAAAAGTCATAGTTATATAATTTTTGTGTGAGAAAATAAAGTTATATGACTTTGGTGAAATAAAGTCATAGTTATATGACCATTTGTTAAATTTACCCCGTTGGCCCCTATTGAACATTCTGTCTTTTCATATTTATTACTAATATTATAAATTTATTATTTGTCTGGCACACTTGTATTTATATTAACCTATGCTAAGAAAATTTATGTCTTCTTGTATATATAAAATGTTAGCCTCTCTAATATTCTTATAATGAAATAGATTAGAAAACACGGCGTTAAAAGAATCTAAATTTTTATGTATGTTTTCGTTTTTCTGTTTTATATTTTGTTTACAATATATCCCGTGCTACGAAAGAAGAGTTACTAAAGATGATTAAGAAACGAAATATAAAGAACAAAGAAAAAATGAGCTTTAATTACACATCTTTCTCTATTAATGCAGTTTGAACTTAAAGGTAACAAAAAGAAAAGAAAGAAGAACAAGAAAAAGAAAAGTAAGGATTGTTGTTAGACTATTTTCTATTTTGATTTAAGTATTTCAAAATTTATTTTCATTTTCAAGGATAAAGATAAATTTATTTTCTATTTATTTAAGTATTTGCTATAAATTAAAGTGTTGTAGCTGTGGAATGTGGAGTCGCTTGGACGAAAAGACCAGCCAACTTTTGGTATAATTTCATTTGTGTTCCAGAAGAACAATTACCATTTAAAGGACAAATTTGGCATTTTGTAAACTTGGAAGCTTTTAAATGCCAATATACTTGATGAAAATTTTTCTTCACTTTTCTTCTTTAAGGAAAAGAATGAAATCCTTAAATTATGGAACCACAATAAAAGGTAATGCGATTGCTTATGTTATAAGGTAGTTAATTAATGTCATTATCACTAGATACACACTCTCATTAATTAGATATGTATATGCACACACATATGTTATTATAGTAATAATAATAAAAAGATGTAACTTGTAGATGTATATATTAAAAAACATTTGTAATTATATACATTAACAACGTTTATATTAACCGTGTATTTAAATCTACTAGTTTTTAGTGTACGTGCGTTGCACGTGTCTATCGTTTTAATCAATAACAATATATACAACAAGAACAAATTTATTCTGCATGTACCCCATACACTCCTATAATTTAGTCAAACCTATCTGTGTTTCAGTAATCTTCGTAGGTCGTCGGCCAGACACTCCCAATTTAATCCCATTTTTTGAGCCTTATGTTTCTTCTCATCTCAAAGATTTTCATTTAATTCTAAATTATTCACCACATGAGAAAGTAGGAATACTCTAAAAGAACTCATTCCACCTAATCCCTTCCTAAATAATTATATTTATGGATTACATAATTATATATATAGTTCAAAGTAAAAATATAACATTTTAAATTTAACATGTAAATATAAAAGTTTAAAAAAAAAAGGAAAAAGGATTCTACGTTTTTGTTTGATAAAGTTACCGAAAAATTACCCATAACAAAAGTAATTAAGAGTTTCCTTTTAATGTATTGTCCTTTTCTATTTATGTATAGGAAAACTTAGAATTTAAAATAATTTGATTCCTTCTTGAAATATATATTTTCTTTTAATTAACTTATGATTTTAAGAATTGAAGACATTTTAGTTCCTTCTCTAAAACGTACTTTTCTCATTTATTTATGGTAGAAATTTTAGGAATGTGTTTTCACTTTTCTAAATCAAGCTCCTAAATAGGAAAGTAATTAAATGAGTATTTCTAAATATTAGAAAAGTAAATTAAATGATTAATACTATATATTAGAAGATAATTAAATGACTATTTGATCCAGTGTGAACTTTATTTTAAAGGGGTAAAAAAGACGAACGACATTTCGCTAAAAGCTTTCGTGCTTTTAATATAACTCGATTTAGGGTACGCGCTTTGCGCGTGTATATATATCAGTGAGTGTTAAATTTTTAAAAATTTAGATAAATATTATTTCCTCTATTTCAATTTACATAACACATTTTTCTTATTAAAAAGATCTCTCTCTCTCTTACTATATATATATATATATATATATATATATATATATATATGAGAGAGAGAGAGAGAGAGATTCATGTATATTTTTTAGTTGTTGACGAAAACAATATATACATAGTAATTAATATTAATCAAAGATCCAATATTATTTGTTTTTAGTCCTCTTGTATTTAGAAAAATATAAACCGACTTGCGACTTTGAATAATTTTAATACAAAGTTTTAATTTTGTGAGTTAAAATTTTTCTTTTCTATTTTTTTTAGGACAAATACCAATAAAATTTGTTGCCTTCAACTTTTAGAAAATACAATTCCACCAACCAAAACCTAATTAATTTTTCTAGTAAACTTTGTGACTTTATTGATTAGTGCATTTTTTTTTACTAATAATCCGTAATTGTAACATTTACCAATTGATGAGATTTCTGACATTGACTAATTATTTGTTAGGTTGGAGATATGTTTTTGATGTTAAGCTAAATGTTTCATAACACTAATAATTCATCATATTTATACCTATTTAAAGGCTCTTGAGTCTTGATTACTAATTCTTGAATCTTGATTAATAATAAATATTTTCTCCATCTTAAATTATTTGTCGTATTTCTCTTTTACACGTCTTTAAAGAAAAAATATTAATTAGAATAAATTTTTGACTATTTACCCTTATTATGTCTTTAATATAATCTCTCTTCATTGAACATTTACTTTATTTATGTATCATCTCCATCTTCAAGAATAATTACTACTAAGGATAAAATGAAAAAAATAATTAATTTTATCTTAAACTTCTAAAATGATAAATAATTAAAACATTTATTTTTAGACATTATGATAAATAATTTGAGACAGAGTGAGTAGAAATTAATTCTTCATATTAATTGTATATGGGCTTATTTTAACTCTAATTCCCTGTCTAACTTTACTTTTAGAATAATCAATAGTACTGGATCAAAAAAACAATGGAAGAACTAATATAGTATTTATTTACTTCAAATTAAAAAGTAATAGTAGTTCTTCATTTTTTGACTTTAATGTCCTGAATACAAATATAATGTTTAGTGATTAGATATTAAACATTGAAAATTTGAATTCCTAAAGTATAGTTTAACGTCAAAATTAGTTGTTATATTTGATCCTAAATATTAGAATTTTGAATTATAAAAGGAAAATTTTTGTTGATTTAATGTCCTAAATATTGAGATTTTCTACTATAATAAATAAAGTGTAGTTGATTTCAAAATACTAAATATTAGAAAATTAATAAAATGACTATTCTATCTAGTGTGAATTATATTTTTTAAGGGTAAAAAAGGCGAACGACATTTCGCTAAGGGCGTTCGTGCTTTTAATATAGTATAGATTAAATTGGTACGTTCATTAAGTACCAATTTAAGAATATTATTATAGACAGATAAGTATCATGGTAAGTTATCTTAACCTGAAGAGGTAAAAAAATATGTAAGTAATTGTATGTCCTCTTTGCAAGTAAATCATGTATGCAAGTGAAAAAAAAAAGAAGAAAAAAAGAAGAAGAAGAAGGCCATTTGTCATAATTTTTCTTGTATTCATGCGTGTCTTTATAAGGTTGTTTCAATTGTTCTATCCTATGGTTACAGTATATATATATATATATATATATATATATGGGGATTTAGAATTTAGAATTTAGTACTTTAAGTTAATATAAATAATTAGGTTCATAATCAATATTTATATATATTTATTGAACTTATTAATATAAAAAGAGTTGGGCAAAAGCTACTGAATTTATGTAAACCCGTATGTTGTGTGATCAATCCTCCAATCTTGATAACGATTAACAAGTGCTTGAAAGTAGGGGGTGAATTGTTGGTTTTATTTTTCGTATTCTAAGTAGCTGACTAGTTTACCAATTAAAATGCAGGAAATAAAGACACCGAGATTTTTATATTGGTTCGATTTCAATGTGAATCCTATGTCTAGTCCCCTTGGTTGTGTAACGACCCGACCGGTCGTTTCCGAGTTATAGCCCCGTTTCTCCCATTTTTGCTTCTTTATGTGTTGTTTTAGCTGTATTGTGTTGTATCGGGTTGGTTAGTTCGTGTCCGGAGTGGTTTCGGAGTGGAATGAGACACTTAGTCTCTTATTTAGAACCTTAAGTTGAAAAGGTCAAACGGATGTTGACCTATGTGTAAACGGCCTCGTATTTGAATTCTGATGGTTCTGTTAGCTCTGTTAGGTGATTTTGGACTTAGGAGTGCGCCCAGAATATGATTTGGAGGTCCTTGGTAGAATTAAGCTTGAATTTGGGAAGTTGGAAATTTGGCGATTTCGGTCGGCAATGGAAAATTTGATATCGGGGTCAGAATGAAATTTCGGAAGTTGGAGTAGGTTCGTAGTGTCATTTGTGACGTGTGTGCAGAATTTGAGGTCATTCGGCCATGATTTGATTGGTTTCGGCATCGGTTGCCGAATTTAGAAATTTAAAAGTTCTTAGGCATGAATCCGAGGGTAAATTGGTGTTTGGATGTTGTTTTGTGTGATTCGAAGGTTCTACTAAGTTTGTATGTTGGCATATGACTTGTTGGTATTTTTGGTTGAGGTCCCGAGGGCCTCAGGGTGATTCCGAGTGGTTAACGGATTTGTCGAAGTTGAAAAATGCAGCTAAAGCTGCTGCTTATGCTATTTCCGCACCTGCGGGAGGAAGAGTCGCAGGTGCGAGGCCGCTGGTGTGCATGGGAAGTCCAAAGAGCGGGCAGTGCTGGGCTAGGCAGGATGCGCAGGTGCGAGTTGGAGGTCGCATCTGCGAGCCCGCATGTGCGAAACCTGGGGCGCAGATGCCGAAATGGGGACGCTGGGGAGGCTTCGCAGAAGAGGAGGAAACGCACAGGTGCGCCTTCGCAGGCGCGGGATTTTGGGCCGCAGATGCGAAACTTGGGCTCCTAAGTGAGTTCCGCGCCTGCGATGGATTTTCCGCAGGTGCGGTAGCGCAGAAGCGTGAAATTTGTCCGCAGGTGCGAAAAGACTCGGCAGAAACCATAAATAGAACCCTTCGCGAATTTGGTTCATTTCTACCATTTTCAAGTCAGGTTTTGGAGCTTTTGGAGTGATTTTTGAAGTGTGATTCAAGGGCTATCAGTGAGGTAGGTTACTTGAGCCCTAATACTCGTATGTATGGTGATTTTCCGTTGTTTAATCATATAATTAGTGAAAATTAGGGGTTTTGGCTTGGGATTTTGGAGAGTTTAATTTAAAGATTTGAGGGACCAAATGATATCGGATTTTTAGTGGATGGGCTTCCTAGTTTTATAAATTTTATCGAATTTTGAGACGTGGGCACGGGGGCCGGGTTGAGCCAATTTCGGGTTTTGGTCTAATTTAATAGTTTTTCTTGGGGAATTCATTCCATTAGTGTATATTGATGGTATTGTACTGATTGTGAATAGATTCAGAGCATTTAGAGGCCGAGTTGAGAGGCAAGAGCATTGCGAGGTAGAGATTTGACCGGTTTGAGGTAAGTAACAATTATAAATCTAATCCTGAGGGTATGAAACCCCGAATTTCGTATCATTTTACTATTTTGAAGTGACGTACATGCTAGGTGACAAGCGTGTGGGCGTGGATTGTTGGGGATTCTGACTTGGTCCGTCCCGTAGCAACTGTAAATTTGCATATTTTGTTGAAACTATATGATACTTATATGTTTTAGAAAGATATTATGTAAGTTGGGTTGAATGCCATATTTTGGGCCTTGTGCCGGTGCTGTTTGGACCCTTAGAGACCTTTTCTTACTATCCTTTCACTTTTTTCGATTGAAAATCTATACTCAGTCATGGTTATACCCATTTACTGCATAACTCAGTTTTATTACTCTGTTTTGATACATATAAAAATTGTTTTGGGCTGAGTACCTTGTTTTTACTGAGAGCACGAGTGGATTGAAAGGTTTATGACTGAGTGAGGCCGAAGGCCTGATTTGTGAGGATATTTATGGGATCGGGCTGCACGCCGTAACATCTTTGATATAGGCCGAGGCTTGAGTGATTTATGCCATGATTTGGCTTGATATAGCGCTTGGGCTGATGGAGCCCCCCGGAGTCTGCACACTCCTAGTGAGCGCAGGTACCTACTGAGTGCGAGTGCCGAGTGACTGGGAGGCATGAGTGATTATGAGGTATGCCCGAATGGCATGAGTGATTGTGAGGTATTCCCGAGTGGCATGAGTGACTGTGAGGTATGCCCGAGAGGCATGAGTGACTGTGAGGTTTGCCCGAGGGGCTGTATATGAGTGATGTTTTTCCCGAGGGGTTGTTTATGATTTCATCATTTGTTTCTCACCTTTGCATTTAGCCTCTGTTTGAAAACTGTTGAAAAATATCTTTAAATGATTTTACTCGAACTGGGTTTAAACGAGATGTTGTGATTCAAATCCTGATTTTAAATGCATGTGGTATTTTATTGAGATTTCATGATATGAACTTTTTATGCTTTATTGCTCGTCACTACTGCTCAGTCATTATTTATTGTTGTTACTTACTGAGTTGGCGTACTCACGTCACTCCCTGCACCTTGTGTGCAGATTCAGGTGCAGCAGGGCACAGTAGCGGTTGTTGATTATTCTGGTTACAGATTTTCTCGGGGATAGAAAAGTAGCTGCTTGGCGATCGCAACCCCTGATCTTCTCCCTCCTATCTTCATTTAGTTGTATTTAGCTATTTTTCAGACTATGTTAGTCTTGATATTGTTAGACAAATGGTAGTAGGTGCTCATGACTAGTGACACACCGATGTCAAGCTTTTCTTTTCCGTACTTTTTGTTTTGATTTGAATTCCCTTACGAAGGTTTTTATGTTAAATAATATTGAAATTATCTTTGAAATGAAAATATTGGTTTGTTTTGGAAATGAGTCGGCTTGCCTAGTTCCACGATAGGCGCCATCATGACAGGGGTTAGTTTGGGTCGTGAAAGATTGCTATCAGAGCCTAGGTTACATAGGTCTCACGAGTCATAAGGGGGTTTAGTAGAGTCTTGCGGATCGGTACAGAGATGTATGTACTTATCTTCAAGAGGCTGCAGAACCTTTAGGAAAATTCCACATTCTTGCATTCTTGTCGTGCGAATCTGTTGATTCTAACAACTAAACTCTGTTATTTCATTTTCTCACAGATGGTGAGGACTCGTACTACTGGGCAGGAGAGCCAACCACCAGTACGACCAGCCAGGGCCGCGAGAGGCCGAGACCGCGGTAGAGTCCGTGGTAGGGGCAAAGGTGCAGCCCGTACAACAGCTGAGGCAGTACCTGCATATCCACCAGTTGTCCCAGGTCAGGACCAGGTTCCAGTTGTTGATGCACCAACTTAGGCACCACTTGTGCCTATTGTGATTTCAGGCCTTCAGGAGGCCCTAACTCAGATTCTGACAGCGTGTACCGGCCTTGCTCAGGCGGTCTCTATCTCGACGGCCGCATCCACTTCTCAGGCCGGGATAGGCACTCAGACTCTCGTCGCTCGCACACCCGAGCAGGTTGTTCAGGGACTTCACACACCGGAAGCACCACCAGCCCAGCCGGTTGCAGATGCACAAGATTATGTGGTTCCTGCTATGCCTGAGGATGATCAGTGTAGGTTGGAGAGGTTTGGAAGACTCCAACCACCACCTTTCTGTGGCACAGAGAGAGAGGATGCTCAGGACTTCTTGAACATGTGTCAGAGGATACTCCGTACTGTTGGTATTCTGGAGACTTGTAAGGTCTCATTCACTACTTTTCAGTTCTCCGGGGATGCACTCAGATAGTGGGAGACTTATGAGAGGCGTAGTCCTATTGGCGCAACACCCCTTACTTGGCAACAATTCTCTGTGGTCTTTTTGGAGAAGTTCGTGCCTCGATCCCGCAGAGAGGAGTTGCGCAGGCAGTTTTAGCGGCTTCACTAGGGTGATATGTATGTGACACAGTATGAGATGGGATTCTCTGAGTTAGCCCGTCATGCGATATGGTTGGTTCCCACAGACAGGGAGATGATCATGAGGTTTATTGATGGTCTCACTTTTTAGCTACTGTTGCTTATGACCAGAGAGAGGGTGTATGGTGCTACCTTTGATGAGGTTGTCGATATTGCTCGACAGATTGATATGGTTCGCGGTCAGGAGAGGGTTGAGAGGGGGGCCTAGAGGTCTCGTGGTCAGGGTGGATTCAGCGGTGCTCCTTTTGGGGGTCAGTTTCAGCACGGTAGAGGTCGTCATTTCAGACAGGCTCAGTCAGCTCGGCCATTTCACCGTGGTGCATCATCTAGCCATGGTTCTCACAGTTCTCATCAGGGCCACTCATCACTTAGTGCCCTTACAGCTCAGAGTTCATTCCGTGCTCCACCAGTTCAGGGCTCCTCTATGTGAGGTTCTTCTACTAGTTATCCTGGTGCTTAGGGTTCCCTTCAGTTCCTGCCACTAGCACCAGGGAGTTATTTTGAGTGTGGGGAGTTTGGGCATATATGGAGGCAGTGTCCTCGTCGCCATGAAGGTCTATCTTAGTAGAGGAGTCAACCTTCGACTTCAGCACCAGTTACTTCACCACCCGCCCAGCTAGTTCGGGGTGAAGGTCAGTCAGTTAGGGGTCGCCCTAGAGGGAGAGGTAGATCAGGGGGTGGCCAGGCCCATTTCTATGCCCTCTCTGCCAGACAAGATGCTATTGCTTTAGATGTTGTGATTACAGGTATTGTCTTAGTTTGTCACAGAGATGCCTCAGTATTATTCGACCCTGGTTCCATGTATTCATATGTTTCCTCGTATTTCGCCCATTTTCTGGATATGCCTCGTGAGTCTTTTTTTTTATCTGTTTATGTATCTACTCCTGTGGGCAATACTATTGTTGTGCACCGCATATATCGGTCATGTGTGGTAACTATTGGGGGTCTGGAGACCCAAGTGGACCTTTTGCTGCTCAGTATGATTGACTTTGATGTGATATTAGGTATGGATTGGTTATCTCCATGTCATGCTGTTCTAGATTGTCACGCTAAGACAGTGACGTTGGCTATGCTGGGAATTTTGAGGGTTGGGTGGAGCGGTTCTGTAGATTATGTACCAAGTAGGGTGATTTCATATTTGAAGGCTCAGCGCATGGTTGAGAAGGGTTACCTATCTTATTTGGCTTTTGTGAGGGATGTTAGTGCAGAGACTCCTGTCATTGATTCTGTTCCGGTGGTACGTGATTTTCCGAATGTGTTTCTTGAAGACATGTCGGGCATGCCGCCTGACTTGGATATTGACTTCGGTATCGATTTTGTGCAGGGTACTCAGCCCATTTCTATTCCACCATATCGTATGGCACCGAAGGAGTTGAAGGAATTGAAAGAACAACTTCAGGAACTCCTTGATAAGGGTTTATTCGGCCTAGTGTGTCACCTTGGGGTGCACCGGTTCTATTTATGAAGAAGAAGGATGGTTCCGTGAGGATGTGTATTGATTACAAGCAGTTGAACAAAGTCACAGTCAAGAACAAGTATCCTTTGACTTGTATTGATGATTTATTTGACCACCTTCGGGGAGCGAGGATGTTCTGCAAGATTGATTTGAGGTTCGGTTATCACCAACTGAAAATTTGGGATTCAGATATTCTTAAGACAGCTTTCAGGACCCGATATGGCCATTATGAGTTCTTAGTAATGTCTTTTGGGCTGACCAATGCCCCAGCAACGTTCATGCATTTGATGAACACTATATTCCAACCCTATTTGGACTCATTCGTTGTTGTATTCATTGATGACATCCTGGTGTACTCTCGTAGCGAGGATGAGCATGCTTAACATTTGAGGATTGTATTATAGAGATTGAGAGAGTAGACAATTTATGCAAAGTTCTCCAAGTGTGAGTTTTAGCTCAGTTCAGTAGCATTCTTGGGACACGTGGTGTCTAGTGAGGGTATTCAGGTGGATCCGAAGAAGATAGAGGCGGCGCAGAGTTGGCCTAGACCGTCCTTAGACACAGAGATCAGGAGCTTCCTTGGCTTGGCGGGTTATTAACGTCGCTTTGTGGACGGATTTTCATCTATTGCATCGCCCTTGACCAAATTGACCCAAAAGGGTGCTCCATTCTGGTGGTCGGATGAATGTGAGGAGAGCTTTCAGAAGTTCAAGACTGCTTTGACCACAACTCCAGTGTTAGTTCTGCCATCATCATCCGGTTCTAAGACCGTGTATTGTGATGCCTCGAGGATAGGCATTCGTTGTGTTTTGAGAAGAACTATCTTGTCCGGTTCTAAGACCGTGTATTGCCTACGCCTCTCTCCAGTTGAAGACCCATGAGAAGAACTATCTTGTCCATGATCTTGAGTTGGCATCCATTGTTCACGCCTTGAAGATTTGGTGTCATTATTTGTAGGGGGTTTATTGTGAGATTTATACTGATCACCGGAGTTTGCAATATCTGTTCAAGCAGAAGGATCTTAATTTGCATCAACGGAGATGGTTAGAGCTTTTTAAGGACAATGAGATCACTATTTTGTACCATCTAGGGAAGGCCAATGTGGTGGCCGATGGTTTGAGTCGCCATGCGAAGAGTTTGGGGAGTTTAGCATATCTTTCGGTAGCATAGAGACCTTTGGAATTGGATGTTCAGTCCTTAGCGGACCAGCTTGTGAGATTGGATATTTTGGAGCCGAGTTGGGTGTTGGCTTATGTGGTCTCCAGGTCTTCTCTTTTTATGTGACTATTGGTGATGACGAAATGTTAAGGATGCTGGTCCGGATATGTGTTCCTAATGTAGATGGGCTTCGAGAGTTGATTCTTGAGGAGGCCCACAGCTCGCGGTATTCCATCCATCCGGGTGCCGCAAAGATGTACCAGGATTTGAGGCAGCACTATTGGTGGAGGCAAATGAAGAAGGATATAGTTGGGTTTGTGGCTCGGTGTATCAACTGTTAGCAAGTTAAGTATGAACATTAGAGACCAGGTGGTTTACTTCAGAGATTAGAAATCCCATAGTGGAAGTGGGAGCGGATCACCATGGACTTCGTAGTTGGGCTCCCACGGACTTTGAGGAAGTTCGATGCTATTTGGGTGATTGTAGATCGGCTGACCAAGTCCGCGCACTTCATTCCAGTTGGTACTACTTACACTTTAGAACGGTTAGCTGAGATTTACATCCGAGAGATTGTTCTCCTCATGGTGTCACAATTTCCATCATTTCAGATAGGGGCACTCAGTTTACATCGCAGTTTTGGAGGGCAGTGCAGCAAGAGTTGGGTACTTAGGTTGAGTTGAGCACAACTTTTCACCCTCAGATGGACGGGCAGTCCGAGCGCACTACATTGGAGGACATGTTGCGCGCTTGCGTCATTGACTTTGGGGTTCATGGGACCAGTTTCTGCCACTCGCAGAGTTTACATATAACAATAGTTATCAATCGAGTATTCAAATGGCTCCGCACGAGGCTTTATATGGTAGGAGATATAGATCTTAGGTACAGACTTGGTCCAGGATGCATTAGATAAGGTGAAATTGAATCAGGAGCGGCTTCGCACGGCGTAGTCTAGGCAAAAAAGTTATGCAAATAGGAAGGTCCGTGATGTATATTTCATGGTGGGGGAGAAGGTTTTGCTGAAGGTATCACCCATGAAGGGTGTTATGAGGTTTGGGAAGAGGGGCAAGTTGAGCCCCCGGTTCATTAGGCCTTTTGAGGTGCTTCAGAGGATAGGGGAGGTGGCTTATAAGCTTGCCTTGCCAAACAGCTTGTCAAGTGTGCACCCACTGTTTCATGTTTCCATGCTCCAGAAGTATATTGGAGATCCGTCCCATGTTTTGGATTTCAGCATGGTTCAGTTAGAGGGTGATATGACTTATGATGTGGAGCCGGTGGCTATTTTGGATCGGCAGGTTCGAAGGTTGAGGTCAAAGGATATAGCTTCAGTGTAGGTGCAGTGGAGAGGTCAGCCTGTGGAGGAGGCCACCTGGGAGACCGAGAGGGAGATGCGGAGAAAACATCCATGCCTATTCGAGACTCCAGGTATGTTTCTAGACCCGTTCGAGGATGAAGGGTTGTTTAAGAGGGGGAGGATGTAACGACCCGGTCGGTCGTTTCGGGAGTTATAGCCCTATTTCCCCCATTTCTGCATCTTTATGTGTTATTTAGTTGTATTATGTTGTATCAGGTTGGTTGGTTCGTGTCCGGAGTGGTTTCGGAGTGGAATGAGACACTTACTCTCTTATTTAGAACCTTAAGTTGGAAAAGTCAACCGGATGTTGACCTATGTGTAAACGATCTCGGTTTGAATTATGATGGTTCTGTTAGCCCTTTAGGTGATTTTTTGACTTAGGAGTGCGTCCAGAATATGATTTGGATGTCCGTGGTAAAATTAGGCTTGAATTGGCGAAGTTTTAAATTTAGCGATTTCGGTCGGCAGTGGAAAATTTGATATCAGGGTCAGAATAGAATTTTGGAAGTTGGAGTAGGTTCGTACTTTCATTTTTGACGTGTGTGCAAAATTTGAGGTAAACCGGTGTTTGGATGTTGTTTTGAGTGATTCGAAGGTTCGACTAAGTTTGTATATTGACATATGACTTGTTGGTATTTTTGGTTGAGGTCCCTAGGGCCTCGGGGTGATTCCGGGTGGTTAATGGATTTGTCGAAGTTGAAAAATGCACCTGAAGTTGCTGTTTCTGCTATTTCTGCACCTGCGGGAGGAAGATTTGCAGGTGCGAGGCCGCTGGTGCGCATGGGAAGTACGTAGGAGCGGGCAGTTCCGGGCTTGGCAGGATGCGTAGGTGTGAGTTGGAGGTCGCATCTGCGAGCTCGGAGTTGCGAAACCTGGGGCGCAGATGCAGAAAAGGGGACGCTAGGCAGGCTTCGCAGAAGCGGAGGAAATGCGCAGGTGTGCCTTCACTGGCACGGGATTTTGGGTCGTAGATGCGGAACCTGGGCTCCTAAGTGAGTTCCGCACCTGCGATGGATTTTTCGCAGGTGCGGCGGCGCAGAAACATGAAATTTGTCCGCAGATGCGAAAAGTGTGGGCAGAAACCATAAAAGAGAACCCTTCGCGAATTTGGTTTATTTCCACCATTTTCATGTCGGTTTTTGGAGCTTTTGGAGTGATTTTTGAATGGTGATTCAAGGGCTATTTGTGAGGTAAGTTTCTCGAGCCCTAATACGCGTATGTATGGTAATTTTTCATTGTTTAATCATGTAATTAGTGAAAATTAGGGGTCAGGGCTTGGGATTTTGGAGAGTTTAATTTAAGAATTTGAGGGACCAAACGATATCGGATTTTGATAAATTTTGTATGTATGGACTTGTGAGTGGATGGGCTTCCTAGTTTTGTAAATTTTATCGGATTTTGAGACATGGGCCCCGGGGCCAGGTTGAGCCAATTTCGGATTTTGGGCTAATTTGATAGTTTTTCTTGTGAAATACATTCCATTAGAGTATATTGATGGTATTGTACTGATTGTGAATAGATTCAGAGCATTTGGAGGTCGATTCGAGAGGCAAAGGCATTGCGAGGTAGAGATTTGACCGGTTTGAGGTAAGTAACGATTTTAAATCTAATCCTGAGGGTATGAAACCCAGATTTCGTATCATTTTACTATTTTGAAGTGACGCACATGCTAGGTGACGGGCGTGTGGGCGTGGACTGTTGGGGATTGTGACTTGGTCCGTCCTGTAGCAACTGTAAAGTTGCATATTTTGTTGAAACTATATGATACTTATATGTTTTAGAAAGAGTTTCTGTAAATTGGGCTGAATGCCATGTGTTTGGGCCTTGTGCCAGTGCTGTTTGGACCCTTAGGGGCCTTTTCTTACAATCCTCTCACTGTTTTCGATTGAACATCTATACTCAGTCATGGTTATACCCGTTTACTGCATAACTCAGTTTTATTACTCTATTTTGATGCATATAAATATTGTTTTGGGCTGAGTACCTTATTTTTACCGAGAGCTCGAGTGTCTTGAGAGGTTTATGACTGAGTGAGGCCTAGGGCATGATTTGTGAGGATATTTATGGGATCGGGCTGCACGCCGCAACATGTTTGATATAGGCCGAGGGCCTGAGTGATTTATGCCATGATTTGGCTTGATATAGCGCTTGGGCTGAAGGAGCCCCTTCGGAATTTGTACACACCCCCGGTGAGTGTAGGTACCTACTGAGTGCGAGTGCCGAGTGCTGAGTGATTGGGAGGTATGAGTGATTGTGAGGTATGCCCGAGTGGCATGTGTGATTGTGAGGTATGCCCGAGTGGCATGAGTGACTGTGAGGTATGACCGAGAGGCATGATGACTGCGAGGTTTGCCCGAGAGGCTGTATATGAGTGATATTTTGCCCGAGGGGCTGTTTATGATTTCATCATTTGTTTCTCACCTTTGCATTTAGCCTCTGTTTGAAAACTGTTGAAAAATATCTTTAAATGATTTTAGTGGAACTGGGTTTAAACGAGATGTTTTGATTCAAATCCTGATTTTAAGAGCATGTGGTATTTTATTGAAATTTCATGATATGAACTTTTTATGCTTTATTGCTCGTCACTACTGCTCAGTCTTTATTTATTGTTGTTACTTACTGAGATGGCCTACTCACGTTACTCCCTGCACCTTGTGTGCAGATCCAGGTGTAGCTGGGCACGGTAGCGGTTGTTGATTATTCTGGTTGCAAATTTTTTCGGGGATAGCAAGGTAGCTGCTTGGCGATCGCAGCCCCTGATCTTCTCCCTCTTATCTTCCTTTAGTTGTATTTAGTAATTTTCCAGACTATGTTAGTCTTGATATTGTTAGACAAATGGTAATAGCTGCTCATGACTAGTGATACCCCAATGTCGGGGTTTTTTTTTCCGCACTTTTGTTTTGATTTGAACTCCTTTACGAAGGTTTTAATGTTAAATAGCATTGAAATTATATTTGAAATGAAAATATCAGTTTGTTTTGGAAATGAGTCGGCTTGCCTAGTTCCACGATAGGCGTCATCACGACTGGGATTAGATTGGGTCGTGACAGGTTGCAAGGGTGATCTTTTTTAGCATTTGAAGTTTCTCGATTAAAGATGGTTGATGTAGCTTTACACCAACAACTTAGTCTTTATGTCACTTTTCCCTTCTTGATACAATGCCTCACTAGTGTCTATCGCTTTTTCTTCTCTCACTAATTGCACATTAGATCTAAAAAGAAATACAATGCTTGTTTGGGGTAGAATAAAAAGAGTGATAATGGTTCGTTCAAAGTATGTCTGCTTCAAGCCTGGAACGGATGTATATATACTTCGTGAGGCCTTCTTGACGCTTGATTGACGTGAATCTTGAGAGAATACAAACCCAAGGGAGTTGATCCTTGAAACGAATCGTAAATTGATTCTTTCCAAGAATAAGTTCAAGTTTCCGTTGATCTTCCTTGACTTGTGGCCTTGACAAGCTTTTCTTCCGTTTGGCAGATCTTCCCGTTACTTGAGTGATTGATGATGGATCCCCTGATTTCGAGCTTTAACGATCTCCAGTGTAAAGCTTTGAAATTTTGTTTTCCTTTGATTTCGGGGCCTTCCTATAATAGCTTCAGTCAATCATCTATCAAATCATTGATTGATTCTTATTTCGATTTTCCGTTGCTTCTTCCTTTTTCATCTTTAATCATTGATAATTTTCCTTTCATTTACTTCTAGAGCTCCCGTTGATGGATTGTTTCCTGAGTCCATACTTGTATAATAGGGAATCTTGGTTCCTTTGTTTTATCCCTTGTGATCCTGCACCAAACGTGATATATTATTTTTTTCATCATTGAAACTCATATTTAACAATCTTCCTTTTTTTGATGATGACAAAAATAATAATATATAAATAACAGTTTACTTCCTTGTTGGCTTGCTCTGCTGTAGTCGACCTGTAAGTTGATTTCCATATAGTGATAGTCAACTCCCCCTCAAAAGGTGCCGCTGCATATGCTTCAGTTGACTCTCCCTCAACAAGTGCTGCATACTGCATATGCTTCCTATGCTTCAGTCGACTCCCCCTCAACAGGTGCTACTATTTGTTGTGCAATGTATAACTATCTGTTCTCTCCTTTTTTGGCATCATAAAAGAGGAGATATGCATATATATAGTTTAAAATAAGCAGAAACAAGCAAATTATAGGCAAATATTTACAGATTATAGGCATGAAGAGTTTAGCAAAAGTAAAGAAAATATCCAGCGACTGGTTATCCAGTCCAAAACATCAAAAAAAAAATTGTCTGAAACATCCACAACTAACGACTTAAGAAATAAGTGAGAGTGTTGCAAATCGCCTCATTTAGATGCTCAAAGCTGGCATCAGCTGAAACTGTCGCCCCATCAGTCATGTCATGTACTTCCTTGAAAAATTCGACTGCGTTTTCTGCAAGTTTGAGAATTTTGACCCTTATCTTTGAAACATCAGACCCAGTATCTTTGGAGATGGCATGGATGTCCTCAACAATTCATTGAGTTGCAACAAGAAGGTCCTTGATGATAATCAGCTTGTTGTCAATAGCAGTTAATTTTTCTATAAGATTAGGATCACTTACACTATAATGGGAAACAGAGGCTTTGATCTTTGAAGCAGGCTGAATATTCTTGACTTCACCCTCTTGTTTCTTTACCCACAAACCCTTAACACACACATACCCCATACTGGCAAAGGCTCTAGAGTTGTAGGATTTTGAAACATAAACAAAGGGGTATTATGAGATAGAGATGTTGTGGGCTTCCAAGAGTTGTGTGATAACCATACCATAGGGTAGACTAGTGGGGTCATCAATACTTTTAATCATGAAGTTTATGACCCATGAGGACAATTTAACCTTAAGTTTGGTCACTAGACAGTAGACAAGAAATGTGTCTTATTGAGAGAAGGTGAAGAATGAGTCAGTGCGAGGAAGAAGAGTAGTTGCAACAATGTAGGGCAAAACTCGGGTTTTGAAACTAACATCACTAGGACCTAACTGGTTAGGATGAAATCAGATGGACACTCAGCTATATAATATTTTGCTTGATCAAAAGAAATTTTAAAATCATCAGGCCATGCATTTTTGAAAAGCATGGGAAAGCCACAACACTTACACTGAAAAATTGAGTCAAACATGGCATAATCAAGGACAATGCGTTTTCCTAGAACTAGGAATTCTAACTTATCAGGCTTGCTAGAACGAAGATTGGCATAGAATATCTTCACTAAAGGTTCATAAACTTTGGGAGGGGGTACAGAGAGGAATTTAGACCATCCTTAAGAAACAAACAAACTATTTTTCTTACAATTAAGGGCCTCCATGTCATCAAGATTGATTACTCTGCCGTGAGCAACAGGCTTGTCTTTGAGAGCAACAAAGAAATCTCTATTTGGGGTATCCGAGAAATTGAGATAGGCATCTAGAGAACTGGAGAGGTCTACGTTGGATTTCTTGGGGGTAAAAGATTCAAGGGGGTCTTCCATGGGTCTTTTGCCAAGAGCTTTTTCTCCAATTCGGTGAGAGTGGTTAGATGGTTTTGCCTGAGAAGAGGCAAGCCCTTCCGAGTGGTCAGACCCTAGGTCTACTTGTTCTGGAGACTTAAAAGAGGGTTTTCCCTTAGAATGAGTACTTTTTCTTGTGGAGTCAGAGAGATTCTTGAAGTGTTTAGTCATTAGAGAATTTTTGAAGAAGGGTTTCTGAGCGATAAGAACAATAAAAACAAGAGAAGATGGTTCAGAGGATTAAAAAGAAGAGATTTTGACGGTTGAGTACAGGAAAGAAATGGGTGTCAGTGAAAGGTCATGATAATTGATTTTCCTTTCTTGAAAGCTGCGATTAATGGGAAAAGAGAGTGAAATCGGAGGCGCTTAATTAATGCGTACTTACAGTTGCTACTTAAGAAAATCCAAAGAAAAAGCAAAGCAACAACAATTGACACGTTTTAATTTTGTTTCGAAATCATAATTGATCTTATTAACCTATGAATTAATATATACTGTGTTTATGGACCATTTCAGAAATATATATAATTAATAGTTGTGGCTTGTCACCGCAATTTCCGACATTTTTAATAAACAAAATCATATTTCTGTATCTTTCTTCTTTTCTTTAGGGGCACAAAATCCAGAGACTAACATTCTTCAGGAGTTCCTCATTAAATAGATTATTATAAGGTCTATAAAGCTCTTCATAAACATTAGGTCAATTTAACCAAAAAAAGATAAGGTTATTTAAAAAGATTGTTATTTTTTTAACAAAAAATAAAAAATAGATAATAATCTATTTAATGAGGAACTCCTGAAGAATGTTAGTCTCTGGATTTTGTGCCCCTAAAGAAAAGAAGAAAGATACAGAAATATGATTTTGTTTATTAAAAATGTCGGAAATTGCGGTGACAAGCCACAACTATTAATTATATATATTTCTGAAATGGTCCATAAACACAGTATATATTAATTCATAGGTTAATAAGATCAATTATGATTTCGAAACAAAATTAAAACGTGTCAATTGTTGTTGCTTTGCTTTTTCTTTGGATTTTCTTAAGTAGCAACTGTAAGTACGCGGGAAAAGAGAGTGAAATCGGAGGCGCTTAATTAATGCGTACTTACAGTTGCTACTTAAGAAAATCCAAAGAAAAAGCAAAGCAACAACAATTGACACGTTTTAATTTTGTTTCGAAATCATAATTGATCTTATTAACCTATGAATTAATATATACTGTGTTTATGGACCATTTCAGAAATATATATAATTAATAGTTGTGGCTTGTCACCGCAATTTCCGACATTTTTAATAAACAAAATCATATTTCTGTATCTTTCTTCTTTTCTTTAGGGGCACAAAATCCAGAGACTAACATTCTTCAGGAGTTCCTCATTAAATAGATTATTATAAGGTCTATAAAGCTCTTCATAAACATTAGGTCAATTTAACCAAAAAAAGATAAGGTTATTTAAAAAGATTGTTATTTTTTTAACAAAAAATAAAAAATAGACTATGTCACGAAATAGACATCTAAAGTAGTCAGATCTCTCCCCGCTCCAAAAGAAGTTATGAAATAATGATGCGAACAAAAATTTAAACGTGATGAATTTAACTTTATATTTTTATCGTTGAATATATTATATTTTACTAACAGTTATGAATTTAAATTTTAATATTATTACTAATAATTTAATAAATATTACATATATAAAAAAAGAAGGAAAGGGAGAATAAATATATGCATTCATTTGCTTTTAAATGTCCAAGAGAAAATGTGCAAAATCAGATATGTTTTTTTCCCGAACTAACTAGTCTTTTTTTTAAAGATTTGATCGCACTAACTTTTTAATTAGTTCTTCTCAGATATATATTTTAATAAAGTTTATTCATATTCCTAAAGGGAAAAACTTTTGCCTTTAATAGTGATTGTCATGTTTTCTATAGTACTTTTGTTGACTGATTAATTAAAAAAAGAAGGAAATAATACATGGACTAGTGGAGGAGGGAATTTTGTAAGAGCAAAAAGAAGGAATATAAGATTATAAATGTTCAATATATAGTAACATTATAGTACAAACTTTTTAATTTCTTTTTCTGAATTGGATCTAACATAAAAACATGAGAGAAGTAAGGTATATTCTGGAAAATCTACACGTTGGCTCCAAAGTTGAGAAAGAAAAAAAAGTGCACATTTTGTTTAATTTCTTTTTGGGAGTTTTTAGAAATTAAGAGAGTACAGATTTCAACATCAAATGAGCTTTTTGAAAAGGGCATATCAACCCATATGCACTGCACCCAAATTGCACTCTCCAATTACCTCTTGAGTAAGACAAGGCCCTGATTTCCCTCACAAACTCCACCACCCTCCCCCTCCCCCCCCAAAAAAAAAAATCAAGAATCTTCAGTTTTGCTTTTCTTTTTAGAGAGTTATTAGTCCTTTGATTTTCGTATAAGCAATATCTATTAGCGAGTTAAGGTAATAAATCTCTATATCGAATATATAATAAGTAATAGTAGAACACAAAGTACGTGTAAATTGGTAAAAAAGGTTTGACGTATCTATTTGAGCTATATTACGTAGGATTATATTTTACTTTCTTAACATATGACAATGTGAGACAACTACCACATATTTTTTTTTAAAAAGATTTTTATGTTTGACGAGCTAAAGACTCATTTTATTGCTCGAAAGAGTGTCCAAGTATAACACGTTGATGAAGATTAAGGATTTTACATATTAATTGGGTGCAGAAGGATTATTAAAAAATAAGCGTTCCCTCAAAAATAAAATTAAACAAGAAAACCTTGATTATAATTGTTATGGAAAATAAATTTACCTCCAATTATACGAGACGTATTTGGTTAAAAACTTATGGCTATACAATCTTCACTTCATTGAGAAAAAGAAGAAGAAATAAAGGCTAATTCATCAACTAAATTTAAGTGTTCATTTTTACGTTTATATCAAAGAGTATTGTTTGGTAGTTGAACATTTTTAGAAAGCTTTAGTTGTGAAATAACCAAACGCTATGAAAGTTTAAGTAGATAATGCTTAATATTATCGCAAGAAAGTTAAATTAATTCCATCTTCATTCTTTTCTATAGTTTTTAATTAGTACTATACGCAAAGTACCATTGAGTCATTGACTATACTGGTAGTCTTTCCATTTAAATAGTTAGAGAAAATGACCACTAAAAGAAAACTAAATTAAAAAGTCCAAATACCTAGACAACCCCTCAAATTTGGCTCCGGTTTCCATTTTAACACATTAACTAAAGTTTGTACCTATTAAACACTTCAACGTCATATAAATTATGCCTATTGAACACGTCTGATGATGTGGCAAAAAGAGTGCCTCACCTCTCTTTAGACGCGTGAAGTAATACCAAAATCATATTTTTTTCCTTTTATTCTATTTAAGAAAAGCATAGTTTTGCATTCTTCTTCCTCCTCCTCTCCGAGCCACCATCCCCATCATCATTTCCTCACACCGACCAGAAAACTTCTTCACGCTACGAAAAAATTGTGAAATTCTGCAGCGAAGGCTACGGATTAAATGCCCATTTTAGTAGTTTTAATGAAAAAAATAAACTGCACCGTAAAATTCATTAGTTAAATTATGAGCAGATGGCCTGAGACAGTCAAATGAACTGCACCGTGAAGCCCGAGACAACAGATATAATAGTGGTGGTGGTAGCTGCAGTCGCCTCTTGACAGTGGCATTTTTGGCTCGAGCTTTGCGGCTTCTTTTTTGGAGAAATTTTACCGTAGTTGCTGTCTTCTTCCTCTTGAGATTCGTTCAATAGATTGGATCTCGGATTCTTCAAACGCCATGTTTGAACGCTTGAAAGTTTCTTTTAGATTGAAGTTTTAGGAATATGAGATTAACAATATGATCATTTTGCTTCTCGGTTTAACCGGAGAAGATAGTGTCCATGGCGGCTATTGGTATGAGGCAATAGAACCAGTGGGGAAATGTAGAGAAGACGATGAAATTGTTGGGGAAATTTACGTATAAAATAAATCTTTTTTGTTTTCAAAACTTCTTTTTGACTATTTGGGCCCAAATGCCACGTGTCTCCCTCTTATTTGTCATTTTTGCTAAGTCATTCATGTGTGAATTACACGCACCTTATTGTTTTTACTGGTTATGAGTAAAGTGTTCAATAGATCACTTTATATAATATTAAATTGTTCAATAGGAAATGCGCTAAGTTAAAATGTCAAAATAAAAACTGGAGCCAAGTTTAAGGGTCGTACACCTATTTGGCCAATTAAAAATAAAGAAAACAAAAAGGATAATTAGGCAAAAACAAAAATAGAAAACAAAATGGATGACGTGTCACCATACACAAAACTCGCGGGTGTTCAACCAAAAATCTTACCTTCAAAAATTAAAGTAAAGAAATAAAAAAAAGGAAAAAAATATTTTATCTCTTTTAATTTATATGATTATGATTATGATTATATATACTTAATCTGTCATTGAGAAAAAAATATAATAACCTATCACAAAAAATAATATCTTCTTACCTTCAGAGATAATTTAATTATAACTTTTTAAAATATTATCACTAATAAGATAATTTATATTTTACACAAGTGCTTATGGCTTGATTTTAATTATAATTTTTTTAAAATTTATTTCTCGATTTAAGGAGGTCACATAAAATGGAATGATTTTTTTTTGTTTAATAATTAAATACTCCAACATTTACGAAAAAACGAAAAACTCCTTACTCTTCTTCTCTCTCTCTCATTGCGTTCTTAATAAATTCTCAGCTTCTCTTTCCCTATTCTCTCTCTCTTCGTTTCCAATCGATTTTTCCTATTTTCGCTTTTCGTTTTTTTGTCTTTATAATTTTCACATAACTTATATGATAACAATTTACAGGTTAGGGTTTTGATTCCCACACTTTTGGCGGATTAAGGAACCACGATTCAAAGGTAATTTATATTTTTGATTTTTTTTGTGAGGTTAATCCTCAATTTTATGACCTACAAATTATCCACAATTTATTGTCACTGCTGCACTCGGTGAATTTTCCTAGATCTTAATGCATATTTTTGATTATTTTGGTTATACGTTTCGTATAATTGATATTAATTTTTTGTATTGATGAACATGTTTTTTTTGCTTTTCTGAATTTTGTGGTGCTGACATGTGTAATTTGATCAGGTTTGTGATATGTATAGAACGATTGATTTGGTAGTGTTGAAAAGGCAGTGCAATTTTATGAATTTGATGAGATTTGTTATGGAATTAGGTTTTTTAGGGTCAGGTTTGTGGGGTACAATGGTGTGATGTTATGCATTAGGTTGTTTTTTGCCATATTGGAACATTTTGTGTGGTGAAATGTATTTTTAGGGTGTTAGAGTTGGGATAAAGTGGGTTTTGAAGATGGAGGATATTCAGCAGCAAATGCAGCAGAAGTCAGAAAGCACAGGGGATGATGTGCGCTCCGAGTTTGAGAGGGGATTGGAGGAGTTGATGTGTGGACACTTGGACGAGTGTATGTCTTATGCTTCGTGTAGTTCGGTGCGTAATACTGAGGATGAGGATGAAGAGTCTGATCAGCTTGTAAGGAGGAGGAGGAGGTCCGACCTTGAAGGCGATGACCTGGCAGAGTCTTCTGCTGCCAGGAGGCGCCACTCGAGGATTTTGAGCAGATGGGCAGCAAGACAGGCTCAAGAGATGATTACTACCATTGAGAGGAGGAATCGTGAGTCTGAGTTGATGGCACTTGCTGGTTTGCACACTGTTTCGATGCTTGATTCGTCTTTCTTGAGGGAATCACAATCTCCGACCTCAAGGCGTCAGGGTGATTCTGAGAGAGTAAGCACGAGGGCTTCTACTATTTTGCAGATGTGGCGGGAATTGGAGGATGATCATGTGTTGAATCGTGCCCGTGAGAGGGTGCGGGAAAGGTTGACACAACGAAGGAGCATGGATTCTAATACCAATGTTTCTACTGCGAATATGTCAGAAAGCCGGGAAAGTGATAACCAAGGTAGTTTGGTGGATGCTAGTGAGAGTGAGAATGAGTATGGTACTTGGTCTCATGACCCGATTGGACCGCAGAATGATCATAGGGACCGTGATAACTCCAGCCGTGAACAGTCTCCTGATCTAGGTGAAGTTGAGAGGGAGAGGGTGAGGCAAATTGTTCGTGGATGGATGGAGAGTGGGATCAGTGACCATTCATCTAATGTCTCTCAGAGAAACGGTGGTCCAAGAGGGGAATGGCTGGGTGAGACAGAACGTGAAAGGGTGAGAATTGTGCGGGAATGGGTTCAAATGACTAGTCAACAAAGAGGAGCTCGTGGTGGCCAAAGGGAAGAACAGTCTACTGGGCTTAGTTCTCAAGTAGATCGTGTTCGTGAAGGGTCTGTTGTTGACCATGAGGATGCCCAACCAGAGCACATTCGTAGGGATATGTTGAGGCTGCGTGGGAGGCAGGCTCTCCTTGATTTGCTTGTGAGGATTGAAAGGGAAAGGCAGAGGGAACTTCAGGGTTTACTAGAGCATCGTGCAGTGTCTGATTTTGCCCATCGCAATCGGATTCAGGTTGGTTGCTGATTTTATGCCTTTTATTCTTTCACCAGACCTTTCTTCATTCTGTTTTTTTTGTGTGGCATTCTCAATAGAAATCATGATTAAATGCTCCGTGTACGTTTTGTGAGGTCGTGCTTTGGCCCTAAGTTTTATCTTTTTACATTTTATATCTTTCTACAGTCGCTACTCAGAGGAAGATTCTTGCATGAAAGGCCTCCTGTGGAAGAGAGACCACCTTCGCTAGCAGCAAGTGAACTAGTTCAGCTAAGGCAACGTAACACTGTCTCTGGGCTGAGGTATGTGATGCAGTCAGCCTTGTGTTGCAGCCTAGTTAGTTTTGAATATTTAGATCTATTTGTCTTCTTGAAACGGTTCTGCTAATTAATTGGACTTCATTTTCATGCATTGTTGGTTTGACTAATACTGTAGTAGGTGTATTTAATGCCGTTGTGCAGTTGATTGATTGCCATGGCCAAACAACAATAGTCAAATCAATCTCTTCCTTGGCTACTGTGCTGTGTCTCTTCTAACTCAAATAATAACATTAATCTCTTAGTTATGATAAAGTCTTCTCCTAATTATCTCTCTCTTAGTTGTGAAAAAAATCTGCTCGTAAGCATCTCCTCTCTAAGTTGTGAGAAAATCTTCTGATATACCAAATTCCCTTTACCATTATGATAGTGAAAACTTTGATTCGCTGAAAATGAATGTGGAAGCTGGCAATTACTGTTGGATCTCAAAAATGCAATGTTTTCAGGCTATACTTAAAACTTCTAATCATCTGAGGCTTCTCGATACCTGTGCTAATGATGGACAAGTGAAGCTGATCGCCAATTTTCTGCCCTGAGAAATGAATCTACAGGCATGAGAATTGTTATTTTAGTAGATCTGCAACTGAGGTGAACTCAGGCTAAGTTTAAACTGACAACTAGTTGGTATCGCATATTAGGGATCCTTTACTTCCATTGTGTTTGTCAAAAATTGGTAAGCAAAGGATATAAAAGAAAATTGTTTCTGTTAAGCATCACTTTGGGAGTTCTCTTCAAAGGTGCTCTAAAATAAAGATAATAATATTAGAAGTAGTTTCTGAAAAAATGGAATAAAATAAAAGAAAAAGTAGAAGAAGCCTTCCACTAGATTCCCACCAAAAGGAACTCAAACGTTTTATGGGTCTTAGCATGCGCGTAAGACTGAATATTATCCTGATTATACCGATGTTTAGTTATTATAACCATTACTATTACTGGTATTGGTGTTGTTGTTTGTGCATGGAGTGATGCTTGTGTAGTTGCCTTGTTCAGGCTTAGAGAAAATTATCCTCTCTGAAATAAGCTTTTGATGGATTCTGATTGTTCTTTTCCACTTACGAGCATTTGTTTCATGCTTAGTTACATCTTTGCATGAGTTATTTTCTGTGGCAATTGATGATATTCAGTTTCTAGATACTGAGAGGGAATGTTTCTTGCTTCTTTCTCAACCCATTCATGCAACAGATCTTGATTTTCAGCTCTTTTCTCAGTTGAAAATTGATAATATTTGTCATTTTATAATTCATGAGTTGGTGATCTTTTTATCTCAACCAGGGAAGGATTTCGCTCCAGATTAGGAAACAATTTACGTGGTCAAGTAAGCAGCAATTCTGTATATTCATCTAACAGTAGGAACAGTGATTCTAGAAATAATCAGACTCATGCAAATCCTTCACAGGAAGTCCAGAATGAAAGTGGTGAACAAGTGCAATCTGGGGAGCTGGAGAGCAACGCTCATCAGTTGCCTGATCGCAGTGAGAATTCTGGTCAGAGTACGAGACAACAACCGTCTCCTCACCAAGGAAGGGATCGAGTGGAAGCTGTTGTTGAAGCTGAGGAAGGAACACAGGGTAATTTAGCATCTAATGATTCTAATGGATGGACTCATGAGACTACAGAGAATGTAAGCAGGAATTGGCAAGAAAATCCATCAACTGCTAGGTCCCTTGAAACAGCAGCATTTGTCGGGAGTGTAGAACATCGTTTTCCAGAAAACCAGGAGGTTTGGCGTGAGGATGCCTCACGAGAAGCTGCAGAGACTTGGTCGGAAGGACCTTCCGATCCTCCTAGAATGAGGCGTCCTGTCCCATTAAGGAGAATTAGTAGATTCCATCCACCTGATGACGATAATGTGTATAGCATGGAACTCAGAGAGCTTCTTAGCAGGTAAAATTTGATTCTTGATTGTGTTTTCCCTCTCCATGCTTACCTAGGCATACTTTTGGTCTGTTGTTTATTGGAAGTCTTTGTCTGGTAGGAGGAGTGTTTCCAACCTTCTTCGCAGTGGCTTCCGTGAAAGTTTAGACCAATTAATTCAGTCATATGTGGAAAGGCGAGGCCGCTCTCCTATTGATTGGGATCTGCATCGGAACTTGCCCATTCCTGCTTCATCGGAAAGGGGCCAGGACCAGCAGAATGATGAGCAAAATGATGATCAGCAGGATGGAGTTGGCAGGCCTTCACTTGTGCTACCCTCTCCTCCTGTGCCACCACCACAGCCACTTTGGCATCAGGATTTGCATCACCCCAGTTGGCCACGTCACACTGTGCATCGTTCTGAACTTGTAAGTCAACTGCTTCATCCTGCCTATCAGAAAAGCAAAAAGAGAATCTATTGCTCTTTCGGGGGTTTATCTTGCTTCCTTTTCGGCATCGACTCCGATATATATGATAATATTGATTTTGATATCTGATTTAGTAATAAGACTTTGCTTTTAATACATACGGAAAAGGAAAAAGTACTCTGGGTATACTCTTTTTACCAACGGGTGATTGTGAAGCAAAATGTGCCAACATCTTTTATACTATCTTTTCTGTTCTCTTCATTTTACTAATTTTTCAGAATTCAGCAATCTCTACGTACCAGTATTAAAAAGGATATCCTGTTTAAGTTTGGCGTTTGTTGCCAATGAGATAAATAGATGATATTCTGATTAAGCCAAGCAATTGATAATGGTTTCAAGTTATCAATTCTAATATATGAAGAAACTTAAACTTAGGCTGGGCGTACTCTTTAGCAACTGGTGATTGTGAAGAAAAATGTTCCAATATCTTTTGTACTCCAATTCTCTTGATTTCCTATTTTTCTTTTCAGAATTCTGGTAGTCTTGACCAGTATTAAAACAGAGAATGCATCTTGGTTGGTGTTTGTCGTGAATAAGAACAGTTATATTCTGTTTAAGTCACTGTTACCTTTCTCACTTATATTCTGTTTAAGCCAGGCAATTGGTAATTGTTTCAAATTTTAATGTGTTTAATGGCACAACTCTACATCTTTTATGTAAATACAAGAGTCATATGTTACTTTATTGTGAGCTTAATTTGTGCTGTTCTGGAGCAGGAGTGGGAAATGATAAATGAACTTAGAGCAGACATGGCAAGACTGCAGCAAGGCATGAACCACATGCAAAGAATGTTAGAATCTTGCATGGATATGCAACTGGAGCTTCAACGCTCTGTCAGGCAGGAAGTTTCAGCTGCTTTGAATCGATCAGCTGGTGAACAAGGTTTGTTCGTCACCTGTAGTTTTATGAAATGTTAATGCTGCTCCTGTGAATGTTGAAACTCTCCGAACCACCCGTTTTTACTGCGCCTCACACTATAGGTTTGTTCATCACCTATAGTGTTTGAAATGTTAATGCTGCTCTTAAGAATGTTAAACCTCTCCAAACACCGATCTTTTTAACTGTGTCACACTATTATTTCTTCTAACTGGGTTTGATTGTAAACCAGGGGTTGCGGAGACTTCAATTGATGGTTCTAAGTGGGGCCACGTGAAAAAGGGTACTTGCTGTGTTTGTTGTGATAGTCACATCGATTCCCTGTTGTACAGGTAAAACTCATATTGCGGAATCTAATGAATCTTGCAAACAAATGTCCAGAATATGCAGGATTGAGTGTTTTGTTTTGGGATTTGACTTATACCATCACTATTAGTGTATCTTAACCTGTTGTTGCAGGTAACTAGCCTTATCTTTTAAAGAATTGATCGTTTGTTTCCTGCATTGGCAGATGTGGGCACATGTGCACTTGTTCAAAATGTGCAAATGAATTGGTGAGAAGTGGAGGGAAGTGTCCGTTGTGCCGTGCACCCATCGTTGAGGTGATCCGAGCCTACTCGATACTGTAAAAAACGAAGCGATAGGAGGGTAAAGACAGAAGTAGGTAAGGTGTAAGAGGAGTTGTATGCTCCCTCTACCAAGCTTCTCAGATTCTTATCTGTAGAGTGTTTATTACTTTTGCCTATGTTCTTCTGATTATATATATGAAATGCTACGCAATGTGTAATTGGAAAAACGGAAGGCACTTTTTTTGCATCATTCATTCGTAAATAAAAATGTTCATTCTTTTGCAATTTTTTTGATTCTTTTTATTTTCCATCTTTTTCTAGAAGAAAAGAGTACTCATATTTGTTTCATTTTTGGTTTAAATTACCCATTTGTGTCATTTCATGGCACACAATTTTATTATACGCAGAGTTAAATTATGTAAAAATAGCACGGGTTAGCCAGTTTTCGGACTGCTCATTCAAAAATAACCAGCGTTTGCCAAGTCATTGAAAAATAGCCACTATTTTGCTGCAACAGAGATCGGTCCGGCATAATATACCGGGGTTCGGTGCACCTGTGTATGAACTTTCAGCATATTATGTTGGAACTCCAATACGCGGAAAGTTCCAGCATAATATACTGGAGATTCGAGCACCTGTGTATGAACTTCCAGCATATTATACTGGATCAGTATACTTTGCTGGAACTCTATTATATTATGCTGGCTGGAACTCTATTATATTATGCTGGCTGGAACTTTATTATATTATGCTGGAGTTCTAGTATACTTATGCTGGAACTCCATTATATTACAGCAAAGGGTCAAATATACTCATCTACTTTCGAAAATGGTCTAAGAATACCCCTCGTTATACTATTGGGTTATCTATACCCCTATAGTCATACTTTTGGTTCAAATATACCCCTCATTTAAACGGAGTGACACGTGTCATCGTCCTGTTGGTCAATTCTAAATATCTCCTAATTAATTAAAAAGAACCATTACGCATACCCGGTTTTTTTTTTGTAAAAACTGGAAAAAACTAAAAATAAATTTTTACTAAAAATTAAAAAAAACGAAAATATTTTTTTTTCCAGTTTTTACAAAAAAACTGCTTTAAAAAAACTGAAAAATATTTTCTAAAACAATATTTTTGTAAAAACTGAAAAAAATTGAAAAGCAATTTTTTAAAGCAATTAAAAACTGGAAAAAATTAAAATATTTTTAACTAAAAACTGAAAAAAAGTAAATATTTATTTTTTCAGTTTTTACAAAAACATTGCTTTAGAAAATTGCTTTTTAGTTTTTTTTTTCCAGTTTTTACAAAAATATTATTTTAGAAAATATTTTTCTGTTTTTTTTAAAGCTGGTCTTTTGTAAGAACTAAAAAAAAAATGTTTTCATTTTTTTTAGTTTTTAGTAAAAATAATTTAGTTTTTTCCAAGGTTTATAAAAACAATTGTTTTAGAAAATTGATTTTCACTTTTTTTTCCAGTTTTTAACAAAAACATTGTTTTAGAAAATATTTTTCATTTTTTTCAGTTTTTAGTTAAAATAATTTCAGTTTTTACAAAAAAAAATTGCTTTAAAAAATTATTTTTCGGGTATGGGTAATGGGTCTCTTTAATTAATTAGGAGATATTTAAAACTGACCAACAAGACGATGATACGTGTTCCTCCGTTTAAATGAGGGTATATTTGAACCCAAAGTATGACTGCAGGGGTATAGATAACTCAATAGTATAACAAGGGGTATTCTTAGACCATTTTCGAAAGTAGAGGGGTATATTTGGCCCTTTGCCGATTATATTATGCTGGAGTTCCAGTATACATATGGTGGAACTCCAGTATAATATACTGAAGTATTTTCTGGATTTTGAACAGTATTTTCGTTTAGATTTATCTTTATATGAAAAGTGGCTAAATTTCGATTACTTTGAAAGTGTGGCTATTTTTGAATGACCACTTGTAAATCTGGCTATTTTTGAATTTATCCCTTAAATTACTCATTTGTGCTATTTGTATATCATGCCCCTTTATAATTTTAAAATTAAAAAATAACCTTTTTAGATATCTTATGTGTAAAAGACAGATTTCTTACGTAAAAAGTGAAAAAAGAGGTAGGGTATAAATTAAAAATAAGTTTGTAAAGAGCCACAAAATCAATTGACCTGAGATAAGTATTCAAGGATTGCGAGATATTGACTGTAATTTGTAATATAGCCATTAAGAGTTACTATGTTGTTCAATTGCATGTGTTTTTCTTGGCCTATGTATTGAGACCCTAAAATATAATGCATGAATTTGAAACTATTTTTTGTTAATTGGATAAAGAAATTTAGTTCTATTAATATACTCGACAATTACATCACTTTGTAATTTTGAAGAACTATGATTGGGTATAAATCTTACCCAATGAGGGGTACAATAGTAAGTTCATTTTTGTTTTTGCGCAAATATAACTGAATTTGTGCCCTTATGTTGTGTAATTTTTGGAAAACCAACATGCGTGACACCAAAACCGAGTTATTAGCTCTAATAAATAATAATTAGAGTTAAACGTATAACTTCTAGAATAAATATTATAACTTTTAATACTCCTATATAATGCAATCATGAATTTCATTTTTATTGAATAAAAACGTTTGTTCTTATTTTTTAAGTAAGATGCCTTACTATAAGTGAGACGTTTTACTAGAAGAGTGTACTTCGGATATCTTTATCTACATATTGCTAATACACACATTTATGTCACATCTTATGTATAAAATAATCTGTGGACTTTTGCATATTTTACAAATATTGTATGCTAGAAATGAAAATGATAAGTAACAAATGGATTTTCTGTTAGTGCGTGGGAAACCAAAGCTAGTTAAAAGAGAAGTGTGAAGTTGGGTAGTCTCATCCCTGATAATTTGTAGGCCCCAATGTTTCTATGGAAAACACAAACTCTTTTCCTAAAAGATCTAAACTTAAGAATTTCTTGCGTGAAAGTAAAATTGAAGTATTGCTTTGTAACGTCACGAAAGATTGAAGAAACTCACATAAATCTTACAAATGGCACTGCTTTTCCAACTATTTCTCTTTCTTCTTTGTTCTGCAAGAATAAAACAATATCCAAACAAATAGAAATCCACTCTAAAAAGAGAACGAAAACGACAAAACATAAAAAAGAAAAACTAATCTATGGGGGTATAATAGTCTTTTGATGTGGAGTAATTGAACTTTGCAGATTCCCACACCGAAAAATTAAAGACGATTTAGTTGCTATATATGTTGAGGCTAAGTAAATACAGGCTGTGTTCGTAGAAAGGAGAGATGGTTGGCATCTCCCCCGACAGGGCCGGGAATCGTCTTCGGGCTTTACCTGTTACCACACATCCAGTTAAGGCTTCCCACTTCGGTGGATCTCTTACCCCAATTTTTTCCCCCTCATCGTCCTATTCAGTAATCGTTTTGGGAAGTAGACTAGAATTGTTTGTCAAGTTGAGAAAAGTAGAATACAAAATAAAGAAGAAATATTCATAAGAAAAAATATACTTACTCTTGGAATAGGATCATAAATGGACTTGAACAATGTCCAAAGCAAAGCATGAATCATATTGCCTATTGCCTAATTTGCAGGATGCATCCGAATAATTACCTATGACTGATCATGTACATACAACAGAAATGAAATTTTTGGCACTCTGCTACAAGACACTCTTAACTCCTTCACCAAAGTGATCATAAACTACCTATACAACTGCTAATCTTTTGGTGATTATCACGTTTTTTAAATTATGGTATACTCGGGGTCCGTTCAATGAAAATGACCCCCAATACTTTGGCGACAATTTATTTCTACCCCCATTCTTGATTCAATCAGTTGTGTATGAACATCATGTACTGGAGAAAAGAGTCATATCAGCACCAGCTGACCAGAAAGAGGAAAGGTAAGATCCTCTACCTGTCTTCTGATCATGTATGGATTTCAAAGTCATCACAAGTTGCTCGCGTTGATCTTCCACTTCCGCATATTTTAAGCTCATGTGCAGGTACCGATCACGAATTTCTTGCAGCTCAGCTTCAAGCTGAGATATTTTTTGCATATCCCCATCTATTCCTTTGGATGACAAACTGAAGATGCAAACATTTCGAATATTAAGATTTCAATCTTAAATTGTAACTTGTAAATTTGATCATATATACTCTTGGTTGTCCTGAAGATATGATAACACAGAAAGGTGTTCCAGAATTCACAAATAAACATCAGGAGAAACACAAACAAAGCTTAGGACACAAACCAAAAGATTTTTATATAGGCTCACCAAATTAGATGGGATTCATGGATACAATTGCTCTCTAAAATCTGAACTACTGTATCCCCCGGAAATTGGATTGCAGATACACTTTTGGCGACCGTCTCTTGAAGATCTCTCTTGTAGTTGCTTTGTTTGTTGCCATCCTAAATAAATATGGGGGAATAACATGAGGTTAATAAAGAGAAGAAATTAATTAACTACATTTTCCAGAAAAGAAAGTAATTAATAACTATTTACACTTTGGCACACAAAGGAATGAGGATAGTTCTAGTAGCACGTACTTGTTGAGAGTTGCCTTGAATCTTCTGAACTCTCAAGTATTTCTCTGATTGAGGAGATTGTGTAATTATTTTGCACTGCTTGCTGAAGTCCTCCTCCGCTGCCTGTTTTTTGAGAAAACAAAACAAATATCAGATTCATTGCCTACTGTATTGACTTCAAATTATGAATAAGAGAAGTGGCTAGGTTAACCTTTGAAAGCTTCAACTTCTCTAGAGTAGGAACATCATCCTCTCTTTGGTTGTCTAATCGTTTTCTCATCAATTTTTCCTCGACGGATTTAACTTGCTTCAAGCAGTCCTCTTTCTCGAATTGAAGGGATTTTATTTTCCTCAGAAACTGGCTATTTACTCTTCTAAGCTGGCAAAGCTCATTTTTCAGCTCGGAAACCTTGGCACACATTACTTCTTTTGCAGTTAAGTCTCCATCCAACCTTAGAACTTTCTCCTCTAGTGAAATTTTCTTGTATTTGCATTCTTCCGCTTCAGCCACTGCCTTCTGCATGTAAGAGATCTCCTGAAGTAATGACGCCTTCTCTGCCTTCAACTCTTCACAATCTTCATATTTCAACTGCAGTGTAACTTGTAATCTCTCGCTTTCAAACTTCATCCTAGATAGTGCTCCTTTAAGATTCAATACTTCCTCCTGAAGTAATGGTAATGTTTGCAGTTGTATCTTTAGACTGAAATTCTCTTCAGTCATTTGCAGCATTTGACATTCAGAAGACAGTAGTTTTGACTCAAGCTCATTAATGGTGCATTTAAGCTTTGCTTCATTGGATGCAAGATGTTCTGTTGACCTCAGTAGCTTCTCACAGTTAGCTGCCAAAGTTCCCTCCTTGGCTTTGGAAGTACCAAGATCACTCATAAGATCTGACATCTGCGCTGTGAGGGATTGTACCTGTTCTTGCAACTTTTCAACTTCGACAGTATTCTCCGATATTTCATGCACTGTGCACTCTTCTACAAGAAGTTTCTCTCTATGCTCTTTAGTCTGTAGGTGGAGATCATCAAGTTTGAACTTAAGGATCTTCTCTTTTGATTCAATTTCTTCCAGCACTGATGAAAAGTTAGCTTCTAAAGACTCTATCCTTTTCAAACAGGTGGAGAAAGAATACTGAGATTTCCTCAGTTCTGCTTCCAAAACATTATGGCTCGTATGCAATTTTAACTTTTGTTGCCTTAGTTCTGCGTTCAAGTTTTGAAGCAAACGACACTCTTCCATAAGACTTTCTGTTGTCGCTTGGAGTTTTGGATTTACTTTCTTCAGATACTCGCACTCTTCTTGAGCATCCAACCATCGGTGTTGCATCTCCAGCAACTTTTCTTTCATATCGAGCTTTTGTGAATCCTTTTCATGTTCTAATTCTCTGACCTTGTCCTGAAGGTTCACAACACGATTACCTGAATGCTGCAGTTCCAAACGATTCAATTCCATTGCATCAGTCAAATGCCTTAGTTGAGCTTCCAACCCTGATACTCGTTCTGACAGATCTACATTTTCTTTTTCTAATTCATCCAAACTAAGTTCTAACTCATATTTATCACTCTCTAGCTCTAATGATTTCATTTTGAATGTCATCTTAGAGACATCTCCACAAATACATTGATCAAGAAACATCAAACCATTTGTGGAAGTTTGTAAAGATTTAGAGGTGGCACTAAATTCTTGTTGCACGCTTTCCATTCCTTCCTCCATCTGACATTTGTTCATCTGGAGATCAGAGATTTCAGTTCTCAAATCAATCTCCTGGTGCCTTAGAGCTTCGATCTCTGCATCCTTTTTCAGACAGTCTGTTTTCAGCTCCAGTATCTCCGAGTTCTTTGCTAAATTATCACTGCTTAAATTTTGAACCTTGCCGTCTAGCACCTTATTTGAATCCTCAAGCCTTTGACAGCAAGAACAAGGAGTTTTTTCCTCTGGAAGGTCATCCTTTTCTCCATCTTGGACTTCACATGCATCCTTTACTGTTATTTTGGGTTCATCCTCGATATGTTTACTACCATCAAGACATATGGCCGATCTGCACCCCAATAACTGGAGCAGTTTTTTCAACACCATATCAGCTTGCTCGTCCTTAGTGGTATGACCTGTACATTCACAAAGATCTAAATTACAAATAGCATCTTTAAACTCAGTGTTGATAGTGAAGAAAGGACAGTTTATCTTGTATTCCTGTTGCACGAGAAACATTCTAGATACTTACATAATGTATTGAGCAAGGCATAGACATCTTCAATACGTCCTGACTCAGAACTCTGGAACATTGCGGATACATTTTCATGAGTGAAACCACCATGACAACTTTCTTCCTGATGACATTCTGATGGGATTGGAGCAATTTCAGTTCTCTGATCTTGTTCTTGTACTTCAAAGCAACATGAGTTGATTTCAGCATTAAGCCTCAAAGTATTGTCCTTAACTTGTTTGTGCAACTCCATTTGAGCTAAGTTCTCTTCCTGATCACAGGTTTTCTGCTTACTTTCGGAGGCAGCTGTCTCAGCAATTATTTTCTTCTTCCCCATATCATCTTGAAATGGTGAAGAAAGGAGCTCACCGTTACTTACTTCAAATTCGGAACCACCAGGTGATCGTTCACTTAGCTGACCCTCGACAGACGATGAACTTAAAATGGGACCACTGATAGAGGAAGCTCCCTTTGGTTTCAGTTTGTACAGAAGTTCCAGATTTTCTTCTGTCAGCTCCTTGCAGTCTCTCTCAAGTTCCTGAAGTTTTTCCTTGAGAGTCTCATTTTCCTTCATTAGATCACAGTCAGTTGCAGGTTTGGCCTTATTCGTCTCGGAACCCTCTGCACTTAAAAGTCTGGATAACTCTGCCTTCAAATAAGCAATTTCCTCTTCTTGTTCTCTTGACCTACTGCTCCATTTTTCTTCGCAATCTAAAAAAGCCTGAGTTCTTTGACCTTGCTCGAGTTCAATCTCATGAGATTTCTCCCTGATAATTTTTTCCAGATGGAGAGTGGTGTTTTCCAGATTTATCTGTGATTCCTGCAACTGTTGAAGCTTGTCCTCTGGGTTCTTCTGGTTTACTATACGTAGGTTCTCAATCTCCAGCTTCTGATTTTCAACAGTTTCTTCCATCTCCTGCAGAATGGCGACTAATTGAATATTTGATTCTTGAGTTTTACTTAGCTGTAAAGCCATACTGTCATTTGATTCTTTCTGAATCCTTAGCTCCTCTTTTACAATCTTTTGGAAACTTTCCATATCTTTGACTTGAAGCATTAAACTCTCAGTTGCTTTTTCCTTTTCCATGGATTCTTGTAAAAGGACCTCCAGGTGTTTTATTTCTTGCACCAATCCACCATGTTCGGTGCCCAATGAGCAAAGCTCCATCTTAAGGTTTGCTATCTGCTGTGTCTGGTCAAAAAACTCCTTCCTTGACATTTCCAAGTCGGTCTTTAAACTTTGAGCATTTTGTTCCCACATCAAGGCCTCTGCAATTAGTTCTTTACTGGTAATATCCTTGGCTTGTAAGGAGTTTCTAGAGGAAGCAGCAAGTTGCACTGATGCAGTGTTATCATGTGAGAACTGTTTGAAATCATCTTTTTGATTTTGAGCATTCTTTCCTGATCCCGAATTCATTAAATTATAGGGAGAGTTGTATGATTTGGGCGACTCACAAAAAGAGTAAGAACTGCAGGATGCACTACTCCTGGAATCAATCGATTCTTGTCTGCCAATTATGTGATTAACAGGCCTGTTTGAGTCACTTAGGGAGGAAAAACTTTCTCTGCCCAATGAATCCTCAGTAGAGCCAAAGCTATGAGATGAACTCAGAGCTCGGAAACCAGTTTCCTGTTGGGAAAACATAATATTGCTTAAATTCTATAGGAAGCTGGAGATGATAAAGCAACCAAATAAATGCACCATAGATACTTGTAATACAAGACCCCCAAGAGAAGACATGGGTAAAATAATAATGAGAAATATACTTTGCTTTGTTATATTTGTGTCTATATATGCATCCGGTGGGTTCAATTATTCAAGTAGTTTGATATATATCTATGATTTCTAACTAGCACTTATTGTTGTGTCCCATAAATTTTGATTTGCAGTAACTGTATCCCTGTCTGTGTCCATGTCTAAGCTACTAAGGCTGCGTTCAATTCAAGATTTAGATTCCAGGCAATACTGCAGCCACTTTTTAGCTCTTTAAATGTAATTGAGTAACTGGCATAAGTTTCCTGAGAGGTTATGGTACACTTTTTGCCTGGTCAATTCTAGATAGATTACCGACTGAAAGCATTGCATGAAAACTCAGACCTGGCTAACACTGAAAACGAAGACAGGACGTATTAATCTATAATTCTATTGGTCAATTCCACTCACTGCCTAATTTTCTATTATTAATTGCACTGAATGTGTGAATAAAAAAGTAGTAGTTATCCAAATATTAAGTACGAGACTAGTTAAATTTTAATTGTGTGAATAATCAAATATTTGGAAATTAGTTGAAAAAAGAGATTTTCTCATATAATATCCTAACGGATATTGACAAATGCATAAATCTTTATGACTAGATAGTTAGATACCTCTGATTTGATCTCCATGTTATTGTATTCCACGTTCTCTTCTTCTATGTAGATGGGCATGTCTTTAAATTCATTCCCCCTACAAGTTCCAAACTGATTCTTTTAAGTATGGATAACGAAAAAGAAATAGAAATCTGGAAAACTCAGCTAGAAGTTGCTATCTTCTAGGGACAAACCTGAGTGCTGTCAGACACTTGATCTCCAGCTGCAGAAACATAAGAAACTGAATCAATGGCAGGTAAGACCAAAAGCTGAAAGTGTATGTACTCAGGTGTACTTGAGCTAACATGTTGAATTAAATATAGGCCAAGCACGTAAGGGAATTGACTGAAAATCTTTGACAAGGACTTGAGTATTCAGGATGGGATGAACATTAGGATGCTCCAAATTATGAGTAATTTGGTGCAGTTCAGATGAGGAAGTTAAAGCTGGAAACATATTTATTATGTTAAGTAAATTTGTCCAATATTGTTTCTTTGATCATCACGTTTATTAAGTTAAGTAATTTGTAATAATAACATATTCAACTTCACATTCAAAGTATGTAAAATATCGCATAAGCATGCAAAGTAGTAGATGGGGCTCTCAAATTTTATGAGCAAAGTAAATGATAAAACTAATATCCTTTCAGTATATAGCTTGTATAATTACAAGTATACTATTGAACAGAAAACAAATTACATTGTATTACTGAGAAGCAAACCTACAGTTTATTTACTTGAGAATTATTAAGCACAAATGAAATGAAAAGCTTTCTAGGGGATTACTAAGATCTGAGAAGCTAGTAGATAAACACAGTTCCTGAGCTAAGCTCACAGATAAAAGTAGTGACTGATTCATTTGTTAAAAGAAAAACAGGTTGTTTTGTGCTTGCTTTTGTCCAGTAAGAAAACAGGAAAGAATTTTTTTCCCTTTGTACTTGAGTAGAGGAAGATGAACCGGTTTATTGCAAAAGAAGCATGGAATATTGGTAAATACGATAGGATGGGTCTACAAAGAGTAATGCCTGAACATGTTGAACTGGGATGCAGGAAAGAAATGGTAATCATAGGATATACTAGATAATGGTTTGCAATTTAAAGTGCTAATATCAAACTTGAAAGCATCAGAAGAGGTCTCACCTGTAGAACTGTGGCATAGTTACATTTTTTCAAAGGTAAGGAAACGGGAGTATTAGCTTTTGCATCCTTGTAGTGAGAAGGATTTACAGCAGCCTCTCCGAGGATGCTAGATCTCGCAGATCCCTGAAACAGAAAGGTGGTAAAATTATAAGCATGAAAACTGAGAGTCAAGTGTAGCAAATGCTTAAAGCTTATTGAACCAATAATATCAATAGATAGAAATGTAGGAAGATGTCAGACCATTGTTACAATAAACTTAAAAGGGAATTGCTCTTGTTGGCTTGAGATATCATCTGGGGTAATCCATATAGACTGCGACCATGTCTCTGTCCATTGGCAATTGCCATTTCGTACTGAGGCTTTCCCTGATTTGCTTACTGTTTTCCCTGTTTCCACGGAGACAAGAGAGATGGAAAGTTTGTCCCATCCTTTAGGTACCTGAGATACCAAACCATAGAAACTTTGATAAATTTGAAATTAGATGTGAAATATTCAGCCAAGATGATATAGTGAGGCCATTAAGGCATCAATATTAGATGATTAATCTCTGAAATCCACTTATCAAGCAACAGAAATATAAACTCAAAAACAAAGCATTCCACAGGTAAAAACAGTTTGAGAAAAGGATTTTGTAGCTTGCCATTATCTTAAGAGTATCTGTTCAGTCACAAATACTGCAAGCAGAGAAGACATTCCCATGTTAAACCATTCCATGTTAAAAAATAACAATTTAAAGGACCAGTGATTGGATCTTTTGAAACATTTAATGAGGTACGAAGTGAAAAAAGAGGAAAATAGAGTCTATATCGGTCAGTAAGTGAATATATGAGACAAGACAGTTTAGCTCTTAGATTCATAAAGAGTGTGGACAAATCAATGAAATTGAACCACATTGGAGATAAGTAGCACCAAGTTTCATGGAAAGAGGCATATAAAGTGGCAGGGCATGTTTATGGGACTAATTTGACCTAAATTCTTTGAAGGTTCCTCTATTAGTTATTCTATTTCCACATTGTCAAACTTTCTATCCCTGAAATCTTTATGCACTATTGCACTGTTTATATTTATTTCCTTGTATGCTATTAGGGGACGTTTGGTACAATGGTGGGATAAACCAGGATATCCATGGGGTGGGTAGGTATCCCATGGGATTAGCTATCCCCCGCCATTTTAGTGTAAAACTTATCCCGAGATTAGCTAATACCTATAACCAAATATGAGATAAATACAATGCCAAATTCTATCATGGATAATTATCCTTATCCCTTGTACCAAACTATCCCTCAAGGTATTATGTTCTCTTTTTCTGTTTTCCACTTTTGAGTTCAGGAACTAATTCTTCCATATACCTCCAACGTGCCATTTATTCGTACCATTGTACATATGGTTTATACTACACTGTGCTTCCTAGTTCAACCATTTACTACTAGTGATATCAGAGTAACAGACTGGTTATATCAATTCCGGAGCAACTGGCACTTCCGTTGTTTTCAAAAGTACGTTTTCTGGTGTTTCTTTCTCTCTGTCTCCTGTCAACTTTCAAGAAAACCTTATCCTTTTTCCATGTAATATAGGAGAAAAAAATGCCTCAGATGTACTCCGACATCTTTTATCTGGTCAAATGAAGTTATTTCTGTATCTTCTGGCTACTCCCCACTTTCAAAATAAAATACTATAATAATTCTTGTTGCTTCTCTGGTATTATCTTGTGAATTTTTTTCTTACGTATTGGAACATTGAGTGACTATTGACAAGGGGTAGACTAATTGTATAATGCTTATCTTTTGCAATAGTACCTACACCACTAAAGTTGAATGTGTAAATAACAGTCCTATAGCTGGAACATATGGTTTCTTTCAGTTTTAGTCTATGCCAAAGATGACTTTAGCATGCGAAGAACTCTAAGGACTACAGTTACTTTTACAACTTAAATTAGCAGAAGAGGAACCAAAACTTGTGAACAAAATTGCAAGTGCACATGTACATTTATCATTAGCTACATGGACATCTATATATGACCGTATATGACAGTGGTTGACTGGACATGGAGTTTACACAGTTTAAGAAAGAAATAAAGACTTTGGAAACTTGCGATCTAAAACAAACCATAGATATTTGTGTGGCTATATATTATCTCGTTAACGGTAAAATGAAAAATTTAAAGTTAAAATTGTTTCTAAATATAAAAATTTGTCATTCTTTTGTGACGGACTAAAGAGGAAAATGTGCCATATAAAAATGGGACAGAGGAGCATAGAACTTTGCACAATTTCCCTATTTGGTATATCACAAGTCTTTGTTTCACCTCTCTAGAAATTCCTACTATTATTTCGATAAACCAACAAATTAACTGTTATCTAATAGCTTCCCCTGACATGGAACAATAAGAAATACTCCTATAATAAAATAATACAGAAGAAGATAAATTCCAGCCTACCTAACAGATATGTCCAAATAAAAGCACATCTTGTTGCAGAAAAATATAAGAATAAAGTGCACATGCATTTCTGCTCCTTTATACACACCCTGCCAAACTCTATATTAAGCTGTAACAGTAACTTACACCAGAATCAAACACGAAAAAGCACAATTCAACATGTATCACACAACATTGATTTATTTGCTTCAAACTAAAATAAAATCGACAAATTATCACAGAAAATCCAAACTGTAATCAGGTATGTAAATAGTAAACCAATTAAACAGCATCATACATCAGGATCAAGAGCTAACACATAGTGTAATTCGTACTAATTAAGCTGTATATTATACCTCGAGATACTCAAAATGTAAATTATACCTCGAGATACTCAAATACACATGTATTAACACACACAAACACACGCACATTGATTTATTGGTTCAACGCTCAGAAAAATCACAAATTATAGCAGAAATTCCGAACTTGAGCAGGCATATAAACAGTAAACCAATCGAACAGCATAAGACAGCAGAAAAAAAATCAGTTTCAAGTGCTAATTGCACATAGTGTAATTCGTATATATTAAGCTGTAAATTATACCTCGAGGTACTCAAAATATACACACACACACACAAAAACACATACCTGACGAGCGTGAAGATTGGAGAAGGAGAAATCGAGTCGTTGGCCTGATTTCTCAGAAAACGAAGAAGAAGAAGACCTGTGGCGGTGCAATTTGAAAATCTTATCTCTGATCATCATCTCAAATCCTTAGTAATAATGCAATGGTAATAGCTAGAGTTGGAATATAGAAGATCATATAGCAGAATATTAATGGAGGGGAGGGACGTTGTGTGTGTAGAAGGTGAAAGTGGAAAGTGGAGTGGAGTGGATAACTGAATTCTCTTCTGTGTGCTAATATAAAAGTAGAGCGCACTAGTGGGTTTTAGCTATATTCGCTGCTGTCATTATCGTTATTCAATTTAGGAGTTGGAGTTGGAGTTGGTTGGTAATTAGATGGGGTTATTTTGGCGCTTACTGTTCATCAACAACTTACCTTCTATTTATAATGGGTTACGTTCCAACTGGTCCCAAGAAGAAGAAAAAAGGTATTATTACGACAACCACAACAATAACCTATCTAGGGTGACTAAGTAACACATTTCAGCTGCTAATACTCTTATTCGAATTGATATCTCGGTTGAACAATCTATAAATACAAATAAGTCTAAGTCACACTCGAAACGTGGTAGACCAATTGATTCCAAAGATAAAAATTCTCGAAAGCGAAAAGGAGCAAATGATCTAGGAGATCATAATATGGAAGTAATTGCTCAAAATGAGCCCTGCGACATAACAAATGATAAGACCTCAGAGGAGGTCCAGGTACCTGAAAATAATAATAATAAAAAATTTTCAATAAGTTATGTCTCTACGGTAAAAAGATGGAAACGAAATAATATTATTGTCGACAACATTTTTGCTTATAATGTTGCTGTTGAAATAATGCAACAAGATAAGGATCTTGAACCAAGATCTGTCAATGAATGTAGACAGAGAAATGATTGGCAAAAATGAAAAGACGCTATCCAGGTAGAATTAGCATCACTTGAAAAACATGAAGTATTCGGACGTATAGTCCGAACACCTGAAGGAATAAAGCCAGTGGGATACAAATGAGTTTTTGTGCGAAAATGAAATGATAAAAATGAAGTCGTTAGATATAAAGCACGACTTGTGGCACAAGGATTTTCGCAAAGACCTAGCATTGATTATATAGAGACATATTCTCCTGTGGTGGATGCGATCACTTTCAGGTATCTTATAAATTTGGCAGTCCATGAAAAACTTGAAATGCGTCTAATGGATGTTGTCACAACCTATTTGTATGACACATTAGACAACGAAATTTATATGAAAATCCCTAAAGGGCTAAAAGTTTCTAAAACTAATAAAAGTTTTCGGGAAACTTGTTCAATAATGCTTCAAAAATTCTTATATGGATTGAAAAATCAGGGCGAATGTGGTATAATTGCCTGAGTGAGTATTTGCTGAAAGAAGGGTATACGAATGATCCAATTTGTCCTTATGTATTTATAAGAAGGTCTGGATCTGAATTTATTATAATCGCTGTGTATGTTGATGATCTAATTATCATTGGAACTCCTGGGGAACTTCCAAAAGCAATAGGCTGTTTGAAGAAAGAGTTTAAAATAAAAGATCTTGGAAAGTGTAATGAACCAATCGGTCATTTTAACTTTTAGAATCACATTCCCTAAAATAAAACTACCTGAATGTTCTTTTATTGATTTATGACTTGCGGGGATGGTTGGTTCTGAATTTGAAAGTGTTCGGGTTGAAATCGGAACATTTGGTTCCTTAAGTTAGCCTTAAAAAGTCAAGTTTGACTTCGGTTAACATTATGTGCAAACGACCCCAGAATAGATTTTTGATGATTCCAACAGCTCCATATGGTGATTTTGGACTTAGGAGCGTGATCGGCATTTTATTTGAAAGTCCGTAGTGAAATTAGGCTTGAAATGGCTAAAATAGGAATTTAAAGTTTGGAAGTTTGACCGGGGGAATTGACTTTTTGTGATCGGAGTGGAAATCCAGTTTCGAAAATTTTTATAGCTCGGTTATGTCATTTATGACTTGTGTGCAAAATTTGAGGTCAATCGAAGTTAATTTGATAGGTTTTGACATCGAATGTAGAAGTTGGAATTTTAACTTCCATTAAGCTTGAATTGGAGCATAATTCGTGGTTTTAGCGTCGTTTTATGTGATTTGAGGTTTCAAATAAGTTCGTATGATATTTTAGGACTTGTTGGTATATTTGGTTGAGGTCCCGAGGATCTCGGGTGAGTTTCCGATGGTTAACGGATCAAAAGTTGGACTTAAAATAAGTGCTATAATTTTTCCTTTATGCTGAAACTTCTGGGCCAAAATCGAGCCCAAGATCGAACCTAAGATCGAGGCCCAAGATCGAGACCCAAGATCGAAGCCACGATCGAGGCCGAGGATCGAGGCCATGATCGAAGCCACGATCGAGGCCATGATCGAGGTCGGGATCGAGGCCAAGATCGAGGCCGAGGATCGAGGCCATGATCGAGGGTTGCCTGGGCAGAATTATAAAAGAGGGCATTCGTCCCATTCGCCATTTTTAACAAATTGGAGCTTGAGCAGAGGCGATATTTGATAGATTTTCAAGGAAAAGACATTGGGATAACTGATTCTAACTTGGATTTGGTCTATAAACACAAATATATCATTGCTTTCACCATTTAATTAGTGTTTTGAGATTAAAATTTGGAAATTTTTTAGAGATTTAATTAGGCGATCTGTTTGAGATTTCGGTATCAATTCAGAGTTGGATTTGAGTGAAATTGGTATGGTTGAACTTGTAATTGAATGGGTTGTCGGATTTCGTAAATTTCGCCGTATTCCGAGACGTGGGCCCCACAGACGATTTTTTAATTAATTTCGGAATTTTTAATGAAAATATAGTATTTTTTTTTTATAGAAGTGATTCCTATAAATTTTAATGATTGTATCGAATTATTGTTGGTTAGATTCGAGCCAATTGAAGTTGGATAATCGAGGAAAAGGCCTACTAGTGGATTAAATTGGAGCAAGATGAGGTAAGTCTCTTGTCTAATCTTGTGAGGGGGAAATTTACCCCATAGGTGATTAAATTAAGTAATTGTTGCTAATTACGGGGGCTACGTACGCACGAGGTGACGAGAGTCCGTGCGTAGCTACTATTAATGCTCAAGTCTGGGTAGTTTAGGACTCAAAGCATGAATTACTTTTGTAGATTGTATTCTTTATTAATTAAATTATTTTATGTATATATATTGTGAATTGTTATGAAATGTAGTAAAAGATGAAATTTTCATATGCTTAATTTTTGTTTATATTAATTAATTATTGAAATAAATTGTTATCCTCTCGAATAAATTTTACAATAAATATTCTTATTTCGGAGGTACATAAGAAAATGTCCTCCTTTCTTGTGGATCGGGCCGAACGCCTCGGCAGGATAGATACATCTATGGATCATGCCGCTCGTCCCTCGACAATGTACACAATATTCTGGATCGGGTCGTACGACCTCGACAAAAATCGTGCTTGATAATAATAATTACACAATACTTTAATAGTTTATTGCAGCTTGCGAAGCTAATTGATAAATTAAAAATCTTTAAAATTTAAAGAATTATTATTCCTGCTTGTTAAGGAATTATTGTTATTCCTGTAAATGAGAATAATTGATAAATTAAAAATTTATTGGAATTAAAAGAATTTATTTAATATATTGAGAATTGTTGTATTTGAAGGAATTTAATTATTTTTGCTGGTTAAATAAATTATTATAAATTCTGTGAATCATGTTGATTTAGATATTCTAATTTTATTTCAATTTTTATTAATGACACATGATGAGCGTCAAAGTCGGCCATCTCGTCTCTACCACTTCGAGATTAGGCTTGATACTTACTGGGTACACGTTGTTTACGTACTCATATTACACTTGCTGCACATTTTATTGTACATGCACAGATATGTCTAGCAGCCTTGTGGGTGCAAATGTGTGGTAAATATGCAGAAAATTAGGTGAGCTGCATTCTATATTACGATCTGCAGCCAACAGAGTCTCCTTTAGAGTTATTTATATTTTTCTGTCTAATTTGTATTCTGGACAGATGTTGTATTTTATTTTTAATTCCTTAGTAAATTTTCATGCGCTTGTGACATCGGGTTTTGGGAACAGTTATGAATTGTTTAGAAATTTAGTTGTTAAAAAATATTTATCATTTACTCTTTGAGTTATATCCTTGCTGTTTCATTAAAGAAATTTTGATTTCAAAAATACTAATTGTGTAATTAAGTGAAGTTTGTATTGTTGGCTTGCGTGACAACGGTGTCCGGCGCCATCACGACCTTTAGGTGAGATTGAGTCGTGATAACATGGTATCAGAGCACTAGGTTCACTTAGGTCTCGCGAGTCATGAGCAAGTCTAGTAGAGTCTTCTGGATCGGTATGTAGACGTCCGTGCTTATCTTCGAGAGGCTACAAGGCTGTTAGAAATACTTCTCTTTTTGATTCCTCATTATGCGATTCGATTCCTTTGAGGCTTATGCCTTCATTTCCTTCCTATTCAATCTTATGCGACGGGAAGCGCTTGTTATAAATTGGGGATCGAGGAAATTTTAATGGTACTACAGATGTAGTGCAAGATGCTTTTCCTTGCGTAATTAATTGGGCTATTGTCGTCGCCTTGCGGAAGGCCGCTCTGTCGTTTCAGTTCAATATAAGTACTACCTAAGGTTTTGAGATTTGGCATTCATTGTTATGACGATTCGTGCGTTGTTATCGCACAGTGTTTATGTAATTGTAGAATGCCTGTCTAGGTGTCAGGGCAATAAACGAAAAAAGTTTTTCTCAGTACATGATTCAGAGGTTCCAGGTTTTATGTCCAGTGGAGAAAAGGCAGTCGGACTATGAATGTTCAGGTTTGGAGTTAATGGAGTAACGAAGCTTGATATTTTTGAGCGTGGTAGAGTTCTTAATTGTGATGTGGTTTTATCGCCTTGTTAAATGCGTTAAGGTTCGCCGGTGTTATGGTTTTCTTCAACTCGCTTTCACGGTGGGGTGTTAGGAATTGGTATCGGGGAAGCAGTTGTCAACAATCGCGGTGTGCAGTGATTCAAGATCGAATCGGTGTTCCTAGCGTTGATGGCTCTATAAGGATGATCTTCTGAGAGGTTTAAAGCTGGTAACGACCTATTGGTTCAAGTGCTACAGAGACAGATTTTAAGTTAAGGCAACAATTGGGCAACAAAGGATGAGGAAGGACATGTGGGAGGTGTCTTGTGATGGTTAAGTTCCTAGAAGACCGAGTGTGAGAAATAGAAGTCGAGTAATTGCTTAAAGGACAGGGTTTGACCAAAGTGGGAGAGTGGCAATGTAGCATATGGGATTACGGGGTAGGATAACTACACGTCTTGAGGAAAGTTGAGAGTGATTTGGGATTCATGGTAGATAGTGACTAGGTCTACGGGCTTAATTTGGAATATTGGCTGCTATATTGAGGAAGATTGGGTGTGACAGGAGGGAGTTTCTTGATATGAAGAAGGATACAACATGACTTTGGATTGGAAAATATTGTCGCACCTTTAGTTGACATCCATGAGGAGTGAACGAACTGGTGCAGCTGGTGAATGAGCTCGGACTCAGGATGATCTACTGATTTCGTAGTAATTACACCCAATGCAGCGACGTTGGAATATGTCGGCATGTAATTTTCACAGGCGGGTTATATCCTGTGAGCAGGTTAGCGGTCGCGTGGTGTTGACGAAGCTTCTGCGAATAATTCTACTGGCCACCCGGTAAGAGATTTAATATGTAAATGTGGCTAGTAGTTCGGAGCGATTATTAAAGGTTAATAGAAGGATTTCGAAAAAAAAAAAGACGAGTTACGTGTGCAGAATCATGTCAACGATGAAGAAAGAATCTCGGTGGATTCCAAAATTTATGTAATTGTAGCGTCAAGCTAAGTGGGAGAGCCCAACCGTCTACAATTGGATTGCATGGTTGTCTATTTGTGAGGTTTCTGGTTATTGGTGTATTGGTGGGTCATTTCAACTAAGGAAAGAAAACATCAGTTGTAATTTGAGCAAAGGATTTGGGGGAAAGTGTGCCATATTTGACTTTATCGATTCATGTTCAGGCTTTGGGAAGACTTAGAGTTTATTCTTCGTGTAGATGTAATGCACAGGGGAAGAAAATAACTTCGGATTCATAAAAGAAGTATCAGAAGGGGTGTACCAGTTGAAAATGTAAAAGTGCGCACAAGGAAGAGTATGGGATGATTCGTGGGTTTTGAAACAACGTGGTCTCATGAAAAAAGGTCACTCGGGATGAGTGCGGATTTGAATTCGTGATGTAATGAATGGGACTATTATAATTTCTAAGGTAAGTTGAAAACAAATTGAGAAAAAGATGGGTCAGCTAACAATGGTTGAATTGGCATGATGGTGGCAATGATCAGTTCCTTCAGTGCATTGAGTTATGCATGTGATTTTTGGCGGTACGTGCGAGGCTTGACGGCCGCCGTAATTGATTGTATTTGGAGGAATTCAAGTATTATGGCATGTTATGTGTAGATGGATCCCGAGAGAGTTATGGTAGTTTAGCTTGAGGAGTTTATTTCCTGCGAATATGGGAATTCAGTCGCGTGTTGCAATGGTTCTCCTGAATTGAGTTAAGCAAAAGGTTGCTATATGATGAAGTGTTGGGTCTGCTAGTGGTTCAAGAGTTATGATAGAATTCTTGTACTCTCTAGTATTGGCATGCTAGGTACAGTGAACGGCATGGTAATATGGAAGTTGGGGATCGAGGTTGTAGTTCGATTTTGACAAGAGTGTCACAAGCTCGGACGAGCAAAAAAGGATTTAGAGGTTTAAAGCAAGCTGGTATTGTCTTCAATATCACATGAGATCAGTGTTATGTGTAAGAAGCTTTGTGTATTGATTTGTGGATTATTGATTCTCCTTACAGTATTAGTATGGTCGGTGGTATGTATGTGCATACTTTTTATCTGCTGCGGAAGGTCGTGGGAGCATATTCCATGGGGAGATTGTATAAGTGTGACAAGTAGTCACCTGATTGATTAAATATTTAAAAACCAAGCATGAAGATTGTGGCGATATCGCTAATTCGAGAATTTATGCCTGGAGGGCGCTCGGTTCATTTGGTTGTGGACTATGAAAGTTTGTTTTGGTTATGATGGTTGTTCTTGTGTGTTATGGGAAAAAGGGTTATTATGGATCCTTGAAAGGTTATTAGCCTATTACGGTGCGATCAGAATCAGTGGATTTAAATATGAATACAGGCTTTATATCAGGCCGGGCGTGTTCATTTCAGCATAAGCGCTCCCTATGGAGGAGTATTCAGACGTTGGATGTCGTTTCGTCATCGGTTATTTCATGTAATACTATATTGTGCAGTGTGAGTTGTTAAACAGCTTGATAAATTTCTTATGTATTGAGGTTCCGCGTAGAGATGGTGTTATGTGAGCAAGATGGCTCTCGAGATTCAGATCATATGTCGCACCTTAGTTGTGCTTGAGTTTTGTAGCGTATGGCGCTGTCGGTCCTTCCAGTTATGGTGTTATGCACTTAGCGTGCTTGTGTCCGATATTCGGATGTTTTGTAGTATTGAGCATTCTAGCTCGGTAAGTATTTCCTTATAGATTCATTTTGTGAGGATCGGGTGGCACGCCACCACGGGTATGTTGTTTGGATCGAGTTGCACGCCGCAACAGTGTGATGTTGAGTACAGTCCCCTATATTCTATTTGGTGTGTTTTGTCCCATTTTCTGAGGAAGGTTCATGACACATTTTCAGTTGTCTAATTAGTTACGCGGGTTGAGTAGTTCTTTCCAGAGTTCATTTTTCCTTATGTATCACATTCCAATTTGTAGCATGTTGGCGCATTGTTGGCGTCATACGAGACCTTGGTCAGGGTTTGAGGCGGCTTATTTCCTGTGTAGTTTATACTGGGTGAGACGAGACTATTGGACCTGAAATCAGTGCAATTAGAATTATGTAAGGTATATTAAAGAATAAACATCGCTATTTAGCTCAGAATTAGATAATGGTCCTTGTTAGAATGAGAAACTCAGTAAATTACCGACTCGACAGTTGGTTATGAATTTCTACACATTTCTTCCATCGTGAAAGCATTGCGAGAGTTGGAACATGACTTATATGTATCATGAGATGTGTTGTGGACACCAGATTCGTGGAATTTTGACTATTGTTATCGAGTATGTTATTATGGACATGTGAATGGTGCGGTGCATGGTTTAAATTCAACAAGGTATGTAATCCTGTATTGGTGCATCGTGTAGTGATTGATATGGTGTTCATAAGTTGAAAACGAGCATGGTGGAAAATTCTGGATGTTAGAATTTGGTTTTAAGGCTTATTTGCCAAAAATAAAGGGGAGAATCTTCAGATTAGCTCGAGCTAATGTGTTCGACTGGGTGTGGTAGCACGGGTAGGTGCACGAGGTGCTAAACAATGATTTTGTACAACTCAGGAACAATCCTTAGCACGTTCGAGGACGAACGTATATTTAAGTGGGAGAGAATGTAATGAACAAATCGGTCATTTTAACTTTTAGAACCACGTTCCCTAAAATAAAATTTCTCGAATGTGCTTTTATTGATTTATGAATTGCGGGGATGGTTGGTTCGGATTTTGGAAGTGTTCGGGTTAAAACCGGAACACTTGATTCCTTAAGTTAGCCTTAAAAGGCCAAGTTTGACTTCGGCCAACATTATATGCAAACGACCCCGGAATAGAATTTTGATAATTCCAACAGCTCTGTATGGTGATTTTGGACTTAGGAGCATGATCAGAATTTTATTTGGAAGTCCATAGTAAAATTAGGCTTGAAATGGCTAAAATAGGAATTTAAAGTTTGGAAGTTTGACTGAGGAATTGACTTTTTGATACCAGAGTCGGAATCCAGTTTCGAAAATTTTTATAGCTCCGTTATATCATTTATGACTTGTGTGCAAAATTTGAGGTCAATCGGAGTTGATTTGATAGGTTTCGACATCGAATATAGAAGTTGGTAATTTTAAGTTTCATTAAGCTTGAATTGGAGCATAATTCATAGTTTTAGCATCGTTTTATGTGATTTGAGGTTTCAAATAAGTTCGTATGATATTTTAGGACTTGTTGGTATATTTGGTTCAGGTCCCGAGGGTCTCGAGTGAGTTTCGGATGGTTAACGGATCAAAAGTTGGACTTAAAACAGCTGCTGCAATTTTTCCTTTCTGCTGGAAATTCTGGGCCAAGATCAAACCCAAGATCGAGACTCAAGATCGAAGCCACAACCGAGGCCGAGGATCGAGGCCATGATCGAAGCCAGGATCGAGGCCAGGATCGAGGCCGAGGATCGAGGCCATGGTCGAGGGCTGTCTGGGCATAATTATAAAAGAGGGTATTCGTCCCATTCGTCATTTTTAACAAATTGGAGCTTGAGCAGATGCGATCTTTGATAGATTTTCAAGGAAAAGATATTGGGGTAAGTGATTCTAACTTGAATTTGGTCTATAAACACAAATATATCATTGTTTTCACCGTTTAATTAGTGTTTTGAGATTGAAATTTGGGAAAATTTTAGAAATCTCCTAGAAACGAATTTTTGAGATTTCGGTATCGATTCAGAGTCGGATTTGAGTGAAATTGGTATGATTGGACTCGTAATTGAATGAGTTGTTGGATTTCGTAACTTTCGCCGGATTCCGAGACGTGAGCCCCACGGACAATATTTTAATTAATTTCAAAATGTTTAATGAAAATGTAATATTTTTCTTATAGAAGTGATTCCTATAAATTTTAGTGATTGTATCGAATTATTGTTGGTTAGATTCGAGCCAATCGAAGTTGGATAATCGAGGAAAAGACCTACTAGTGAATTAAATTGGAGCAAGACGAGGTAAGTCTCTTGTCTAATCTTGTGAGGGAAAAATTTACCACATAGGTGATTAAATTAAATAATTGTTGCTAATTACGGGGGCTACGTACGCATGAGGTGATGAGAGTCCGTGTGTAGCTACTATTAATACTAAAGTCCGGGTAGTTTAGGACTAAAAGCATGAATTACTTTTGTATATTGTATTCTTTATTAATTAAATTATTTGATGTATATATATTGTGAATTGTTATGAAATGTAGTAAAAGATAAAATTTTCATATGCTTAATTTTTATTTAGATTAATTATTTGTTGAAATAAATTGTTATCCTTTCGAATAAATTTTACAATAAATATTCTTATTCCGGAGGTACATAAGAAAATGTCCTCATTTCTTGTGGATCGGGCCGAACGTCTCGGTAGGATAGATGCATCTATGGATCATGCCGCTCGTCCTTCGGCAGTGTACACAATATTCTGGATCGGACCGTACGACCTCGGCAGAAATGGTGTTTGATAATAATAATTATAAGATACTTTAATAGTTTATTGCAACTTGCGAAGCTAATTGATAAATTGAAAATCTTTGAAATTTAAAGAATTATTATTCCTGCTTGTTAAGGAATTATTGTTATTCCTATAAATGAGACTAATTGATAAATTGAAAATTTATTGGAATTGAAGGAATTTAATTAATATATTGAGAATTGTTGTATTTGAAGGAATTTAATTATTTCTGCTGGTTAAATAAATTATCGTAAATTCTGTGAATCATGTTGATTTAGATATTCTAGTTTTATTTTAATTTTTATTATTGATTCATAGTGAGTGTCAAAGTTGGCCATTGATCTCTACCACTTCGAGATTAGGCTTGATACTTACTAGGTACACGTTGTTTACGTACTTATACTACACTTGCTGCACATTTTATTGTGCAGGCACAGATATGTCTAGCAGCCTTGTTGGCGCAAAGGTGTGGTTAAAATGCGGGGACTTAGGTGAGCTGCATTCTATATTACGATCTGCAGCCAACAAAGTCTCCTTCAGAGTTATTTATATTTTCTTGTCTAATTTGTATTCTGGACAGATGTTGTATTTTATTTTTAATTTCTTAGTAAATTCTCATGCACTTGTGACACCGGGTTTTGGGAACGGTTACAAATTGTTTAGAAATTTAGTTGCTAAAAAATATTTATCATTACTCTATAAGTTATATCCTTGTTGTTTCAATAAAGAAATTTTAATTTTAAAAATACTAATTGTGTAATTAAGTGAAGTTTGTATTGTTGGCTTGCGTGACAGCGGTGTCCGGCGCCATCACGAACTTTAGGTGAGATTGAGTCGTGATAGAAAGACAAAATTTTGTCTTGGTCTACAAATTGAGCATATGAAAGATTAAATTTTTGTCCATCAATCAACTTTTACCGAAAAGATCCTAAAGCGTTTTTATATGAATAAAGCACATCCATTGAGTACCCCGATGGTTGTGAGATCACTTGATATAAATAAAGATCTATTTTGACCTCATGAAAATGATGGAGAGCTTCTTGGTGATTAAACTCCATATCTTAGTGCAATTGGGGAACTAATGTATCTTGCAAATAATACTCGACCATATATAACTTTTGCAATAAGTTTATTAGCAAGATTTAGTTCCTTTCCAACAACAAGACACTGGAATGGTGTTAAGCATATATTTAGATACCTCCG